>NW_019730108.1:801050-802470 GCF_002891405.2 Cryptotermes secundus
TCACCATATACTTCTGTCAACAAATTGTAAGTTTCAGTGGCAGATTTTCCAAGTTTTGTGAGGAATTTGATGTTAGCACGTTGTTCTGCATTAGCACTCAGCATTATTCCGACGGAGCTCAGAAACACGATCCGCTTCTAACAATGGTCGCGGCCAGACTAACCGATGCACGTGAATGAAACTTTGTGTGACGGTAGAGGGAAGTCCAAGGGTCAATGCCCTACCCTCCTCTTCGTCAATGACGTGGCCGGAAATGAGTCATAAAAGTAATCCGGGTTCTTTATTGCCACACCTTGTACTTAGTGGGTACTCGGAGACAAAGAGTATCCATAACACAATATCAGTCAATTTTCTTCTTGAAAATATTAATAGCAAATAAAGTCAAGATTTTGTCCCCTGGAGTAAAGCTTTTTAAAATGTAAATGATTCAACATTGATTCATAATCACAGAAGGAGCTGGCCAGAATAAATCAACTGTAGTGTAAATATCCAAACTTCATATGTTTACCACTTTATTAGAATCTGCTAATATAGGTTATTCCAGAGGACAGACACATATTGAAGCTTCGAATGAATCATCATCATCATCATCATCAATCATGGGGTTAGTGTAATTTAATTGTGCATTATTATGCAATTGTCATTACCTATACATGAGTAGCCAGCATTCTACATGTTATATATATGTGAATAAAATGAAAAATATTATATATATTACTTTCCTGCAGTTAGTTCAGTAGTGCTTAAGACCTGTAGGTCTACAGGTAAGACTGCAACTTCATTTTTCCCCCTCTTTAGTTTCATTTGATTCTTTGTGAAATCAGTTCCCAAAGAAATTATTTATGAGGCTCAGGTCTCCTGTGGATATCATCACTTCTTGCACAAAATTTGGGATATAATTTGGCCTTTTATATTATAATGTGATTGACAGTAATTAATTTTTGTGTTGTACTTAATATTTTGCTTATTAGTATAGCATCAACATACTTAGTCCATATATTGAAAATTCTCTTTTCTCTCTCTGCTCATTTTTTTTTTTGTTTCATTTATTTATTTTTGGCTATAAGAGAAGGCTAATTGGGTTACATTTTCATAAATATTTACATATGAAATATACCTCATGCCATCAGGTTTGAAGTTTTATGTATATACAGTAAAACTTGGTTATAGCAACATCGGTTTCTGCGACACCTTGTCTATTGCGTCAAATATTCAATGGTACGAACTAATTCCTCATAAAGCAACTGTTTTTATACCTTGCTTAGTATGACATGCACAAATGCATCAACCTCGTATGTAACGTCATTTTCATTTCTGAATTTCTCTGATATGGACATGGAACGTAATTTAGAAAGTGTGTATTGGGCAAGTAACAGGAAACAGATGAAGATAACTGATTACTGTACTCGTATCTAGGTAC
>NW_019730108.1:802782-809990 GCF_002891405.2 Cryptotermes secundus
TATATATATATATATTCCTGTTCACTCTAATAATTAGTTATGACATTAGATAACTGTAAGTTGTGTCACCAAACATCTTAAATGGTTGGACATTATTTCTTGTTAAAGTATGGTTTCTGCATTGTGGTCTCTCTCTTTTTTTCTTCTTCGCAGAATGGAGCAGTATAATAATGAACTCAAGGAGTCATTTGGTGGTGATGTCCATATGTATGGTCAGCAGATTCGCAGCGCAGTATCGGATGGTTGTCGTGATTATGTAAACACAAAAGTTTCTGGAAACACTGATGGTGGTTCCCAAACAAATGCAGTGGAATGTTATAAATGTAACACATGTAATAAAATATTCCCAAAGCGGAATGGACTTATCCGACATATCCGTATACACAATAAAGAGGCTTACAAATGTCAAACTTGCCACAAAGTTTTTGCACGAAGTGACTATCTGGATGCACATAGAAGAATTCACACTGGAGAGAAACCATATTCATGTGAAGTCTGCAATAAGCGTTTTACCCACAGAGGATCCCAAAGGAACCATCAACTCACCCACAGTGGAGGAAAATCATATCAGTGTGAAATATGTAAGAAGTATTTCTCTCGCAGAAATACACTATATGTACATTACCGCATCCACTCTACAGATAGACCTTATAAATGTGAAGTTTGTGATAAGAATTTCTTACGTAAAGAAAACCTGACTGTTCATAGGCGTGTTCATTCTGGGGAGAAACCGTATAGTTGTGATGTTTGTAATGAACGTTTTTCATTAGGGTCGACTCTTAAGAAGCATTATCGTATACACACAGGCGAGAGACCGTATAAGTGTGATGTTTGTAGTAAAGCTTTCCGTCAGGGTGTCAGTCTTCTTAAACATAAACGCACTCACACTTGGCATCCAGGTACAAATCACAATAAAGTATGAATATTTGATGTATTAATTGGATGAGAGGAACACATATGATATAGTAGTAGACTTTTCATGTGCAAGAAGTGCATTCAGGGATATTCAGGTGCAATCTTCTGTACAAAAATGGGAATGCATATGGAGAAACCTAGAGTGCTTTGATATTTCTGTATTCAGATGTGCCCTGTCAGTATTGGAGGACCTGGGAAGAAACATTTCCAACAAATGGGAGGTCTGAGAATTAACATATATACTAGAAGAACTCATAAGTGATTAATAGCTTGGTATTATATGACATTGGGACCCCCTTTGTGGTCTAGTGGTCAGAATTCCTGCCTAGAGATGCAGAGGTCCAGGTTCGATTCCCGGTGCTACCACATTTTCTAAGATGTAGTGGGTCTGAAACAGGGTTCCCTCAGCCTCGTGAGGATAATTGACGAGCTGTTTCAAGGAAATAATAGCTCCAGTCTAGAAAACCGAAATTAATGGCTGTGGGGATTCATTGTGTTGACCACACGACACCCTTTATCTGCTAAAGTTGTCACTATTTTTATTTTTATTTTTTTATGCTAGTGGGGTGGGAATAAGTCCCTTGCACTGTGGCCACTTCTGGCCTATTGTACCAGCCCCAGATGATAGGTGAGGGTGATTGTGGAGCAACTGGTGGAATGAAGATTGGCAGGGGAAACCGAAGTACTCAGAGAAAACCTGCCCCAGCGTCACTTTGTCAACCACAAATCCCACTTGACCAGACCCAGGCTCGAACCTGTACCGCCGCGGTGGGAAGCCAGCAACTAATCACTTGAGCCATGGCGCAGCCAGAAGTTGTCACTAACTTCGCCAACAAGCAACGGTCGCTTGGTCCGTATTACAGGCTGGATGGCCTGGGTTTCATTCCCAGCAGTGCAGTATTTGTTTTTCTCCACAGCGTCCAGACTGGCCCTGAGGCCCACCCAGCCTCCTTTCAAAGGGTACCAGGCGCTGTACCTCCAGTGTACAGCAACATGGGTGAGAAGCTGACCCTTCACCTCCATCTAGTGCCAAGGTCAAGAATGGTGGCGCTGTACATTATATCTACTCCCCCATCTGTCTTCATGGCATAGTGCTTAACTAAGCACACGAACAACTTTTTTAGTATTAGTATCAGAGAGCCTAATATCATAATTCATGCACACATTTGTTAATTGGCCATGGTGTAACTGGGCAGTATCTCTCTCACTGGTCCAGATGTAAATGTGAAAGTGCATGATTTTGCTTAGAAATTGATGTGTTACGTAAATGAAAAAATGTAAAACCATGAAACAAAAAGCATTTTCTAAAAAAAGTATCTTCTGTAATGAGTATGTCTGCCATGCTATTAAACAGTAGATTGCATTGTATAGGAAATTTGAGCAATATATACATGGTCATACATTTATGTCATAAGTAAACCAATTTTATGCCCAAAATTGTAATTGTTTTTTCTTTCACTTAGAAGAATGTATGAAGCATCATGGACAAGTACGTTGTACAGTGGATGGCTTGCCAGTTGTGATCGCAGTCACAGCAGCAAATTCACAACACAAGTGTAAGGTTGCTGTACTTCGAACAAACCCATATTTTATTGCAGGCAGACAGAGTTTTAGTATCTGTTGTTAAATTGTTTAGCTCCTTTTCATAAACTTGTAAATGTTCCCTGACTCCATAGGAGTTCTTGCTGACCCCAAAGATGGAAGCAAAACATTCCTCTGAAATATTGGTAAGCTTCTACCAGACTATGCATTACATGCCAGGCGATAATACTGTTCATAGGGACTACTGTGATAACTTTCAAGTCTAACCATTGCATAATGGTTCATCGCCCATAGTGTTCCACGCTTTCCAATTTTTTTTATGTAGCAGTTCTCAAAACATGGACATCCACAGAATGTGAGGCGACACCCCTAACAAAAGTATGAGCTAATTGGTCTCTTCCTAAGGTTGCATGCATCAACGTTTCCTATCAATGGTTACATTTCCTTGCTTGTTCACAGGTAGGCTTGGGGGGGGGGCATATGAACTCTGGTTTCTTTCCATGCCATTTGTATATGCCAGTCAGTCACATAATATGTATAATTATGCCATACTGTTTCATGCTCCATTTGGAATCAAGTTCACTTTAGAATTCTATGATATCTTTTCCAGGGATTGTATAGTTCAGTAAATCTTACAATACTCTCCTCACACCTGTTGGGTACATCTTGTTCTAGTGTATAGAAACGAGAGCATGTGTAAAGATTGACCTGCTAAAAAGTATGTAAATAAAATCTCTCCCATTGGATAAAATGGACAGTGCATGAACCTAAACTGTCCAGATCAAGAATGGTGGAGCTGTACCTCCACTCCCCAATATCTTTGTGCAGGGGGATGTTAGGTTTGAAGTCTATCTCAGAATAGTTGCTTTGTGTAAGTGTGATAGAATATGATTTGCATTACTTTAAATTTAACTCTGTTGTGATTCAATAGCCTTGGTTATTTTAAGGATTAACTATCAGATTCATTACTAACGAGAATACATGGTGACCTAGAGAGCATTAGGATTTTCACAGTTCGTCTAATTGCAGCAAACAGTGTGACATCCGTTGCTAAATTCGACAAATAGGTAGTTCGAATAGTAAAAGTTATACTACATACTTTGAGTAACCACACAATGCTTAATAACACTGGCGCCTAAGGCGTATGTACTGCATTTTAGAGAAATTTACAACCGAACTATTAATGTCAGATTTAATTAGAATTATGTTCACGTTAACTTTTGGATCCCTTTTTTTTTATTATTAAATTTTGAAAAATTGCGTGAAGATATATATGTTTATCGTATAAATCATTTATATTTAGTATTGCTATGAATGCATTTACTCGCTGCTTTCAGTTCTAGATGGTGGTGAATCATGCGGCGGCCACGAGATGCTTCAGAAATGACTCAAGAGACCAGGAAAATGTCTGTCGTTTACCTGGATAATACTGTATCATAGAAGGTATCTGGCTGTTTTAATTGATTTTGGTTCAGAAATTTTTCATACTTGCAGCAAGGAAACGGAACCAAAAACGAACTCATAATAGTGATGTTATTCGTACTCCTTCACTGAATATAGTCAACAAAAAGAGGTTAACATAATATAAAAATGTATATGAAGCCTAAATAGAAAATACAAACACGCTAACCTCGATATACCCAATAATTAACTTATAATTAATTTTATCGTATTAAGCCATCCAGGTTACTGAGATCGAAGTTTAAAGTACTCTCAATCTGGTAGTTAAAAATATGAACTCAAAAGAAATTCCGTGTAATATGAGTGATATTTTTATACCGACCATATGAGGTCCTTTATTTTATCAAGTGACTCCTATGAAACTGGTAGTTACTGTTAGTTCAGAATTAGCTACCAGAGGGCACTACTAATGGCGAGTGTGGAGCTAGTTAATGTTAATAGTTACGCATTCTGCCACCAGATTGCACTACTAAACGAGATTTGAAGAAGAGTTACATAGCCTGACAGTTTAGAGAGGATGACAAATTTCATCTAGTGACCGGAAATTAATTAGCTGATGAAATATTTGGACACTAAACGATGGAAAAATTTTCAGAGACGTGTATAGCGAAGAGGTACATAATACATAATAAAACATCGCCTAAAGCATAAGAATTGCATCGTTTAAAGTTTTCTTCCTATAACAAGTCAGATTTATTATAAATACTCATACGTTCACGATACCTTTTGGCTTTCTATTTATTAATAAATTAAACCTGGAAAGAATTGCGTGATATGTTTATCATATTATTCTTTCATATTTAATAATGCTACGTAATGTTTTTTCTCTCACTGCTAAATGTTGTAGCTGGTAGTGAATCACGCGGCGGCCACGAGATGGCAGTACTCAACCATGCTTCATAGAGTGCCGAGAAACCAGGAAAATGTCTCTCGTGTACCCGGATAATAGGATATGAGAGGAGGTATTCGGCTGTTCTTATTGATTTTGGTTCAGAAATTTTTCATACTTGCATCTAGGAACCGGATCTGTTATTGAAGTCATAATAACGATTTTCTTCGTAGTCCTTCACTAAATATCGTCAACAAAAAGAGGATAAAATAATATAAAACACAAAAGAATATGAAGCCTAAATAGAAAATATAAACCCACTAACCTTGATATACCCAGTAATTAACTTACAATTAATTTTATCGTATTAAGCCATCCAGGTTACTGAGATCGAAGTTTAAAGTAATCTCAGTCTGGTACCTAAAAATATGAACTCAAAAGAAATTCCGTGTAATAAGCGTGATATTTTTTACTCCGACTATATGAGGTTGTCTTTTATTTTATTAAGTCACTTATGAATCTGGTAGTTACTGTTAGTTCAGAATTAGCTACCAGTGGGCACTACTAAGGGCGGGTGGTGAGAGCTAGTTATTGCTAATAGTTACGCAATCCGCCACCAGATTTCACTACTAAACGAGACTTGCAGTGGCCTTACATAGTGTCAGAATTTGGAGTGGTGAATTACGCGGCGGCCACGAGATGGCAGTACGCTTAAGAAAGACGCGAGAGACCAGGAAAATGTCTGTCGTGTACCCGGATAATAGGAAATCGAAGGAGGTCTTTGGCTGTTCTAATTGATATTGGTTCTGAAATTTTTCATCTTTGCAGCTAGGAACCGGAACTATTAATAGTCATAATAGCGATTTTATTTGTAGTCCTTCACTGAATATCGTCAAAAAAGAAGATAAAATAATATAAAGAACAAAAGCATATGAAGCCTAAATAGAAAATATAAACCCACCAACCTCGATATACCCAGTAATTAACTTACAATTAATTTTATCGTATTAAGCCATCCACGTTACTTAAATCGAAATTTAAAGTAATCTCAGTCTGGTACCTAAAAATATGAACTCAAAAGAAATTCCGTGTAATAAGCGTGATATTTTTTACTCCGACTATATGAGGTTGTCTTTTATTTTATTAAGTCACTTATGAATCTGGTAGTTACTGTTACATCAGAATTAGCTACCAGTGGGCACTACTAAGGGCGGGTGGTGGAGCCAGTTAATGCTAATAGTTACGCATTCCGCCACCGGATTGCACTACTAAACGAGACTTGAAGTAGCGTTTCATAGCATGACAATTTAGAAAGGTTAATCACGCGGCGCCCTGGAGATGGCAGTACTCGACCTTGCTTAAGAAAGACGCCAGAGACCTGGAACATGTCTCTCGTGTACCCGGATAATAGGATATCAGAGGAGGTATTCGGCTGTGCTTATTGATTTTGGTTCAGAAATTTTTCATCTTTGCAGCTAGGAACCGGAACTATAAAAGTCATAATAGCGATTTTATTCGTAGTCCTTTACTGAATATCGTCAACAAAAAGAGGATAAAATAATATAAAACACAAAAGAATATGAAGCCTAAATAGAAAATATAAACCCACTAACCTCGATATACCCAGTAATTAACTTTTAATTAATTTTTTCGTATTAAGCAATCCAGGTTACTGAGATCGAAGTTTAAAGTAATCTCAGTCTGGTACCTAAAAATATGAACTCAAAAGAAATTCCGTGTAATAAGCGTGATATTTTTTACTCCGACTATATGAGGTTGTCTTTTATTTTATTAAGTCACTGATGAATCTCGTAGTTACTGTTAGTTTAGAATTAGCTACCAGAGGGCAGCACTAAGGACGGGTGGTGGAGCTAGTTAATGCTAATAGTTACGCATTCCGCCATCAGATTGCACTACTAAACGAGACTTGAAGTAGCGTTTCATAGCGTGACAATTCAGAGAGGAAGACGAATTTCATCTAGTGACCCGAAAATAATTAGCTGATAAAATATTTGGATATTAAACGATGGAAAAAATTTCAGAGAATTATATAGCGGAGAGATACATAGTATATAATAAAGCATCGCCTAAAACATAAGAATTGCATCGTCTTAAAGTTTACTTCCTATAACAAGTCAGATTTATTATAAATACTCGTACGTTCACGATACCTTTTGGCCTTCTATTTATTAATAAATTAAACCTGGAAAGAATTGTGTGATATGTTTATCATATAATTCTTTCATATTTAATAATGCTACGTAATGTTTTTTCTCTCACTGCTACATGTTGTAGCTGGTAGTGAATCACGCGGCGGCCACGAGATGGCAGTACTCAACCATGCTTCAGAAAGTGCCGAGAAACCTGGAAAATATCTCTCGTGTACCCGGATAATAGGATATCAGAGGAGGTATTCGGCTGTTCTTATTGATTTTGGTTCAGAAATTTTTCATCTTTGCAG
>NW_019730108.1:810064-827600 GCF_002891405.2 Cryptotermes secundus
AAAATAATATAAAGAACGAAAGTATATGAAGCCTAAATAGAAAATATAAACCCACTAACCTCGATATTAACTTACAATTAATTTTATCGTATTAAGCCATCCAGGTTACTGAGATCGAAGTTTAAAGTAATCTCAGTCTGGTACCTAAAAATATGAACTCAAAAGAAATTCCGTGTAATAAGCGTGATATTTTTTATACCGCCTATATGAGGTTGTCTTTTATTTTATTAAGTCACTGATGAATCTCGTAGTTACTGTTAGTTTAGAATTAGCTACCAGAGGGCAGCACTAAGGACGGGTGGTGGAGCTAGTTAATGCTAATAGTTACGCATTCCGCCATCAGATTGCACTACTAAACGAGANATAAAACGAAACACAAGAATTGTAATGAAATTCATATTTATGATTACTATTATGGATCGACATTAGAAACACAATTCAATAATTAATACTGAATTTCACGAAAAATTGCCTGATGATCCAGCTGGATTGAAACATGTAGCATTGTAATTAATAAAATTAATAATAATAATAATAATAACANTTAATAAAATAAATAATAATAATAATAATAATAACATTGGTTATTTGTCACGAATTTGTTGTACTGAAGGCTCTATAATAATACCACAGGAAAGGCTGACAGTCATTCCACAAAAATGTACAGTATACAAGACAATCATTTCATGTAAAAATTATAAAAAAATATCAGTGACACGGGTACTGAGAGTGTTTTGTTTGTACCATCACTGCTGGAGGCCTCGCTTCACTAACCTTTGTTGGATGTGGACTGCAGAGATGTATGCATGTGGCCCAGTTGCCTGTACTTCGTATTTTTATAGTGATAATACAGTTCCTTCCCATTAAAATGCAGACACCAGTGCTGTAGGACTGGAAGGTTTAAAAGCTCTTATTCTTGGATGAAGGTTATTAATATCACTTTATTTTTGATATGCTGACCATTTATTAGCTAAAACTCTCATTTTGTTGTTTCTATTGGTCCACTGCAGGATGTAACAGAAGCTTTGGCAGGTCACATGATTGTAGCACTGTGTCCACACACTCCACATGCAAACAAGGGCCCTGTACCAAGTCACAGCAAGATTTATACACTGAATTATTACAATGAAACTAGAAATGTAAGTACCAGAAACCTTGAGAGCATACAATGAGTTCTTTGAATTTGATTTGTTTCATTCTGGCCCGTCACAGTAACAATATTACAAATGATAAAATAATTCCGTTCAGTGTGACTGTTGAAGCTTTTACTACTTCACTTCTTAGCACCCTAACGTGTTTTGGTCCCTATAGACCATCATCGGACAGAACATCAATACTTTTAGAAACTACTATTACATTGGGTGTTTTGATTTTTAAAATACATAAATATACAATATTTGTAATATACACTTTATACAAAATCCAAATTTCTTACAGCTACAGCAACTGTCCTTGATGCATTAAAGTTTTTTTTAAAAATTTTTGTTATTTAAGTTAAAATTCTTTAACCGAATAGGTTCGTGTCCCTTGTCCTTTTGTTTTCCTTGATGGGACCAAACTTGTGCCCTTCTTGGGAAGGTAGTTCTTGTTATCGTCCTATGTTTGTTCGTAGCTTGCTGTGTTGTTTTTACAACATCCCTCCAATGATGGTCTATAGGGACCGAAACATGTTAGGGTGGTAAGAAGTGTAGCAAAAGCTTCAAGAGTCACACTGGACGGAATTGTTTTATCATTTGTAATGAGTTCTTTTGTGAACATACACTCAAGCAGAAAAGTTTGATACCTCTCTTGCCAAATTTGGTTAATCCATAATGCACAGTCACTTCATGGGCCACTGTCTACAAGAAGCTCAACAAAGTACAAGACATTTCAACTCTTTAACATATATACATAACTGTGACACAGTTTTCTGATTTGTATAAATCTGAAAAGATGAATATAACAGCTGATGGTACATGTGGGGGAAATGAAAACTGCATACAAAATATTACATGGATAGCCTTAGTGAAAGAGATTCTTTGGAATATGGAGGATGTACATGCAGTTATAATATTAAAATAGAAAACAGAAACCTAGGATATTAAGCAGAGGACTCAACAGACACAGGTTACACCTGAGTGTGGCCACCTGAAAGCAAGGCAATGAAGGTTGAGACCCCACAAACAAAGAACTGACTGAAGTGAATTTGTTTTAATCTGAAGAATATCTTGCATCAAACAGAAAAAGGTGATATAGGTCTACAGGTGATGCTTCGAATTTGATCTGCTAATAGTGTTTAGCCAATCATGTACTAATAACAAGTATGACTCCACCTTTTGCAAGTAATTTCACCCTCTTGGGCTTTAGGTACCTTCCAGTGTCATGAAGCAAGTCACTTATACAAGGTCTCAATGGGCTAAATTTATATTTTCTTCTGAAATGTCAGAATTACCATATGTGAATGCCCATCACGTTTCAAGAGACATGATCACACTGACATCTGAACTGATCCATAAATTAATGGGTAGAGTGATGGACAGACACATGTACAGTAAAAATGTGTGGTCATAACATGTTTGTGAAGACCTCAGATTGTGTGGACAGAACTCACATGTGTATCTGGCTGGAATGCCCCCTTCCAGAATGAGATGGCATTGCCCTTAACCAAGATGCTATAGTGTCTGCAGTCACTTTCCACTTGTCCCTTTGTTTTGTAAAGCAGAAGAGTCTGCAGTGTACTGAGTGGGAATGTGAGATTATGACTGCTGTAGGCACATGACATTACCTGCAGCGCCCGTCTGAAAAAATCACAAGTCTCAGGTTTGAATCTGAGGTTGGTTGTCCCCATTCATAAGTTTCATGGTTTTCTCCATACAGAAATATGCTCAGAAGTTATCATAAAACATGCCATTAATATTTTAGCAGCATCTTTCCAAATTTCTTATTCTGTATTGATTAGGAACTCTGAAACCAAAAAAATAAAGACTTTTACCTCCTGATAAGTGGCAGCTGTTGGGCAGCGATGCACATCAACAGAGGTGACAGCTGTGGTAACAAAGCGCACGCACGGATGTAGTTCCCACACCACATAGCCAGTGACATAGCAAATGCTGTCTTCAGTGCATGATGCTCCCTGAAATGCACATTATTGTAGATTTTACATATTGGATTGGGGGAATTTGTATTGTTCCTCCGTTTTAGTTTATTTTTTCAGATAAAGAAATATTAGTCTAGTAAGAAGGATAAGAGTCTACTTCAGTATACAGGGGACAGTGATCTGTGGCGGCAACTGCTGGCTTGTTGGAAGACAAGAAAATTATGTGACAAAGTGGAAACACCACAGAAATGGAACAGGATATTTCCCACTATACACCTGACTACACTACAGGAACCTCCATGGTCTGCCATATTCGGCCTACATGTTACACTTACAGATCCCAAAATTGCAATATTACAGTGCTTGTTTTTTGTGATAATTATTCTGTATTGTTGTAATACAGTCTTCTAGTTTGTTCATTTGTATTTATGTGCATTGATGTTTAACGAATCTGGATTGAAAATTACTGGAATGTTAAGTGTATTGTACACAGAGATACTGGGTTTTCGGACTTTGTCCATCATCCGGATTCTAAATAACTAAGAAAAAACCCATTTCAGAAACTGGACCTGTTTCCATCCTCAGGTGAGGGACAGAAACAGATCCAGTTTCCGAAATGTTGTGTTTTTCTTAGTTATTTAGAATCTGGACGATTGACAAAGTCCGAAAACCCAGTATCTCTGTGTATTATACACCATCGTCAGAACCCTATAGTATCTGCTTGTTAAGTGCATTATTAATATCATAGTGAATTGCATCAAAAAGTGATTTTGACTGAATTATTTCACAGTAGTGTTTCCATCAAAATGTATCATGAAAATAATAAAATTATTAGTTAAGTCATTTTGTTTACTGTCTTTTACTTGGTTGATACACAAGTGAAGTGCATAGGAATTGAGACCAAATTTAACTACTGACAATCGAATCTGTACAGAGAGTGACCCTAAAATAATTTGTTCTGATCGTGATTTTGAATTTCAATTAACAGAAATAGCAAAAAAGGAATATAATTTTTAATAATTATAGCTGAAATGATTTCTGGTACTGATAGTCTCTCTAGTAAATGTGGACCTTGTTGTAGATGGGTCACCAATGGACTGATTTCTACAGACTGGCCGCTGCTTCCACTTTAACTGTTCAAGAACCAGCCCCAGTGCACTAGACAGGAGCATGCAGAAGCATTTGAAGCAAGAGAGAGGAGAATCAGGCACCTGGAAGAGGAATTAAGGCAGCTAGAGAGGAAATTTGTAAGCTGAAAGCAAGACATGTCAGCAATAACTTCATGGAGCAGGATAATTCATGAAATTAGAAAAAATAAAAAAATTCTAATTATGGGTCCCACAGATTCTGTGTATGAAGCTAGTTAAGTTCAACTGAACAACAAATTCAGTATGCTGACAACAGATGCACTGGAAACTGATCAGCAACTGTGAATTTTGCAACAAGAATTCGAAATTCCTCGAGTACAGCAATTGATAATATTTTTATAGATAGGGCAAGGTTAAGCTCTTCTTCTACATCTTCTACACTCAATGGCCTCTCAGACCACGATGCTCAACTCCTCACGGTAAATAATATTACTACAAAATAAATTTAATACCCTTGAAACAGAGAACCAGAAAAATAAATAATGAAACCATTGCTCAGTTTCAGCATCTATTAGAAAATGAAATGTGGGAACCTGTTTTCAAAAATAAGGATAAAAATTACAAGTTTAACTCTTTTTTGTATATTTTTCTAAATACCATTGAAGCTAGTTTACTGGATCAATCTGGCTGAGGGCAGGAACCAGTGGGGGGCTCTTGTGAACATGGCAATGAACCTTCAGGTTCCAAAAAATGCTGGGAAGTTCTTGAGTAGTTGCACAACTGGCATCTTTGCAAGAGGGACTCAGCTGCATGAAGTTAATTAGTTAGTTACAGACAGATATAGCCTTTTGAAGGTATACAACTTGAAAAATGGAGCTTGCATATGTGCACTTGATCGTGACAGAGTGGCTAACCTCACCTCAGCTCTCTTGGAAGATGCAACGATCTGCTAAGGGTCTCACTGTAGCCTAGCGTCAGCAACAGGTACAGTGCCTCCATCTCTGCTCTTGCTCCAGTCCCAGGAGTGTCATGGCAGCCCAACTGAACTTCATCATAAAGCACAAGGAGTTGCTTCAGACATTCCAGTAAGTGAGTGCGATTGATGGTTGGATCAAACTTTGATAGGGGCTCTGCACAAAGTCTGAAACACATTGTGTGACTCCTCAGTCATTCTGAAACTCCAGACTATTAAGCAGGGCAGTTCAGTTGTTCTGCATATTGGCTGTTATAAGGGTAGTTCATCTGCATGGGGTCAGCCTGATTTTCCTTTTTGGTCTAGCACATGGCACTGTCAGTAGGTGGACCATATCGCATTGAATGGTAGGATGACAAATGGACTGGAAAGAATCTTGAAGGAAAGGGTCATACCATTATCAAGGTATTATCCTGGGATTTACATGGAGGGGCTAAGGAAAACAATGAAGTACTGACGCTGATCATTCTGAGCCCTTATTTATTTGGATGATTATAGATGACCATGAAATTTATTTCTGATTAATTCTCGGTAATTTTCATTTCAAAAGTCTTATGTTTCGATATTACTGGAAATGTATTGTGAACTTTAATATCGTATTTCATTGTCTGGGATGTGCAATATGGTGTTTATGTTGAAATTTCTAGATTCTGGCAGAACCAAGCAGTCCGGAGTTCTGACATTTACGAGCAGTCATAAATTTAGCTCGGGTACAGGGAACCGGACGCGCCTAAAAGGAAGGTCAATGAGAAGGACAGGTCAGAACTTGTTACAGTTGCCTGTGAATGAGGGCCAGTATGATTGAGTTGCCTCGTTCAAGCTTCCTCACGGAAGATGGAATGAAATATATATGTCCACACCATGGAGAATTCGAATTCTTTCCAATTCCCAGCATGGGGTGTGCAAGCCATTCCACAAAGGAGACTTTCACCATATTCCGAAGTGAATGGACGTGACCCTTGCACGCTCCGAGACCAAGCTTGCAGATCATGTAACACTATAACTTAAAGCGTAAGGATACATAAAATTAACAGTGGTTTGGAGAACAAAAAGGTGAATAAACGTCAATTGGATCAACTCCCAGAATACCGCTTTCTTCGGCATCGCTACCCTGAGACTCANCTTCTACATCTTCTACAGTCAATGGCCTCTCAGACCACGATGCTCAACTCCTCACGGTAAATAATATTACTACAAAATAAATTTAATACCCTTGAAACAGAGAACCAGAAAAATAAATAATGAAACCATTGCTCAGTTTCAGCATCTATTAGAAAATGAAATGTGGGAACCTGTTTTCAAAAATAAGGATAAAAATTACAAGTTTAACTCTTTTTTGTATATTTTTCTAAATACCATTGAAGCTAGTTTACTGGATCAATCTGGCTGAGGGCAGGAACCAGTGGGGGGCTCTTGTGAACATGGCAATGAACCTTCAGGTTCCAAAAAATGCTGGGAAGTTCTTGAGTAGTTGCACAACTGGCATCTTTGCAAGAGGGACTCAGCTGCATGAAGTTAATTAGTTAGTTACAGACAGATATAGCCTTTTGAAGGTATACAACTTGAAAAATGGAGCTTGCATATGTGCACTTGATCGTGACAGAGTGGCTAACCTCACCTCAGCTCTCTTGGAAGATGCAACGATCTGCTAAGGGTCTCACTGTAGCCTAGCGTCAGCAACAGGTACAGTGCCTCCATCTCTGCTCTTGCTCCAGTCCCAGGAGTGTCATGGCAGCCCAACTGAACTTCATCATAAAGCACAAGGAGTTGCTTCAGACATTCCAGTAAGTGAGTGCGATTGATGGTTGGATCAAACTTTGATAGGGGCTCTGCACAAAGTCTGAAACACATTGTGTGACTCCTCAGTCATTCTGAAACTCCAGACTATTAAGCAGGGCAGTTCAGTTGTTCTGCATATTGGCTGTTATAAGGGTAGTTCATCTGCATGGGGTCAGCCTGATTTTCCTTTTTGGTCTAGCACATGGCACTGTCAGTAGGTGGACCATATCGCATTGAATGGTAGGATGACAAATGGACTGGAAAGAATCTTGAAGGAAAGGGTCATACCATTATCAAGGTATTATCCTGGGATTTACATGGAGGGGCTAAGGAAAACAATGAAGTACTGACGCTGATCATTCTGAGCCCTTATTTATTTGGATGATTATAGATGACCATGAAATTTATTTCTGATTAATTCTCGGTAATTTTCATTTCAAAAGTCTTATGTTTCGATATTACTGGAAATGTATTGTGAACTTTAATATCGTATTTCATTGTCTGGGATGTGCAATATGGTGTTTATGTTGAAATTTCTAGATTCTGGCAGAACCAAGCAGTCCGGAGTTCTGACATTTACGAGCAGTCATAAATTTAGCTCGGGTACAGGGAACCGGACGCGCCTAAAAGGAAGGTCAATGAGAAGGACAGGTCAGAACTTGTTACAGTTGCCTGTGAATGAGGGCCAGTATGATTGAGTTGCCTCGTTCAAGCTTCCTCACGGAAGATGGAATGAAATATATATGTCCACACCATGGAGAATTCGAATTCTTTCCAATTCCCAGCATGGGGTGTGCAAGCCATTCCACAAAGGAGACTTTCACCATATTCCGAAGTGAATGGACGTGACCCTTGCACGCTCCGAGACCAAGCTTGCAGATCATGTAACACTATAACTTAAAGCGTAAGGATACATAAAATTAACAGTGGTTTGGAGAACAAAAAGGTGAATAAACGTCAATTGGATCAACTCCCAGAATACCGCTTTCTTCGGCATCGCTACCCTGAGACTCATGCAAACTGACCCAGCTAGTTTCCCATACCTATACCGATCTTCCTTAGTTTGATCTGTGAGGACAACTTGCAGTGGCCATCATACACTGTCCTAAGGTCGAAAGAGGTGTAGCAGGGATAGCACCATTCCGACTGAGCTGAAATTCAAACAAAGGCGGGTTGGAAAAGAGCGGTGTTAGTACTTACTCAGGATGGTTAGTGTCTTGGCTAAGATTCAGGTTACGCAGTAATGCTACACCAGCCTGCTCAGTCTTCAGATCTGAGGTTCTCATGAAGTCTGGTAGACTCATAATATCGTTTCAGAGGAACATATCAGGCTACATACTCTCACATCACACAAGACTGTAGTCGTAACAATTGAACTCATATTTAGGACATGCCTAGTTAGTATCTTACTGATACTTACATCGTGACTGCAAGGTTGGTATCACTCAGCGAATGACAAAACAGAAATAGCCAGTGAATTACAAAGGGCAGAGGAAGTAGTCATGACATATTGTTATGTACAAATTCAGCATTCACCTGAAAGGGAAGATAAGAACCAAAAATATGTCCAAAAAAATTGGTTCCACGGATGAGATTCTCTGAATACAAGACCACTGATATAACCTGCCTGCCCACATTTAAGAATTGTCAGTTAAGCACATGAAAATATTTACCTTTAATCAATTTCTAATGCAATAACTATCATGATTTAGGTTTTAATGACTTTCCCTATAACTCTCATATAATATACCACTTTCTTCTGCATCCAAGGAATTCAGTTGGTCATGAGAAAATCTGGGTCCTAGAAATATATACGGAAATTTCAAGAAGAGTACTCTGGCCTAAAACAGTGAAAACAGTTTACATAAACATGAGTCTAGAAATGCCTTGATAATAATAAACTAGGATTAGTGCCTATTGTCAACTCACTGGCACTGCAAACATGACAACTGTATGTTCTGTTGTTGATTGCAGAAGTTAGTAGTGATAAGAACAAGTGGTCATTCACATTGTCCATTCGAAACTCCAGTTTCCTTCAGCAGTTACCCTGGTATACATTACTTTTTTAATGCAAGTTCTAATCCTACTCTTGTCAGAAAAACTTCAAATGGCTATACTTTGTTACAAAGGCATTCCAAGACACATATTTATATAAATTATGAAGAAAGCAGTCTTCTGGGATTTGGCACCGTGTATAAGTGGTGTTAACCGACGTTTCGGAGGAACGTATCGCCTCCATCTTCAGGGTATAAGAAAAATATAAGAATTCTGCAAGCGAAGAGACCGTGAGAACCGGTAAAAGCAGACTGTGTGGGAATATACACATCTATGTTAGAGCAGTGAGGGTGAAGGGGGGAAGGGCAAGTATACAAGTGAAAGCAGTAGTGTGGGAGGGGTAGGGGAAAGGGAGCTGGGACAAGCGTGGTTTTT
Organism: Cryptotermes secundus; assembly: GCF_002891405.2. Lineage (NCBI taxonomy): Eukaryota > Metazoa > Arthropoda > Insecta > Blattodea > Kalotermitidae > Cryptotermes > Cryptotermes secundus. The sequence goes on from NW_019730108.1 coordinate 819,411, forward strand.
GTGTAGGGGAGAGAAAGGCAAGGTTAAAGGCTGGGCACTAATCCGTAAGCTGAGGGGGGTGGGGGTGGTTCTTATGTTGGTTGGTCATGGCCTGTGTGGCCTTCTGGATCTGGCGTCATATCCCGGTGGGGGATTTTTAAGAGAACAGATGAGAGGTTTCCAAGACTTGCTGAGACAAAACCCCCCTTCTCTGTTCATATTTCCTGGATGCAGTTCAATCTCAATTGCCTCCCTAATGATGTGATCCATATAGCGGGTCTTGGTGGCGAGGATGGAGGTATTCTGAAGCTGAATGCGGTGTCCCAGATCGATGCTGTGTTCAGCTACGGCCGACTTGTCCGGTTGTTCGAGACGGATGTGCCGCTGATGCTCCTTCAACCTCATGTCCACGGAGCGGCCTGTCTGCCCAACATAGACCTTCCCGCACTCGCATGGGATACTGTATACACCCGGTGTCCTTAGGCCCAGGCTGTCTTTAACCGGCCGGAGGAAATTGGATAATTTGTATGGAGGCAGACCCACTGCTTTGATGTTGTGCCGGGACAGCACTCTGCTGATACGGTTGAATATGGTCCCGACATAGGGAAGGAAGGCGACTGAGCCCGGTTTGTCTTCAGGCCGGCTGATGTTGGGCCGACGGTTGAGAACTCTGTAGATCCGCCGGTTGTTGTATCCGTTCTTCTTGAATACATTCTTCAGGAGCACCAACTCTGCATGTAGGCTGTCTTGATCACACAGTGCTCTAGCCCTGTGCACCAATGCTGAAAGTGCAGCTTGCTTGTTGGAAGGGTGGTGGTGGGACACAGCGTTAAGGTACAGGTTAGTATGGGTGGATTTGCGGTACACTCTATGGCCCAGGGAACTGTCGGGTCTCCTGTAAATATCTATATCCAGGAAGGGGAGATGGCCTTCAGTTTATATACATTAGTTCGATTGTTTTGGGCCATAGTAGTCACCCTCCAATTTTCTGTACTTATTTCTGGGACTTTCTGGGCTTTTCATACTATATGTCATATGTCTAGCTGTAACAGTTTATTTGTTATCTCCCCAGACAGGGTAGTTTGCAGTGACATGAATTTTATGATAATCCATTTGTAAGTTAAAAATTATTAGGGATTTGAGTGGCATGGAATACCACTCATACCTGTAGCCAGCATAGCTGTGGAAACGCACAGTCGGCTCCAGCACCATGATGCTGTCAACAGAACCCAGGCCTTGTATCACCAGGTCTTGTCGCACAGCACGCAGACGGTCAAACACAAAGTCATACACTATGCACCACTCCATTCCCTGTCGCTCAATGATGCTGTGGACACCAAGAAAACCATTAAATTTCTATAGAAGTCTCATTTGGATATTTAGTTTCTGGAAAGTGCTTTGTGTGATTTTAAGAGCTACTTTCTTACATTGATGTAAGAATAACAATCATAAATACAGGTATCTGCAAAAGCAAAAGGAAGGAAAACAATATGCTTAAGTGAGATGAATCCAGTTTTAAGTGCAGGATACTGCATAGTGAAAAACTGTAATTTTAATTCTTCTCCAGATGCTGATGACTGTGTGATCCCTATTAAGATTGTGGCTTCTGGAATGTGACAGCCTTCGCCACCATCTGGCTCTGAATGCGGCGCACATTCCTACTAGATAATTCTCATCCCATATGACCAAAATCTGAAGACAGCAGTTCAGAATAGAGAAATAACAAATACTGATAGAATTATGATGTGGAAAGCAACCATCTTGGAGTCTGGTGCAGAGAATACAGTTAACCCTTGCTAAGTAATAATGAAAAAAATAGCCCTAAAAGACAAAAAAGAAACTCAGAAAACAAATAAATGTAATATGTAACAATACAGATAGTGCTATTGGAAAATAATAAAGAAAGAATCACTGCAGCAATCAGAAGCTGAAATCCAGCTCAAGCCAGTCTTGGATATTTTCTTGTGTGGTTTCAGTCTCTCCAGGTGCCCTCAACACAGTCTGAAAGTCCTCATGCTCTAAACCCTCTTGTTCCTAAATCCCACACTTCTTTTAAAGTAGGTACTCAACTGTGAACAGATTTTCTCATATTTAAATCCAGATTATCTGACATCCGGATTAACTGTAACCGGATTAGTGAGGGTTTACTGTAAAATTAAACTGGATCTTAAAATTACATTAGTGAGAAGAATACCAGTCCAGACATTACATACTTTGTCAGAAGATGGCACACTGTCTTGTACAGAATAGCCGGAGGTCGCAGGTCATCCTGATATGGTGTATGCTGACCAGCAGCTGAGCGACTGAAGCTCTTTACCTGCACAAATCATGCTGGTTATACTGCAGAGCTCTAGTAATGGTTTGAGGTAAGAAACAGAATGAATAGCACTTCAAAAATATGGTTGCATAATCACCTGAGACAGTTGATTTTGGAAGCTATAAAGTAAGAAATTTTACAATATTCGTTCATATTAAAATACTTTGTTTCAGTTTCTAATTGATCCTATTATGTTTCTATTATAATAGAAACTACCATGTAGTAAAATAAGAGAATAATTATTCTCTTATTTTACTACATGGTAGTTAAATGAAGAAAGTAACTGGTTTCAGTCAGAATACAGAAATAGCTCAGTTTGCACACTGACTAGGCTACATGGTGGATGACCAAGGAACTGGGATTTGATTCCGAACAAGCCACTAGATGGACGTGAGTGGTCAGCTTCGTTTCTTGTGGGAAGGAGTGGTGGAACCTACTGAAAAGCATGCCGGATTGTCCCTAGAGCTGGTCTGGTCAATTCCTTGATCATCCATAGCCTAGTCACTATACTGACTAAGCTATCCTGTCTGCATGCTCTATATGAAATTAGATATTGAAACAGTAAATATGTGACAGCATGAAAGGCAAATCGAGTATTTTATTGGGACTACAGAGGGGGAAGGTGTTATGATAAGAATAATTAGATAACTGTAGACAAAACTGTGATCTTCAGTCAACTAAAATATATTGAATTGCACTGTTGGTCATACTGTGAGATAAGGGTGAGCCTCTGGTGCAGGGTGAAGTGGAGTACCAATGGGGAGCTCCAACAGATGCAGCAGACCCTCCTTCTCCCTCCTGCAACAAACTGAATCACTGAGCATGAAGGGACTCTCTTGCAAACCCCTGTGAACTGTAGCTAGCCGAGACTGGCAGTGAGCATCCCCAGAAGTAATCAAAGGAAACTTGAAAATATGAAACAAAACTCACTGCTGTCATTAAGCTTTACTGTCTGTGCCTCACACATCTGCGTTGGCATAGGCATGGATCCAGCAGGCCTGACCAGGCCTAGCAGTAAGATTCCCATCACTGCAAAGTTTAAATCTAGCCCACACAATAAGAGTTAACATTTAGTTTAAGTTTGTTTATGTTTAATCTATAAGTTTCTGTTTACTTTGCTTAATGTGTTGTGATCTATCATTACACATTTTAGAAGTTTTACTTACAATTTGCGCTCTCTTACAGGGCACATGTCTGTACATGTACCCTTGATGAAGGTGGGAGGTGAAGAACTCATGTCACTGGTAGAATGTACTGCAACAAACATTATGATCCATCTTCTGCAGTCATGTTATCACAACAGGGTTGATGGTCTTCAGGTACAACATGGGGTTGTCATTCAGAACATCCTTGTTTCAGTTTGTGACTCATTTTTGTAATGCAAGTATTTTTTAAGCATGGATCAAGCTTTAGGCACTGAGGAAAGGACCCTGATAACAGGGATGCATTTCATATGCATATGATTTGGATGTGGGGTGATATAAGCAGAGCTGATTTTAAGTAATTTAGTGGATATTTCATTACATCCACATGTATTTTTAGTTTAAGGGATTTAATGATGTTTTCAATTTCCTTTGCCATTAAAAATTTGAGTTGTGTGTTCAGAAAGTTGTTGTCAAAGGCATCAGCCAGACAGTGTGAGGGATCACTATTAACAGTGCTACTGTGCTTATCCATGATATTACTAATACCAATATTATTATTCAATTCAATTCAATTTATTTCAAATGCAAAAATAGATCCAGATACAGGCTGGGAAACAACCATTGGATATAGAATGAGTCACAGATCAAAAAACAAACATTCCATTCCCACAGGAACATGTCAAGGCATTCATGATATAAAACAAAATAAAAGAACATATGAGCCATATATACAACAAAACTCCCCCAGTATGGAACTCATGACTCGTCTATTATTTCCATAAAATCCAATACTTTAGGATGTGGAAAAGTCATATTAGATAGATAAGTAGCACAAAGAACTAAGTCAAGACATAAGAATAGAACCAGAATACAAATAATCTTAACGACTAGTATATACAAAAAATTCATCTACAGTATAAAATGGGTGACAACTCAAGAATTCTTTTAGTTTTAATTTAAACCGCTTAATATCTTTATATAATTGCTTCAAATTTAGTGGGAGAGAATTGAATAGTTTGATGCCCATATAATATGAGCCTTTTTGATATAATGATAAACGAGTTGATGGTTGATTTAGATTTATGTTGAGTACCTGTCTAGTGTCTCTATTATGTATATCAGATACAAAATAATACTGATCCATGTTATCGACCACAAAAGATAGTAGTGAATAAATATACAAAGATGACAGAGTAAGAATTTTTAGAGTAGTGAATATCATTTTACATAAGTCTCTATTACCAGCACCAGTTATTGTTGTTGTTGTTGTTGTTGTTGTTGTTGTTGTTGTTGTTGTTGCCTTGTGGGAGAGTGTTTTCAGCAACTGAAAGGAAGGAATCCTGTCACCCAATGGGATGGAATTTACTGCCTGTCAGCAGCAATCCTGTCACGTAACAGGCTGTTGCCACTGGGTACATAAAAGTCATTTTCTCCTACGCATACACTCAAAAGCAGGGAAACTCTTATATGTAGCTTCCTGAAGCCTCAGAGTTGAAATATACAGTGACTATTAGTTGATTTTAATTTATTTCCTTCCACTTTCATTTCAAATGTAAACAGAATCCAGTTTTAATGGAAAAATTGTTGGCCTAGTAGGTGAAATTCCAGTACAAAGGCCTGGCAGTGAATTCACTCACTCATTCATTCATTCATTCATTCATGTGTTAAGGATACAGGAAACAATTCTTGTACACTCTAAGATGTATATTAGCTTTCAGAGAATGACAGGATTTGGCAAGAATAATTCAGGATTTGTACTGGTGTACAAAGCTATAGATTCTGCATGTGTAAAGGCTCATGGACAGGATATTATACTATGTAATTGTTAGGAAGCAATGAAAGGACAGACCAGATAAGTGCCTTTTGTTCTAGACACCAGGAAAGCATGAAAAATTGTGTTTCCTTGTGAAACTTCAATGGCAGTCTCAGGCTGGGGCTTTTCTTATATCCCAGATTGATTAAATTGTTTTGTACATGTCACGTTCTGTAATACAGGGAAAAGATTTAAAAAGTGGAAAGAATATATATAGGTAAAAATTTAGTAATTTAATTCAAACCAAAGAACTTGATGCTTCTTCATGTTTCCACAAGACTAACAATCCTAAAACAAAAATTTCACCGTAATTCACCTATTGAATGGTAAATTTACCTTTCACAATTTCCCTCATTGACCACTTAGAAGCCTTAGAACCCTTAGAAGAACGCGGAGTGTCAATAAAATTGTTGTACGCTGAATTGTAAAGACTGTTAGATCAGCCTCTTTTGTATCCAGTGGCGGGATATTAGTCACGGGATCTCTATTAAAACATAATTATATAAAACGGCCCCATTTCACGATCCTATTAGAACACTGCACGACAATATCATCCCCAAATCCCCAACGTCCCCAACAGGCACGGCAGCTACGATGCTTAAATTCTTCGCGACCTACTTAGCAAAATCAATAGCGTATGGAAGCGTAACACGTTTTATTTATTTACGGCTAAATCAGTGTTAATGTCGGTTTTATTTGGGTATCTGTTCAGTACACAGCGGTACATAGTATTATATTGATCAAGTAACAGTATGTTTCTTAGTCTATTCACTTGGCTTGTGTTGCTTCACTATTAATGTTGGGGTAGGGGCATTAATTGCTGTAGACGGAGGTTATAGCAGTTGGCCTTCAGTACATTATTCGCCAAGAAAACTTGATATTGTACAAGAACATTTTGACTCATTGAAAGGTAATAGTTATAATATTCGCCCGCGTGTATAAAGCCGTGGATTGACACCAAACAAAGTGTTAACCGCATCATAATATGATAGTCATTAATTAAAAAAAAACAGGAACTATGTTTACTAATTCGTATCATGTTTGGTAAAAGTATTACCGATAAAATACTTAAAGAAACTTTTAACCTCTAATATAATATATCGTGAGAATTAACCTCTATTGCCGTTATTCATACATCATAGCAAACAGCCTATGAAATATGCTGTAGTTCTGTTATAAGGACCAGTAATGTAGGAAGGTGCACTATGAAATGCAGTAACGCAGTTTCTTGTCGAGTGACATGAACTTATTAAAAAGTACCCTTTCACAGGTCAACATGGACGCAGTCAAAGAAGAACTTGATTCAAATAGAGAGGTGCTGCCAGTATTCACATTAGTCAACATAAAAACTGAACCAGAAACAGACATGATTGAGGTTGGTTCTCATTTTGATGGATTCTGTTTCTTTACTATATTGATATTATAATGTCCAGTTCTGAATTTGATACAGAACGTGCTGGCATCACATACTGCACTGGATTTGTATTCAGTAACCCAAATTCAAACTAACTGATAAGCATAATATTTAATTTTGCTTTGTTATAGTAACTACAAAAATTCAGTTTAAAGATTTCAAAATACTTAATGATTAATTTCTAAAACATCGTGATTTTGAAACCTTTGAAGCCTATTCCCATATGTGACATGAACTTCTGGAGAAGGCTATCCACTTTTCTTCAGTCTCTGCTGTGTTAACACTTTGCGGACCGGACACATGATATCATGCTTTTCGCTTTTAAACGTGGTGGACTGGTCACATGATATCAGGATTTTAGGACACGTTAGGTTGTAACACACTATACCTTGCTCTGACGCCATGCAACTGCAATGAATACTGCGTAATAAATCTTCAGAATGTATGCTAGGTATTCAGTAACTTGACCTGGCTGGCTAGGGTCCCTACTCCAAAAGAAAATAAACTTTGCTCCTTCCAGCTCTTTATGTACCAGGCAGGAAGTTAGTAGAGGGGAATATGTTTCAAGGACAAAAGCGGTTGAAGGCAAAGCGATCTCTCTGACTTGTTTTCCGATGAGCTATCTGACGTGCCTTGTGGAGCAGTAGTGATTAGTGACTCAGACAGTGGAAGTGACAGGGGTCAACAAAGAATTGTAGCCACAAATAACAAAAGTGAAAGTTGTCTTGTGGCTTATAAATTGTGCCATTTTCAATTCAATTTTGGTTTACAAAAATCTAAACCTTGATTCGAAATTGAAATACAAAGCATTTCTGATGAATGTGGCATAGGCTTGGGCTACAGACCAGATGGTGGTTTCAGAACCAGAGTCAGACAGACTTAGTGCGACCTAGTCCATCAACTCCCGCCTCATGCAGGCCTCATTTGGACACCCCTGGGCGACTCTCGGGTGATATGCGGAAATATACCCTCATGAAAATTGTGAAGAGTGAACATTCCAAGGGGAAGCATCCTTCTAGGCAATGCCGTGTTTGCGCAGTTCACAAAAAAAGGACTATGACTGTCTACATTTGCAAGTTGTAATGCCACTTCACAAAGGGGGATAATTCCAGAAATATCACGCTCTCAAGCACTTCTAGGAGCACTGGTAAATGTTCTCCAAAAATTTTAGTTCATAAAATTAATTAGATTTTATACGAAGGGGTACCCAAAAGAAACCGAACTTTTTTTTTTTAAACTTATTTATTCAAATTTTAAGCACAAACCTTCAATCCCCTTCAAAGTACTCTCCACTTACACTAATACACTTGTCTAGTCTTTTATTCCATTTTTCAAAACCTTGTCTAAATTCATCTTTTGAGATGCTTGTCAGCGCCTCCGTCGTTTTTGCCTTCACCTCAGCAACATCAGCAAAACGCTTTCCTTTCATGTCTCTTTGCATTCGAGGAAACAAAAAAAAAGTCGCACGGGGCAAGGTCGGGTGAGTATGGAGGGTGAGGAACAGGGGTCATACCATTTTTGG
>NW_019730108.1:827745-844741 GCF_002891405.2 Cryptotermes secundus
GTCACCGGTGATAATTTTTGAAAAAAAAAAGTTTTGATCATTTTGGGACTCTTCTTTCAAAGCACAGCATGCTTCCACGCGACCTTGTTTTTGTTCAGCAGTCAGCAGTCGTGGCACGAATTTCGCAGCCACCCTTTTCATTCCCAAATATTCTGTCAAAATTCGCTGAACTGAGCTCCAAGTCACTTCCGACAGCTCCACAACAATGGTCTGTCGTCGATCTTCCTTGATGATTTCACGAATTTTTTCAACATTTTCATGTGTTCGGGCCATGGAAGGACGACCAGAACGAGGTTTGTCATCAATTGACATTTCACCATTTTTGAAACGGGGAAAACCATTCAAACACTTGAGTTTTCCCTTTAGCATCGTCCTTTTACGCCGTTTTTAACTTTTCAAGAGTTTCTGTTGCACTTTTCTCGAGCAAAAAGCAGAATTTCACCGCCGCATGCTGTTCACGAAAATCAGCCATTGCAAGAATGACGATCACACAAAACAGTTGTCACTATAAACTCTGCTGAACCTAGTCCTTACCTTCTGAAGCAACGGTAGTCGGCTTATCAACTCAGGAATGTTAGCTCTATGCGCTCATAGCGGCAAAACGCGGTACTACAAAAGCTCTGCCCACAAAAAAATTAGTTCTGTTTCTTTTGGGTACCCCATCGTATTAATTTTTAAAGTGAACAGTGCACAAGTTAGGGTAGTAGGTATAAAAATGCCAGTCCCCAGGGTGATTTAAATATTTAAATTGCCGGTCTGCAAAGTGTTAATATCAGTGTATTATACTGTGTGTAAAAGATGTTTGAGAGTGTGTCATTACCTGGTAATCAAAACTGCCAAACCAAGATTTTGAAAGTGAAGGACTTTTCTTCCATTGGGTTGTCTGCTGAAGATGTTACATGCTGTCAAGAGATGTTTAGGTAGATGTTAATTAAATTATGCAAGTACCACACACCTATGAGTAAGACAAAAGAATTCATACATTTGAGGCAGAGGCAGAGGCAGAGAGAGAGAACTGAATAAATCCATCATGAGGAAGGGGTGCATGGTAGTATAGTTGGGTGAGACACTATGCTACAAGCTGGAAGGTCGTGGGTTCAATTCCCGATAAGACCATTAGATTTTTCAATTGACTTAATCCTTCCAGCTGCACTATGGCCATGGGCTTGACTCAGCCTCTAACATAAATGAGTACCAGGAATATTCCAGGGGGTAGAGGGCAACTGATGCTTAAGGCTGACAACCTCTGTGAGCTGAAAGTCTAGAAAATATGAGAACCTCAACATCTCATGACCCTGTAGGCCTGCATGGCCTGTTACATGGATAGTTTACCATCATATGGAATTATGTTGTGATTCTGTTTCTCTGGAGCATAGGGCATCCATGATATGCCATTTCACATCAGTTTCTTTAATCTTGTAGACAGTCAGTAGGATTTCTTGGACAGGGGATCAGCCCATTGCAAGGCCACTACCTAAACAGGGTGACACAAAAACAGAATAAACGCAGACGTCCATGCCTCAAGTGGGATTCGAACCCATGATCCCATTGCTTGAGCAGGTGAAGACATTTCATGTGTTAGATGACATGGCCACTGTGACCGGCATGTGGAACGTAGAATATTTGATATTTTTCATATGATACAACATTTCTGTTTATGGCTGCAGTGTCTAAAGAATCTATTTGCAGTAGGAAGACTGTTCTTATCCAGCCTAAGAAGAAGCTGTGAATCACTTCTGTTGGAGAGATTGACATATTAAGGAATGAAAACTTAACTGTACATAGGCACCAAGATCAACAAATATAACTCATTTGCAAATAGTCAAAAAATTTCCTGCTTTTGCAGGACCCTTTTGTTCACCCAGTTCATGAAAGCCTACTATCACTAAATCCTGAACTCCATGAGTTTCAGTGAACTGTGGTTCAAAGAGAAGAATTTGAACTTTGTTTTGGTGTGAGTTTCAAATGTGACTTCATCATGTTGTGTATAGGAGTCATCTGAAGAGATGTCAGGCCATACTTCTGATTTGGAAACAAATGAAGATGCACTTACTGAAAACACAAGCACTCCAAGCACCAAGGAGAGATCCAGCATTCTTGCAGCGATGCGCAGAGCCATGTCAGAGGGAGGAACTCAGCTGGACCCTGAGAGCAGTGATGAACTAGTAAGAAAGTGTAATCATCACAAGCCACCAAAATACACATACATGAAACTTGTTGGAATCAAATAAAAGTTTGTTGTAAAGAAATCAGTGCAATTGTTTATATATTTTGTTGCATTTTCTCTGTTCTGCATTCATAACAGAATTTCTTTTAACCTTTTTCATGGAGATATTTATGCTGCCAGTTTTTTCTTTAATGACACATCTCTCTTATTGAAAGGCCACACACTTTTGTGTTCAGCTTTGAGACACATTTCTTTCACCAGTCTTCTTAGTCACCAATTAAATTGAGACCAGAAGGGTAAGGGCATCTAAGCAAGATAACTCGTACATAGCATATAAAGGGCACAGATAATGAAGTGTGGCTTGCATTAACTACCCATTTCATATGTAAATATGTGAAATGTGTTTCATCACCGATTGTCTTGTCTACACATATTGAATCAGATTTCTCTTTCACTGGGCAGATATGTGGTGATACTACAGATCACGGAGACTCATGGAAGTCTGAAATATCAAACAAGGAACAGGAAGTGTCTCTACAAACGTGAGTGTTGTTTCCTTTCAGAATAGGGTTCTAGATTCTCTACACTGAAGAAGTAAGGGAGGGGGCTATGGAACAATTTCCTCGTGTATTCTTTTTCCAAAGATATATTTGTACATTTAGAAGTATCCATGTTTCTGCATGATGGTTGGTTTTAGCTAGCATGTCTCTCTTGTGATTATTATTGTTAATCAAGAGATTTTATGTAAGGGAAGGAAAAAATTATTTTTCAGAGAACACAAAGGACTTGTATAGCTTGTGGTATCCTGTTTCTGTTACAGCTTGGAAGAGTTAGCAGTGTGTCAGGATGACTCAGCTGGTGATAGCAGTTCAGCACAAATTGACTTCAATTTTCCGACTAAGCAGGAATTTCCTGTTGAATCTTTTCCCAGTAGTCAAACTGGGAAATGCGATAAGAGTTGTCAGACTGCACGTGAAATAGAATATTATAAATGTAAAGTATGCAAAATGGTATTTCCTACAAAAAAGTATCTGATGTTGCATATTCTTACACACACTGACAAGAACCCATATAAGTGTGACATGTGCAGTAAAACGTTCTTGCACAGTGGAAATCTCGCAAGACATCGCCGCAGTCACAAAGGAGAGAAGCCATATACGTGTGACTTGTGCAAAACAAATTTTTCACGCAGGGAAACTTTGCAACGACATTTCCGAACTCATACAAGGGAAAAGCCGTTTAAATGTGGAATATGTAATAAGTCTTTCTCGGATAGTGGTTATCTTGTGACGCACCGACGTACTCATACTGGAGAAAAGCCGTATAAGTGTGACATGTGCAACAAAGAGTTCACTCAAGGGGGAAATCTTACTAGACACAAAAGTACATCTGGGGTATGCAAACTGTTGGGAACTAAACTGCTCTGTTAAATTATCAGTTGTTCAGTAAATCAAGGAGCACTTAATTGTAATAGGCTTATCGAATTATATGCTGTAGTTGTCTTATAGATTTAACAAAATAATCCATCAGTTTTGCCTGTCCTGATTAAAAGTAAAAGAATATAATTTGATTTTACAATTGCTAAAATGCAATTTGCAGGACATTTATATTGTTATGCTTATTCAGACTTCATTTGTATACATTTTGCTCTGACTTAGCTCATTATTAATTCTCACTTCTGCCATTTAATCGCAGAGTAGAGCAGCATATAACCATTCTTGCACGTATAGTGATATCTATTGTAATGAAGGAATCCATGAACTTTCATTCATAATCATTCATTATAGCTACAAAGCTGACTTATACATTATTGTAATAACAGCCAGGTGTCCATAGTTTTCATATCAACATGAACAAATTTAAACCTGACCAAAATTAATTATTCTATTACTGTAAGAAGTGTATCATTCAAATATAATTTGTTCTACGTTATGATTGTCACTGTTTTATAAATATTAATTATTTCAATGTGTAATATTATCTATTGTTATTTTTCTGTTGTTCAGTCTCTTCAGTTACATATCAGCAATATATTATATACCTTTTTTGTTCCGAGAAATACAGTTTCACCATATAAAATGTACACTGCAGTCACAATTAATATAAAATAAACTCATACACATGGGGTATGCAGTAGCATAGTTGGTTGATGCACTATGCTACAAGACATAAAGTCATGGGTTCAATTCCTGATAAGGTCACTGGATTTTTCAGTTGACCTAATCCTAGCTGCACTGTGGCCCTGGGGTTGACTCAACCTATAACAGAAATGAGTACCAGGAATCTTTCTGGGGGGTAAAGGGCAGCCAGTGCTTAAGGCTGACAACCTTACCACCTACTGTGAGCTGATTGTCTAGAAGATGTGGGAGCCTCAACCTCTTACAACCCTATGGGCCTCCATGGTCTGTTATGGGGATCACCTTACATTTTTATTCATATGTATATGTCTACCACACAACCTTGTACACAGTTGTGGTCAATTATATACAGTATTTTATTTGAGATTTGGTACATGGAATGTAAGAAGTCTGTAAGGGCAGGTTTACTCATGACAGTTTTGAAGAAAATATCAAAACATAAGTTCGATTTAGTGGACATACAGAAGGTCAAATGGGACAGGGAGGAATATAAACTGAGGGTGCTTGAGAACAGGGAGCTGAGGAGATTATTTGGATTGAAGAGGGATGAAGTGACAGATGGTTGGAGAAAACGGCATAATTAGGAGCTTCATGAAGTGTAATCAGAATGATCGAGACAAGGAGGATGAGATTGGCAGGGTATGTAACATGAATGGGGGGGGGGGGGAAGAAAGCCAGAAGGAGACAGACCACAAGTAAGACAAAGGTGCAGGTGGGTGGATAATACTAAAATGCATGTTGGAGAGATAGGATAGGGTGGTATGGACTGGAATTATCGGGCTGAGGGTAGGGACCCGTGGAGGGCTCTTGTGAACATGGTAATGAACCTTCAGGTTCCATAAAATCTTGGAAAGTTCTTGAGTAGCTGCACAACTGGCAGCTTCTCAAGAAGGGCTCAGATCCATAAAGTTATTTTATTTTTGCAACATATTTTGACCATATCAATCATCTTCAAGTTATGTTACATCTTTTCATTTTCATGTATAAAATCATGAGGTTAAAATTAATACAATAAAATTATGTGGGTTGTTACAGAATTGTAAGAAGTCCATAACCCAGTAACTGATCCAACCTCATACTGACAGTAATACCAACCATCATATCCTGAACAATGACATTAATAACAAACAGACACAACGAAACATAATCATGATATAACTGGATAAATCAGCAGAGTCTGCATAGAATCAAGTAAAACAGCACAATAACAATGAACAAGTAAACATGCATGGAAGGAAATAGACATTGGAACTGCTTTTTGACATCAAAATGTAATTAAATGAAGACAATAATATGGTAGCCACCTGCTTTTGTGCTGGTTTCTTGCTTGGCTTATTCTTTTACTCTGAAGATGAGGGGACATGTTCCTCCATAATGTCAGTTGACATTCATCAGAGTTTACAGCATTATACCCAAGAAAACAGATCACTTTACAGTAATTTGAATTGCACAACCTTCTTTATGATTTTATCACAGTCATTTTAACTTTAATTTATGGTGTAACATGTAGTACCGTTGCTATGCAATGATCATGGGAAGGAACATGCATTGCTTGGTAATGGCCAGTAAATATGTCAACAATACCTGCGCTATCAAAGGCAACTGATCAGTGATCAGGTTCCTGCAGCAACGGATACACATGCAATGGTCAAGACTGTTGGACTGTAACAATGGAAATAGTGTGTCCTATGTGATTCATGCCGAAATGTTATAAGCTGGCTCAGTCAAGTCCTGGAGTAGTCTTCTGTAGTTCAAGTGATGTGAAGTAGCTAGTTGGTGAGTGAGAATGTTCAGTTGTCAGTTGGAAGTCAGCCTGTGAAGAGAAAACTTGGAATTTGGTGTGAAATGGCTGCCAGCCTGGGAACCAGTTAGTTGAGTGTTCAGTTGACAATCCCAACTGCACAAGCAGTTGTGACAAAATAACCTGAAAGCAGGAAGCTGAAGAATATCCACCATTAGAAACCATAGCTATGGAACAGCTGTGGTGATCTCTGAATTGTGGAGATTAGCAATAGTGCTGTAATTATTTGTATTTCCAAGTTGTGTACACAAGTGGTCAATAAATAATTCACCAATCTATAGTCATTAAATACATGAGAATATATAAGTTTAAATTAAGCTAATGCAGACACTGGCCAACATTTAATACAGTAACAATAATTTTAATGAAAGGAGCATAGCCTGAAGGCAAAACATATGATCAAAACAAGTTGCAAAAATAAAATCTTGTATGTAATTGACCACAGTTCTATACAAGGGCTGTGTTGATTATATACATATGCATATTAATTGAAAATACAATATGATGTTCAAATATAATAATTACTTCCTAGTCATCTGAGCTGCTGTTTCTTGTTTTTCCACTAAAATTCTTTACCCTTCTTATGTGTGTGTGTGTGTTTCTTCTATATAAAGTATATATAGGGCCCCATGTTTCACCACCTGACTATATCCATTGACCCATTACATGAAGTTCACTTACCACAAACACAGTAAGGAGAAGGCATATAAATGTGAGACATCTGACAAAGATAATGTAATGGTGGTCAGACCATGTTACAATGAACCCACTTAGGACAAAAACTTTTCAGAACCCTGTAGATTTATACTTTTCATTGAGGACGTTCTTTATGATTCAAGCAGGCCCAAATTAACTGAAATTACAGAGAACCATTATGTTTGTATCTCATGCCCACGTTTGAGTTGACGTTCACACAGTGACAGTATGACTTTATGTTAGCAGGTTGTCCAGAGTTCAATTCCCAATGAGGTCATTGGATTTTTCAATTGACCTCATCCTTCCAGCTGCACTATGGTCTTGGCGTCAACTCACCCTCTAATAGAAATGAGTACCAGGAATCTTCTTTGGGGTAAAGGGCAGCCAGCCAGCATGTAAGGCTGACAACCTCATTGCCATCTGTGAGCTGACTGTCTAGAAAATGTGGGAGCCTCGATGTCTCACAACCCTATGGGCCTCCACAGCCTGTTAAAGGGATAGCTTTACCTTTTACCTATGTTCAGTATTCTTAATGCAAATTAATTTTCCTTTGTTTTATTTCAGTTTCCTTCAAACAATATTTTGTTTACCTGTAGGAAGTTGTTTTCCATCCTCCCCACTTCTAATTCAGTCTTCATGAACAATACAGTTCCATATGTGCTGCAGTATTTAGTAGCAGCATCCAGTTCTTTAGCAGATTTAAGCAATGAAAGTTTGCAATTATACTGACAAAATTATTTACTTCACTATGTAGAAAGCAGCCCAATAAATGACGGGAAACTGTTAGAGGACTTAGGGCCATGCATCAAGCTCTCCAAAAAGAGATAAGAATTTTCCATTAAACCTAGTTGGATACATGGTTTAATGATATTAATGTGGATAGGACCAGATTCCAGGAAGGTGTAAGTCTGGTGAATAGCATTTTCACAGATTTTGTCTGCAGATAGAAACATGTAAGTTTCTGGCATATGTGTTTTCTGTTTAGATTTTAATTTACAGATTCCTCATGCTTCATCAGTTATTATCCACTAATTTGGTGATGCTATATTTTCTGCTGAAGTTAAACTTTCATACAAAATTCCTTATAATGCTGCAAAATAGTAAATTTTTAAGTTTATTTATTTCTATCCTGTTTCTGATATAACACTTTATCATATTATTACCTCTTGATAATTACTATTTCCTAATTTAAATGTCATTAATATTTAAACCAAAATATGTAGCAACTAATAATATTTAAACTAGTAATTACTGTCAATAATTAACTAACTGTGCAGCTACTCAAGAATTTCCCAACATTTTAAGGAACCTGAAGGTTCCTTACTGTGTTCACAAGAGCCCTCCACTGGTTCCTATCCTGAGCCAGTTCAATTCGGTCCATTCCATTCCATCCGATCTAAGATCCATTTTAATCTTGGTCTTCCTAATGGCCTGCCCATCTCATCCTCCTTAACATGATTGTTATAATTATACTTGGAGAAGAGTACAAGCTATGAAGCTCCTCATTATGCAGTTTTATCCAACCTTCTGTCACTTCATCTCTCTTCGGTCCAAATATTCTCAACACCTTGTTCTCACACACCCTCAGTCTATGTTCCTCAATGTCAGAGACCAAGCTTCACACCCATACAGCACCACAGGCAAAAATTATAGTTCTGTATGTTCTGATTTCAATCTTTTTTAGACAGCAGACATGAAGACAAAAGTTTCTGGACCAAGTGGTAGCAAGCATTACCTAAATTCAATCTGTCTTAAAATTCCTTCTGGATCAGACTTGATTTGTTACTCTTCTTCTAAATACTTCCACTGTGCCACATTTTCAAAGGATCTACTATCTATATTTATGTTGATTCTACCCCACATTTTGGTGACAAGATAGCAACATATACATAGTTTTCTCTGCGCCTACTTCTAGACCAATCTCATTACTAGAGTCAATTAAATTTTCTGTGTTTTTCTTTATGGTATCTATGTTATCTCTCAGTAGATCCACATCATCAGCATACACCAGCAGCTGATGTGTCCCATTTAATTTCAATCCCACCTGGTTTTCCTGGACCTTCCTAATGGCATATCCTAAAGAAAATTTGAAAATTAGTGGTGATAAAGCATCTCCTTGTTTTAGACCATTCTGGATAGGAAAGTTATCAGACAAATGTTTACCTATATGGACTTTACTGTACATTTCATTTAAACACATTTTAATCAGTTTCATGGATACCCCAGACGCTGTAAGAATACTGTACAATACTCCCTTCCTATCTGAATCATAGGCTTTCTTGAAGTATATGAATAACTAATTACTGTCTCATTGTATTAGCAGTTTTTCTCAAGTATCTGATGAATGAAAAAAAAATGATCAGTAGTTGATCTTTTACGTCAAAAACCCACCCTGATTGATCCCCAAGTATATTCATTCAAGAAAATTGAACCAAACTTTAAAATGTAATCCAATACGAGATTTCCAGTCCATGTTGTTGCTCTTAAATGCTGATGAGTTTTTATTTCATACTTACGCTGCTGTTCCAATATTCCATCCAAGTAGAAGACTGATGACATCTTCAGCCGGAATTGTTATAATGACCGGCAGATCCACAGGGCCCTCAACCGCCGTCCCAACCACAATCAACATGATGACTGCAGAGACACTGTCGCCTTCTTGCCCTTTGTCGGGACTATATTCAACAGGATTAGCAGAGTGCTGTCCCGACACCACATCAAATCAGTTGGCCTGCCTCCTAAGAAGATATATAATCCTCCAGCCTGTCAAGGACCACCTGGGACTGAGGACACCGGGAATTTACAGAATTCCCTGCGAGTGCGGCAAGGTCTACACTGGGCAAACGGGCCATTCTGTGGCACCAGGTTGAAAGAACATCAACGGCATTTACGCCTGGAACATCCGGACAAGTCAGCCACAGCTGAACACAGCATTGAGCTAGACCATAGTATCCAGTTTCACAAAACCGCCATACTCTCCTGTAAGAGCCGTTACCTGGTTTGGATCATCATGGAGGCCATAGAGATCGAGCTCCATCCGAACAACATGAACAAGGAAACAGGGTTTTGTCTCAACAAGTCATGGAATCCTCTCATCTCTTCCCTCAAGAGAACTCCACCAAGTCACCCCAGTTCTTCTTCATGTCACTGACGTCAGTAGCCTGTCCCCTGTTAATCATGTCATTGACATCAGTAACCTGTCCCCAGCCAACCGGTTCTTCTTGTTTAACTGCCACCTCCATGCCATTGACCCCCAAGTTGCCTGGATTCACTGGCCGTTATCCCCCCTTTCGCCACCCAGACCATATATGGCCTTAATCGCTGTTCACTCTTCCCATTGGTCCCCTCTCCCTCACCAACCCCCCTGCCTACTTTATATATAAACCAGCGCTTTTCGCTTCCCAATCACTGCAGCTACTGCTATCTGTATTCGCAGGCAATTCAACTACCCTGAAGATGGAGGCAATATGTTCCTCCGAAATGTCGGTTGAAACCAAGAATACACGGCGCCAGATCCCAGAAAACGACTTTCTTCAACAGATCAGAAGTTCAGAACAAATGATTAAAAAACGAAAACAAGTTGTCTGTTAATTTAAGTCTGCTAAAACTGTGACAGTCTCTTTGGAAATGACAGTACATAACACTACAGTGCCATGCAGATTTCCCTGAAATTAAAATTCATGGGCAAGTACAGAACCTGTATATATAACTCACAATTTCTCTTTCAATTCAATATACCATAACTGTAAAGATTTATAATGCATGAAAAAGTATGTTAATTGTCATTTTCTTGAAGAAAGTAACAGAGATTTGTTGCTAGGAGTGGTGAATAGCATTTCTTCTCTGCTGCCAGAAACTATATGACAAAATTCATAACTGCTTATTCAGTATGCTCATGTGCAGGAAATAAATAAATGTTTAATTGTGGACAGCTTAACCACGGACACAGATTATCTTTTGTACAGACCTTGAGTTTACCATAGAAAGCTACAAAGAAAATTACACGGTACTATGTACATGGCAAAATGCTGGAGAGTTTTAAGTTTTGTATATGTTTATTTAATATTTGAATTCAGTTACAATTAGATTGAATATCATTAATGAAGGAATGCTTGGAAAGAAACGGAGGGATGTAAGCTTACACTTTGAATAGTGCAGACTTTTCTGAATTATACACAGAATACATGGTCCAAAAAATGTCCTTCAGTATTGATTTTTTCAAATGGCATACTGTAAACATTTTCTTCTACATATTATCCAGTTTCTTCACCTTAAATTACCTTTTTTTTATCCTTATTAATTCGAAGTGTACACAAATGTTTATTCTCTTGACAACACAAAAAATCTATAATTGAAACTACCTTTACTGTGTGTCTCTCATTTAACATGCTCTAAATATAAGCTACAGTAACTTTATTTTGCCTTACTGTTATGATTATACATATATTTATTTCTTCCATCATGTAAAGAAGAAGCATTTCAAACTTCCTCTTATATTTCATCTATAATTATGAGCTTACAAAATGCATAACTAAATATCATTATCTAAAAATCTTGCTACAAATTACAATACAGTAAAATGTAAGACATACATGAAAACATGCTATACATCAAATTCAGTGTCTCTTCATGCTCTGGGCATTACCAGTAAGACCTTGTACAATATACAGCACCAGTGAACCAGATGTTCTGTCTTGAGATCTGTCACCCATATGTCCCTGTGACCATCAACAGGGGAAAAATCTGCTGTATACATGTGTTATTTTCTGTCAGTCAGCCAGCATATTATAAATTCTACTTGATGACTGGAAAATCATGTTAACACATATGTACCAGGCCTAGTGTCACAGTTCTTGACAGTATAAATCCCATTACTGCCAAGATTAAATCAGTTTGCCAGTGTCATTCAAAAGAGATTACAGCAGTTAATATGGGATATATATTTGAAATGTAAATTAATAAAGCAATGTATGCATAATGATTAACTTCCTCACTTCATTATGAAGTATTCTGTGGGATAAACAAACTTGGCATATACAGAAAAAAATATTTATGGACTTCACCCTCCCTCAAATCCATATACAAGAACTTAGAAAATAAAATGTGACAGTTCACGGAACAGCAGATAAGGAATATAAGTCTGCTAGGTTGCAACACATGGCATTACAAACCAGGAGACCATATGCTGTAAAAATCTGAAATCCAAAACAGCAGATAAAGTTCTACATTGTAAGTTACTGTAACTATCTCTCTCCCTTACCGTGTTCAGAGTTTTCCCATTTTCATACACTGTTTACTCTCCATTTGCATATCATCACTCACTGCAACCACACTCCTTAAAATTCTTCCATTCCATCAGTTTCATGAAATGCTTCTAACTGCCATTTTTGTTCATACATTAACACAATAATACACAACACAATTTCCATATTATATATAAGAAAACAGTAACTAGTTGGATCAGTCACAAGAAGAAAATGTTCACAACTATCAGCATGCCATGACATTCACATCAGAGTCCCTATGGCCATTTCCACATCCACAGAATTCTCATTGTAATCCATATTCACAGACAGCACACCTCATATCTGCTCATTACCCAACTTAAAACAGAAGCATTTTTCAAATGAAATAATATTATGTACAACCTGCATTTTGGAGAATATATTTATCAATACATCTCAGAACCATGTTTGCTACATATAACGATCAGAAGTAAATCAAGAATATTTACTGAATACATCACAACTGCCAAAACAAAATAAAATGCTTTCAATTATTCATTAACTGTGACAGAGCTTTGTGATTCATTTGCTATATGAGTGCGAGAATGTCTCTGTAGGTTGTGCTTCTGTGAAAACTCTTTGTTACACACTTTACAGATGTACTGCTTTTCCTTATTATGAGTCTGTTGATGAGATGCAAGATGTCCACTTCTAGAAAACGCTTTATTACATATGTCACATCTGTATGGTTTCTCACCAGTATGGATACGATAATGTAATTTCAGGACACCTTTCAACAAGAATTTTTTATTACATACATCACAAGTATATGTCTTCTCTCCTGTGTGGATCAGTCGATGTATGGCAAGATTTCCACTTTTGGTAAAACATTTATCACATAGGTCGCATTTGTATGGTTTCACTCCAGAGTGGGTACGATAATGTTCTCGGAGAACGTCTTTCTTTGAGAAACTTTTGTTACATATATCACAGGTATATGGTCTCAGTCCTGAATGGGTGCGGCCATGCTTTATAAGGTCGCCAATACGTAAGTAAGTTCTGCCACACAGTTCACAAAAGTAACGTTTCTCTCCTTTATCTGATATTAAATACTTATAGAGTTTTACTCCAGTCTTCATATTTCTCCTATATTCAGATATTAAGATGTTGCTTAGGAAACCCGTGTTCTTAGGGACACTGAAGTTTGTTGCAACCAACTGAGTGGAGCTGCCTCCAGCAGCATCATCTTCCTGTAACATAACTACACGATCCGTACTGAAAAGAAAAGTATTCCTTTTAAATAGTGACTTTTTTGGAGCCACAATACAGCAATTTTGTAAATAGTCTCATAAAATGGCAGAATATATTGGGGTAATTCTTAAATCCAGAAAATGTGTATGTGCACATCAAACTACATACCTTTCAGGACCAATATCTGGTTCGTCCATTGTAGTTTCACTTTTAAGATCATCCTTGGCTTCATCATCATCCCATGACTCTTCCTAAAAGAGAAGAGACGTCAGTTAACACATTCAATGAAAGTTGCATCCTCATCTCAAAATCCTACCCTTTGTGTTTATATCCCCAAAGTCTACTTTTGTAACATACATTTTAGTATATGTGTTTCATATTGCCAAGTAATGCTTCTTCATGTGGTTCCCTGATAAAAATTTTGTGAAGTTTCCTGAACATTATGTCAAAATACTCACATGTTTCTGTTCTTTATAATAGTATCTATATAGAACCACAAAGTACTTACCACTTCTTGTTTCACTGCAACAAATGTAAATGGTTCCAGTGGATCCTCCACTTTGACAGCAGCAGCTTGACCCTCACTTGCTGAAGGCATGGGCTGAGTATCAATATTAGATTCGTGCTCCACTTTAATTACGTCCATACTGAACTTTTTGTTCCACTAAGCTTATTCTTAAAGTTTTAATTTTATTAATTAGGATACATGAATAGAACGGCAACTAACTGTTGGACTTCTTTATTAATATCTGAAATGTAAATTTTCATCATTAGTACCGAAACAAATCAGTCTTATGAAGAGTATATGAATAGTGACAGCTCCATAAATTTGATATCCCATACATTGTTACATATTGTTTAAAATGTGCTTTATTTTATCAAGTGCTTTAATATATGTGAGAGGTTTCAAAATGGGATCTTTTTCAATCTTTTACATATATTCAAAAATTACAAATAACTTTTACAGAATACTATGAAAGAAATGGGACAGAATTTCAAGAACTCAGTCTGAAAGTTTCATAGAACAAAACGTATTGATCTACAGGAAGAAGAGGGGAATATATGAAGCACTGAGAATTGCATTCAGGGATCCTGCCAGGAGCAACTAATGCAACTGCCGAGAGGCTCCTTTTGTAAATGTCCATTGCATATTCTTGGTAAAAGGCATTTCCTCTGCAGTTACGTTACTTATTTCATGCAAAATGACAGGCATAAAGTAAGGGCCATTGGACCACAGTACATTTATATAGTATTCTCTCAACTACAACTACACTGAACAGTGAAAAGAAATATGAATACAGAACGTTGCTTGCTTTATTTAGTATATGAGGCCATTGTTACTACATTTATTTTCTTGCTTTAATAGATATATAGATTCTTCTATGAATCTCTGTTACTTCAGTTACTTAGTATTACAAACACTATAGGGACCAAGCTTCCACACTATACATTGGAAGCAACATCAGCTCATAACCACATAAAACTCCGCCATTTTGCTACCCCCAAAAGGCAATTTAACCGCATGGAATTATGTGTATAATTATTATTATTTTTCTAATGTTCCAATAACAATGTAATAACACCGTGATCTGCTGATTTTCACTCGTGGTTTCCATAACCAGACAACCACATATGTATCACCCTGATCATTAAAAAAAAGATTATGGTCACATCACCTTTATTCGTGTCAACTTCATAATTTGCACCTCGTAGACTGTCGAGGCTCTCATAATTTAAGGGAATTCTCTATACATGCACCTTACCACTGATAACATTAGTTTGTTAGTAAACTACAGCATATAAACGTCAATACTTGCTCACCCCATAAAATGCGATAGTATTTCACACCCTTCTTGATCCTAATACCTTGGAATATGTTGTGTAAAATTTTTGTAATATTGACCACAACATAATAATGTGTTTGCCATGCTAGAGAGAGTTTCAGTTTGTGTTGGGGTGTATAACACTAAATAAATTGCTCTTCAGTGTAATGTTAGCGGGATCAGAATAGAATAATTTGTGACAGACTTAGCAGTTGTATATAAACCTAGACTATATTAATGACAAATAAAGAGGGTTATTAATACGGAGGGATTGGTGGCATGTATATTCAGTAGAGGTTACAAACGTATTGTTTATAGTACAGTGTACCTGAAGTCAAAATAAAAACTGCTTGAGAACAAAAGACGTGCCCATTTTCTTCACCCAGTGAAAATCATGAAATAGATGTAAACCACAAACTCCTACCATTGCCGCTGTCATTATGCGCAGTGAAGATGGAAAGTACGGTGAGTTTTGTTATAATAGTTCCTTCAGTTTATTTAACAAGAAGCAAAATAAATTACTAAACGTCAGTGTGAGTATAGTTGTTTTAAAATTTGTCCTAAGCAATTTGATCTTTCTCTTACCAGTTAGTGTAAAGTCTGGAATTTTGATATGTACACTTGGAGAAGCATAAAAACTGCGACTTTCCTTCCCTTTTCAGGAAGAAATTTTCTTGTGTGTGTGTGTATACACAAAATTAGGCTACACAAACTGTCACCAGTAATGCATGTCAGTAGTATAGTGTGTATACAATTTGTGATTAGTATTAGGAAAAATCTTCTTGTACGTTGCATAAACACAATTCTAAGGTTGTCCCTGTGCTTAACCATGAAGGCATATGGAGCAGTGGATGTATAGATCCATGAATTTTTGACCTGGGCACTAGTTGGAGGTGAGTGGTAGGCTTCAGCCCTCGGCCACTTTAACCCCAGTATCCATTGGAGAGAATATGTGTGTGTGTAAACAAACACTTACACCACAGGAACTATCACCAGTAATTCATGTCAGTAATATACGTGCGTAGGTAAGTCAATAAGTAAGTTACAAATGGATATAGAACTTAAATTAGGAGTACTGATTTGAAAAATGCTCTTATTTCTCAACATAATCTCCCTGTACATTGAGGCACTTGTCCCATCGTTTCACAAGCCCCTGAAAACCAGCAGCATAAAATTCTTTGGGCTGCTATCAGAACCAGGCTTGTTCACATGGCATGGCCTACCTCATAATGCATGATAGCTTGTTATGCTATCAGGATTGTCACGCCCCTTATGACGGAGAATACTCTAAGAATGATATATTTTGCATATGTTCATTCATTATTATCTTATGGTATTTTATTATGGGGTAATTCACCACATAGTCTTAGTGTTTTTAAGATGCAAAAATGAATACTCCGTATTATGGCTAAGACTAGATGTAGAGACTCTTGTAGACAACTTTTTAAAGATTGGGAAATTTTACCATTTTATTCTCAATATATATTTTCTTTGATGATATTTGTTGTGAGAAATAAGCATCTTTATAAAACTAATCAAGAAATTCATGGTCTAAATACTAGGCACAATACTGACCTTCATTTTCCATCTGCTAGATTAACAATATATAATGAAGGGACATACGCTATTGGAATGAGGATATTTAACCATCTTCCTATAAATATAAAATCATTATCATATAAAATTGAATTGTTTAAACCAGCATTAAAGAGATATCTTTGCTCGTGGTCATTTTATTCATTAGAGGAGTTTTTTAATCAAAATAATTTGTAAATACTGATTGGATGTAAATGGGATTAACTGTATGTTATATTTTTTAATTTTAATTATGTTTATTACTTAGTATTATGTGATATTGTTTTATGATTAATGTTTAATGATTGTGACAAATGAAC
>NW_019730108.1:844811-980491 GCF_002891405.2 Cryptotermes secundus
TGAGGCTGGAATGCGGTGAGCAGTATGCCTTCATGATCCCAGAAGACTGTGAGCATCACTTTCCTGGAGGATGGTGTCACCTTAAACTTTTTTTTTTGGCAGGGGATGCACACTTTATCTTGGGCTGGTAATGGTGAACCCAAGACTCATCACCTGTGACAATTCAGGCTAGCATATCGTGTCCTTCATTGTGGTAGCGATTTAGATGCTGTAATGCCAGACCCATTCTTTGCATTTTGTGTTGTGGGGTCAGCATGCGCAGCACCCATCATGCACAGACTTTTTGAAAACCTAACCTGTGATGCATTATGAGGTAGGCCGTGCCATGTGAACATGCCTGGTTCCGACAGCAGCCCAAAGAATTTTATGCTCCTGGTTTTCAGGGGCTTGTGAAACAATGGGACAAGTGCCTCAATGTACAGGGAGATTATGTTGAGAAATAAAAGCATTTTTCAAATCAGTACTCTTATTTGTTTAAGTTCTATATCCATTTGTATCTTACTTACTGACTTACCCTCATATTAAGGTGTATAGGCCCATTTCTGGGTAGCGAATCTGAGATGGTTAAATATGATAATGAGAGTGACTGTGCTGGTGAGGGCCAGCAGCAGTTGTAAACAACAGACCAATTCTCTTGTCAGAGAGGATGTTACATAAGGACTACAACCACAAGTGTTCAGGTGAAATAAAAATACTGGTCATGGGTCTCAAGGGGTTTGGTGCCAAGACAAACTGATTGGCGGTGAACTGCCAGTAATAAAGTAACTCTGATTATGACTGAACTGAGAGAGTTGACAGTCAGTCTGTGAAGAGAAGACTAGGAGATTGGTGTGAAATGGCTTCCAATCTTGGAGCTAGACAGTTGAAGCACTGAGTCAGTTGTAAGGGAATCTGTGAAGAGAAGACTTGGTCGGTATAGTTCAAGAATCTTCACTGTTAGAAGCTGTTACCAGGAAACGACCAGTGTTGACTATAACAGACTGCAAACCCTAGTCTGTATGCTCTAGTGATTTGTAAAGTGTGGAGATCAGCAATGGCTCTATAATTAAGTGTGGTTAAGAGTTGTGATAAAAGTGGTCAGTAAATCCAATTACAACCCAGCTTATAGTCGCTCTATCTCATGACAGTATTATTTGCAGTAATTGTTGTGATTAGCTCACGGGTAAGCAAAGAATATATCATTGCACCAATCATAACTGGTAGCTTATCAACAGAATCTCTGGATGTACCTCAGTCAAGACTATGGCTGCTGTATTCAAGGTTTGTTGTGGTTCTTCTCGTAGAGTCTATTTCAAAGGAGTGACACTTGGTGCTTCACCTCTATTGTGATAATCTAATCTGAATCTAAAAGATTTATCTTTAATTCTGTTCTGTCATGTTCTCTCAGTACATCATGACAATTTTCGTATTTATTAATTTTATTAACTGCTTCAGAAAAACTGCCATATAGTGATACTCGCATGTAGAAGCCTGAGTTCGTGGATTTTATGATTATGGTCTCAGATATTTTCAGTTCTTTACGTGTTTTCACAATTGGATGGCATTCATATTAGCTATGTAGAAGTTATTTCATGACCGGAAGTATCAGTGGATGATATTAAAATAAAACAGGAGATGATGTTCTGTCCAACACACAACCTGGAGCACCATGCCCAGTATGTATGTCCCCCAGTGATAGATGGACCCGTTATACCTCCAGGCACTGGGTTCCCTTTTAGTCACCTACTACGACTCGTAGAAATTTGGGGCAGGTATTCTAACCCACATTCACACCAAGTACCCATTGGTATCAAATGAAAAATATTCACGGTCGTCTAGAATATCACGTGGAGTAGATTGGTACCTATTTGCAAACTACGCGGTAAAATATCATAGAACACCTATCTCAAAATTCACCACAGTGAGAACAAAAAACATCGCATCGCACAGGCAATGTCTCCGTTTTTTAAGCACAATATATCAGAAAACGTATAAGAATCACATCTGACGTAGGTTAATGTTCTTTTGGTAGCTACTGTTATGGTAAACTGCTGGGGACACAATTCATTATTATAGAAAATCAGCAGCTGAAACATCGGAATGTAACAAAATTCAATTACAGAAAGTTTAGAATATTAAACAACACTACTATGGGAATCGTAAACCATAATATCGGTCATTTGACCTTTGGTCACGGCATAGTTAAAATTCACATATGATCCAGTAAGTTTAGTTACAACACGAATAATAGCGACATAGCGACCGCTTGGTTGGAAAGAGTTTTGAGCCGGGAGATAAGTAGAGTAATTGTAATCTTTCGTAGGCATTATCAGGAATTGAGAAGGGGCATTACTTTTTCGTGCACAGGTCGCATCAGTGAGTACATATGTCGGAATTTTTGTATGGCCTTTAAAGTTCCTGGTAATGTAGGTCATTGTGTGGCCCCCGTGAAGAGATTTTGTTAGTATTTGTATCTAGTCTTAGTGTCGGTTAACGTAATACCAAATGAACGTATAAAATGAGACGTAGAAGGGAGTTTTGTTTTGCTGGAATCAAGTGCAAAAGACTTATATTCAGTGGAAATATGTAAGGATCACGTGACAACTTGTAAGAGTGGTTTGTGTTACGTTCAGTTACTGGGTAGACCTTATGTAATGTGTTTCACTTCCCGTACGGGCTTACCATTTGATGTACACAGTTCATTGACAATAGTGATAAGGGCTTAAACAAAATTTTTATTTCTGGTGGGGGGGGGGGGGTGGTAATATGCTTACCACACAGTACATGTAAATATTTTGAAAACAAAAGCAAACTAACTGGAACCATCCTACAGTAGTACTAAGGAGGCATCAGCTGTCCATATTGCACCACTAAGGGGGTTTGTATAGCACTGACGGTCTTTACTCATGTTCAGAATATACTCACCAGGACAGTGTCTATCCTAACTGAAGTGTTCACAGATCTCTTCTGTCCCTCCTGGCAAATGCCAGGATACTGTATTGATTGGGTCATGACTGCTTCCTTCCAGGTCTATTCCAGTTCATTAAGTACCTCACCATTTCACATTGTTTAGACCAGACACTGACTGCTTCAGACAATAAACCACACACCATATTGCATCACATGTGTTTGAATGTTGGCTGGTAGTCAGATGCTCCCCCCCTTTCAGCCTATTATGGATATAGTCAAAGTGGAACCAGAATCTGATGATGAGATGGAGCCAGTAGATTCGGAGAACGAAGCCGAGACCACCGATGCAAGACAGGATGGGCTAGGAACATTTGCATTTGTCTCTGTGAAGGAAGAGTCAGTAAGTGCAGCATTGTTACATATAATTAAAATTTCATCTTGGTGCATGTGATTTGAAGCTGTGTGAAGTCTTCTCGGGTGATTAGCCATGTCTGTACAGAGTTAATGCCAAATGTTAGGAATCTGGAAGACTTCATTGCATGCATACTGTTGTGTTTCAAGAGTTGCTTGTTATGCTCTTGCCTAGAAGCTGGATGGCATTGTTAGTAAAATGACTGCATTTAGGGTGGAAGATGCATGCCCAGACTGATTCTGGGGCCCATTCAGCTTCCTGTTTCATGGAAATGGGAGTAGAAGCAGCCAGAACATGAGGTTAAGACATGCCCATTTTCCATAAGATTATGCATGTGGTATTATCCCCAGTGCCTGTACATCTCAGTGGCATGTAATCTTTTGTATTGCCAACTTTTTGAGCACTTACATTTACATTACATTTATTTTCACTTCATGGATCCAATCACCTCCCCATAGGGCTGGATATGAAACATGTCACACATTACAAATTCGTGATGACTACACATCATACATCCTTGGTCCAATAGAACATATAATCAGGCCTCATGCAGACAGCGCAAGTTGTCTGTACTACACACATAGGCTGTGAAAAACCACTGTCAAATTCAGACCTTGCCATTCCACACACATACGCGTGCGCACGCACGCACACACACGCTGGCCAGCCATATCATCAATACAGTTTCATTATAACATATTAAAATTCATAACAAACACAGATGTCATACATACTTCCACACTTACAACAAGCAAGTCACAACAACGTATAATACAAGCACACAGACCATTTATTAACTCTTAACTTTTGAGCCCCTTGCATGCATACATACATACATACATATTTATTTCGTTCCAGAGATCTACAATTGGCAGTGCTGCCTTGAGATATAGAACATGTCAATAAAAGTACATTTAAAATGATAAATTGTTAAAAGTTAAATATCCAAGACATTTAAAAAGGCCACATATAATTGTAGTACATTAACAGTTGTAGAACACAAAACACATCAAACCAAATCACAGACACGACACCGAAACAAACAAACGTCAAAAATCAGGTGCCATTCACAACAATTATAAACAAAAACAGACAGATAATATTATATTCTGGATGCGACAAATAATAGGCGCAATCTTTATCTATAGGAAGCACAATCATTCCTTGATTTCCATTCATAATACTCATGTAATGAATAAAAAGAGCCCACCTGCAAAAAAATTTTTAGGGAATATTTGAATTTCTTAATGTCCTCTGACAAGCTTTTAATTCTACATGGCAAGTTGTTAAATATCCTAATCCCACTATAAAACACTCCCTTTTGCACTTTAGTCAGTTTACAGGTTGGATAATGTAAATCTAAACCCCGTCTAGTGTGCATGCCATGAATATCTGAATTTGTTACAAACTTGTCCATATTCTTAACCACAAAAACAGATATTGAGAAAATATATTGTGAATAGAATGGAAGAATGTTTAATGCTTTGAAAATTGGTCGACAAGAGTCCCTGTTACCCGCTCTCATTATTATTCTAACTATTCTTTTTTGAATTATGAAAATTTGGTCACTATTAGTTGAATTACCCCAGAATATTATACCATATGACATGATAGAATGGGCATAGGCATAATAAGTCATCAATAGGCTTTCTAGGGACATAACTGAAGTTAGGATTCTGATGGCATAGCTAGCCGAGCTTAATTTGCTGGCTGTATATTTGATGTGTTCTTTCCATGATAAAGTACTGTCAATTGTTATTCCAAGAAATTTCAGTGTACTCGTGTTATTAATTTGGATATCCCCATGGTTTATATTGATATCTATTGGTAAATTAGGTTTTGATGAAAACTGGACACAATTTGTTTTTGTCAGATTCAAAGTTAACGAATTAATAGAAAACCATACATTAATTAATTCAAGAATTTCTTTTAAAGTAATAACAAGTTCATTGTAGTTCGACTTGCAACACAATATGCTGGTATCATCCGCAAATAAAACTGGCTTTGACACTTTATTTATTATATATGGTAAATCATTAATATATACTAAAAAGAGCAATGGCCCCAGGATAGAACCCTGAGGGACACCCTGTTTAACCTTTTGCCATTTAGAAACACCACTTTCAGTGTTATTATTCAATATTGTTCTTTGCTGCCTATCAGTCAAATAGTCTTTGAGCAACTTTCCTGCTAAACCATTGATACCATAAAACTCCAGTTTTGCAAGTAGTATTTCATGATTTACACAATCGAAAGCCTTAGTCAAATCGCAAAACAAACCTCCTACAACTAGTTTGTTATTTAATGCTGATAGAATAGTATTTATTAAGTCATGAGTGGCTGTATCCGTGGACAATTTAGTACGAAATCCATGTTGTTCATGCGCCAGGATTTTATTTATGTCGAGATGATGTTGAAGTCTATTATATATAACTTTTTCAAAAATTTTAGAAAAAGATGTCAATAGAGATATTGGCCTATAGTTTGCCACATCAGTTCTGTCACCTTTTTTAAATATGGGTTTTATTTCGGAATACTTTAGCCTTGTAGGGAATACACCAAGACTTAGTGACTTGTTACACATGTAAGTTAAAGGTGACAGAATAAACGGTAAACTTATTTTAAGGATATGCTGGGGAATCTCATCATATCCATATGAATATTTCAATTTTAATGATTTTATTATATCTTTAATTTCTTTGTTGGTTACGGGTGTCATATGTATATTTGGAAAAGGATGTTTGAATACGTCAGAAAGAAATTTGAGGGCTTCATGCCCGTTAGTAGACATACTACTTTTCATTTGTGGTAATGGAGATGCAAAATAATTGTTAATAAAATTCGTCATAATTTGAAAATTATTACATAATTTACCTTCAATTTTTATTGTTGACATTGGATTTTTTTCTGGATTTGTATTAGTTATGGATCTGATGATATTCCAAGAAGTTTTAATTTTATTTTTAGAATTTGAGATTAATTTTTTATAGTATCGTTGTTTTGCTAACTTTATAACCTTTGACAATACTTTACAATATTTCCTGTAGTACCTTGATAATTCTAAATCATCTTTATTTCTAATGCTCAACTTATCATTTATATACTGTGCATATATTATTGTTTAATGTCTCTTTTGCTGAAGTTGCATTGTGCAACATACATCTCCTGACATGTTTCATATTCACCCATTGATGGATTGATTCTCAGAATATATTTTTCATTATTAAAATTTGTAATTGATAATGCTTCTCTATTCAAAACAAACTCTGAGATTTATGATCTTAATACTAGAAATAAAAATAATTTTCACCTTTCACTACCAAGGTTGGCAATCTATAAAAATGGTGTTTATTATATGGGTATTAAAGCATTTAATCATCTACCTCCCTACATAAAGGAATTATCAGAGGATAGGCTCCAATTTAAAAATGTCCTAAAAATTATCTTTTATTGANTGAATTCCTTTTATGCATTGAAGGAGTTCTCTGATGGTGAAATTTGGTGTTAAGGATGACATTGACGCTTTCACCCTATGGATGGATCTATGGAATTGGAATTTTACCTGATATATAGAATGAATTAGATGAATATAATTTTATGTTTTGATGAAATATTACTATAAATTTTATATTATATAATGAATTTTTATAACTTTGACTCATGCCTTAGCATACAGCTTGTTTATATTGTATCTGGTTTACTGTTATCAATTGTTGTATTGGATTATTGTCTTATCTCACATAATTTTGTCAATTTTATTAATGAAGTGAACCAGAATTAGAATTTTGATATTTATTGTATCCGATGTAAATTTGTTTATGTATGTCTGCTTTATGCTTTATAATTGTTTGCATGTATGTTTGTTTTGTTTTTTGTTTTTGACATGTTTCAATTAATTATTGTAACTTAAATTTTGATCTTGTGACTCATTCTATATCCTATGGCTTGTATTATGCCTGTATCAGGATCAATTAAAAAGTGAAATAAATGAATGAATGAATGAATGAATGAATGAATGTTGGTTTAATGAAATGTATATACTAAAGCACAAGAAGATTGTCAACCATTTATACCTGCTGTTAATTTTACTATTATTCATATTAGGTTATTCCTGTCACACTGGTATTAGTCTATAACATTTCATTTCATTTCATTTATTTCGTGTCCATGGATCATTATACATGATATAAGACATGTCATTCTTGTGTAGTTATAGTATAATAAGTTTCATGATGTTACTATTGGGGGGGGGCTGCATGTGAAGCATGCAGTGCAACGTGGAATTTGGGTACCAACTCAGCATTTGCTCTGGGACCAAGGAAAACCACGGAAAACCTTGATCGAATTGGCCGGTCACAAGTCCTCCCACATACACTGGTTTCTGCAGCACCACTCCCACCGCCTTGGCTCCATATCCCATAGTCCCTGCTGTGTTTTCTCCAGCACATGGCGTCCTGTTTCCTGCAAGAAGAGAGTTACGCAGTATACACTCCTAGTGTGTGTTAAGCTAAGCTCAATTGTTCTTACTTTTAAATTATTATATGATCCTAATGTGAACTAAGTCTTGTCCACATAGGAGAGGAACTCATCTATGCTATAAAAGCAATGTTTTAATAGAAATGTTTTCAAAGTAATTTTAAATTTACATAATGCTGGTATCTCTTTAATGTATTGCGGTAGGTGGTTTAGAAGACGAAGACCAAGATTATTGAAATTGTTTTTACACAAGCTTGTATTGCATGGAACAATGTATAAGTTGTTCTTGTGCTTAGTAGTACACTAGTGATCTATTTTACTGCATCTAACTTTTGAGTTTGATAATGCTTGCAATATTCGTGTGTTTTTCACTAGGAAGATTCCTGGGATGTGAGTAAAGTGAAAAAAGAATTTCCAGATGATGATATAACAATAGAGGAACCTGAAGTGTGTCTTGAAAGGTGAGTGTACATATTGAATGTGACTGCTCTTATTTTACATAGGCATGGCATTTAATTGGATCACACTGAAATTACAGAGTATCCTCATTAATATTTTTTGCAACGAACATTAAAGAATGAATATTGACATAGTTGTTAAAAGATTCTGATGACTCTCCACTTTATTACTCTTAAGCAAATGATTACTTTGTATTAATTTACAGTGCAGATAATGTGATATCTCTACAAGAAGATAATATTATTGCCGCTACAACTGAATTGGATATTTATAACATCCACCATGCTTATACTACAGCTGATTATATCTCTACTGGTGTTAATACAGTTTACCGTTCTGGTGAGAAGATGTTTGTGTGTGAAATATGTGGCCAAGAATTTGTACGTAGAGCTGAGCTGTACAAGCACACCCATACCCATAGTGGAGAGAGACCATACATATGTGATGTGTGCAATAAGGATTTTTCAAAGAAAGCCACTCTGAAAGAACATTATCGTATTCACACAGGTGAAAAACCATTCACATGTCAAGTATGCAATAAAAGTTTCTCAAAAAGTGGCAATCTTTCAAAGCATAGACGCACACATACTGGTGAGAAGTCATATTTATGTAGAATGTGTAATGAGCACTTTACAGACAAATTGGTTCTCACACAACATTCATGTTATCAAACAGATCAAATGCCATTTAACTGTGACATATGCAAGAAAGGCTTCAGAGAAAGTAGATATCTTACTAAACATCGGCGAAGACATGCTGGAGTTAAACCATATAGTTGTGATGTATGCAATAAGAAATTTTCTGATAAAGGATTTTTGAAAAAACATTATCGTATCCATACGGGTGAGAAACCATTTAAATGTGATTTGTGCAGTAAAGAATTCACTCAGAGTGGTAATCTTTCCACACACAGACGAAGCCACACAGGGGAAAAGCCATTTGGTTGTGATGTCTGTGGTAAGAGATTTTCCATGAAACAGAAATTGAAGAAGCATTCTCGTATCCACACAAGAGACAAGGTAGTGACAGAAGAAAAGCATTAACTTTAGTAAGTACAGTGTGTGTGTGTGTGTGTGTGTACAAGTAATGAAGTTGTCAGAATTACTCATTTTCAATGAAATTGTGTATGTAAAAGTAATGAAAATATACAAGATTTGAGATTTTCACAGGAGTGAAGATCCACGTTGTGGTTCTATAGGTAGGTACCCTGAGAATGGAGGAAGCATATTTCTGTGAAACACTGTTACCCACCTAACAGACTACAGCATGGTATTGTAACCTATAAAGTCTCAGTGTGAATGAAAAATTTAATTGTACAAGTATTTGTCGCACTTTATATAAGAAGAGAGTATTTTTACTTTATTTAAAAATCTCACTTCTTTTAGAAACTTGTTTCCCATATATGCATCACATCAGAAGAGTACCAGAGCAACATTTATGCACTGCTACTGTGTCAAGGAGCTCAGTGAGTGACTGGAATTGTGGAGAATATAAATCATATACGAGAGGGGAGTACAGAGAAGACGCCTCAAAAGGAAAAAAGGTCTAGCTTTTCACATTACTTGTTAAGTCCTGAAATATTGCACTTGGAATGTGGTATTAATGTTGAGTTATTCATATATTTTCATCAAACATAGCCAACTTACTGATGTGAGATGTTTCTTCCCTCTCAGTAGGACAGTTCATTTTTTATTGGTAGTTCAGTGGACGTGTGATTTACTTTCATATGAGCAGTGCTAGTTATACTCATAGGCATGTATGATTTGATTGTAAAAGATAAGTTTTTAATTAACTATGATCACTTATTTTTTTACATAACCATCATTTTTGTGATGTAGAAGATACATGGTCATTTGTACCTCTTCAAGTTTGAAAACTTGGAACTTTTGTTTGGATAATCTTACACAACACAGTGTTATTTATTAGATTATTGATTTATGATTGGCTTATCATAATCATATTTATAATGTCATCATACTTTTGTTTGTTTTATGTAAGAATGCCAGTGTACACACATTTTCCTTGCTTAGCACTTCAGTTAATTCCACACACTAAGAAGTAATTAAAAACTATGTTCTGTAGATAACTAGATCTTTAACTCTAGATATATCATAGTATGTGATTCAGAATTTAGGGCTTACAGTACTCATGATTTCCTTAGTACCTATTGCACATAACATAATTA
Source organism: Cryptotermes secundus (assembly GCF_002891405.2). Classification (NCBI taxonomy): domain Eukaryota; kingdom Metazoa; phylum Arthropoda; class Insecta; order Blattodea; family Kalotermitidae; genus Cryptotermes; species Cryptotermes secundus. The sequence continues at coordinate 855,233 of NW_019730108.1, forward strand.
TTAGATTAATGTTTCCATGTAAGTCCTAAAATATTCACTCATAATTATCAAGACTGCATTCATCTGGGATCCCGTAATCATCACGTTTCATAGTGTAATATATTAATTTGATTTTGTATTTTAAAAATTATAATTGGACATTTTATTAGTCAGGGGCTTCATTGTAATTAAATTTTAGTTATTCTTAATTCATAAAACTTCAGTGTATATTGTTGCTGCTACACTGTTCTTATTATGGTACCAGGGAATACTTGAGATCTGCAGTTCTCACAGCCATGACTATGAAGAATAATGTTTTCTGGGATGTGGTGCTGTGTAGCCTGGTAGATATTCACCAGTGTTTCAGAGGAATGTACTGTGTATCTTCATGTTGAAGAGTAGGTGAAGCAAGGAACCAGCAATCATAGCTCATTTGCTAAACTGTCACATCACAGATGATAATATTCATGTGGAATAATTTCTTAAAACTGCTCTGCAGGATGTGTGACTTTACACAGTCCGAGAGGTAGAGTAAGATAATGTTTAGTATGAACATGTAGCAGAATGAGAGATAATGATTTTGATATGTTTGAAACTGATGATACTTCAATTGCTATGTTGCATGTGAAGCTGCAGAAATCTCAGTAGCTGTCAGGTACGAGTATATGTGAACATGGAAAAAGTGGAATGAAATGAGAAAATGTGTAACTATTTGCCCCATGTTGCTATTGCAAAGTAGCGCTGCTCCCAGACAGGGACAGCAGGTGATGAAGAGAAAAATTAGAACTTATGCAGACTAAAAGTAGCCAGTTATAAGCATAATTTTGCAGTAAAAGTATTTGTTTATAGATGTAAGCTTTCAGCGTTTATTTTTATTTTATGCACTTTTTTGAAGTAATTTCAGTAATGTAATTGACATGTTTATACGTATTCCTTTTTTTAATTTTCACTTTATGCATCTTCCATCAAGAAACATTGTGAACAAATATTTCAGCAAATGTTTGTGTCTGTGCTTTATGCAGAAAATAAAGTTATGATGGATACAGAATTGTTCCTAAGTAGATCTTTCAGTTTGATTCTGGCATCATTCTTCATGCTCCTTGACACAAATCTGCTGACATGTTACAGTTTCTCCTACAGTGATTGAAGGATGATGTATAATTTGGTGTAATGTGAAGATAAAGCTAAGGGATGGGCATTACAGGTCAGTGTGATCTTTGACCTTCATGTGGTGTTTTAGCCTTTCTTAACCTTTGCACTATATAGGGAGGATTGTGTTAGCAATAACATAGAAGTCAATATAGTCCCAACCATTTAAACAGCAGACATTAAATTATCACAGAACAGTAGATATATGCACCATGTTTCATATGGTTAACATGCCAGTGTCCCAAGTTATTTGACACTACTGTTCCAAATGTTATAATGCTGTGTAACTAACTAACTCCCTCCATGGAGTGGAGGTCATCTTGAGCAACCGTCAGTTCCTCAGTTACTCAAGAATTTTAAAAAAATGTTATAGAACCAACTTTTCATTATCATGTTCACAAGAGTCCACCGCTGATCCCAATCAATCCACTCCATACCACCCCAGCCTGTTTCTCTAAGATACAATTTTATATTGTCATATAACAGAGTGACTATAGACGGGGTTTAGATTGGTAATTGGATTTATTGAACTTTTAAACACACAACTCATGACTACACTTTACTGAGCACTATCACACACAGACTAATATTCTCAGTCACAGGCTTCACTGTGCTGCATGGTAACATCTTCCAACAGTGGATGATCCTCTGCTTCTGGGCTCATGTCCTTGCAGGCTGACTGCCATCTCTCCCCAACCTCCTGCTCGTCTAACTGCCATCTCAGGATTCTTTGCTGAATAACTGGCAGCTGGTCTTTGTTATGTATCCTCAGCATGGACTGTACAGAAAACACCATTTCTGACAGCTCATCTATTGTTGCATGAATGTCTGTTGAGTTCTTCACATGATGGTTACTGTGTCATTGCCAAGCACTGAGCATGTTTACATAGCTGTTCCATAGCAATGGCTGTTTCTGCTGGCTTCACAGTTCTAGTCTTCATCAGAGCTGCCACAATATTATCCTCCCACTTACAGCTCGTTCTTGGTGGTTTCTTTCCTTCTGGCTTTCCCATCAGATACTTGTATGCAGTCCTCTTCTCTCCCATGCATCCTACATGCCCTGCCCATCTCATCTTCCTCAACTTGATCATTCTGATGACATTTGGGGAATGGTACAAGTTATAAGGAAGCATGTTATTGTATATTTTTCTTCATTCCTTTTCTGTCCAAATGTTCTCAGCATCCAGCTCTCAAAAACCCTGAGTCTGTGCTTTTCCTTTAATGATAGAGACCAAGTTTCATACCCATACAGAAATGCAGCCTATGTTATAGTTTTATATATTTTAACTTTTACTTTCTTAGACAGCAGATGAGAAGACAAAAGGTTCTGACCTGAATGGTAGCAGGCATTACCCAAATTCAGTCTGCTCTTAATTTCCTCATAAATCAAATTTTTGTTTGTTACTGTCATTCCCAAATATTAAAACTTTGCCACATTTTCAGAAGATCTATTAGCTCGCTTTACATTATGATTTTGCCCTGCATTCTGCTGACAAGACACTAAGATACACTTCACTTTCCCTGTTTACTTCTGCATAAACCTCCCTCCTAGCAGCAATCAGACCTTCATTGTTTTTCTTCACAGTATGTACATTATCTCCCAATAGCTTTACATCAGCATAGACCAGCAGCTGATGGATCGCATTTAATTTCAGTCCCACCTAGTTTTGTTGGACCATCCCAATGGCTTATTATAAAGAAGTTGAAAAGTGGTGATAAAGCATTTGGTTTCAACCCATTCTGCAGAGGAAACATATCAGAAAAATATTTACCTATGCAAAGTTTACTATGGGTTTCATTTAAACACATTTTAAAGCCTAACTAATTTCAGGGATACTCCAAACTTGGGTTGGAACTTTAATAGTGGCAGCTATTTATTTACGTGTACAACTGATACAAAATAGATGCATGTTTCGAAGTTTTACCGTCCTTCAGTGTAGTCACCAGCATTGTGTACAACCCGTTGCCAGCGATGTTGAAGCCGTAGGATACCTTCAGCAGTGCCTGTTGTGTTGATAGTTCGAATGGAGTGGTCTAGTGCCTGAAGAATCTCTGGAACAGTTCTGAAGCAAATGCCATGAAGTGGTTCCTTCATCTTAGGAATCAAGTCAAAGTCACAAGGGCTTAAGTCCGGGGAGTATGCTGGATGGTACAGCACGTTCCAGCCCCATCGATCGAACAATTCAGCCACAGCTTGCGCTGCATGCGGCTGAGCATTGTCCTGCAAAATGATGGGTGGGTTCTGCAGAAAGTGTTGTCGCTTCTTTCTCAAAGCTCGTCGCAGGTTGCGTTCCAAAAATGAACAGTAATACTGTGCACTGACGGTCTGCTGTCGGGGAATGGTATGCGTTCGGATAACACCATCACAGTCATACACGAGAATCACCATAACTTTCACATTGCTGGGGTTCTGACGAACTTTTGATTTTTGTGGTGACCTGTAATGATGCCATTTGTTCGATTGGTGTTTCATTTGTGGCTCGTATGATTTGGCCCATGTCTCATCCAGTGTAATGATATGGCATAAGAAAGCCTCTCCTTCATGTTCATAGTGCTCCAAGTGGTTACAGGCAGCGTCATATCATAGCCATTTCTGCATTTCCGTCAAATCATGTGGAACCCATCACTCTCCAGTAACGTGGAAAGAGCATACTCTTCTTCTTCACTGACACAAGGACGACCTGGCCAACGCATGTCTGCCACATTTTGGCATCCCTCATTGAAGGCTTTTACCCACCTTGCCACTGTACTGTAAGGCAATGCAGATTCCCTGCAAGCCTCTTGAAGATCTTGATGACACTGTCATGCTGTACAGCCTCTGGCACATTCAATCTCTATCCAACTCCATCATCCCTGTTTTGAAAAAACATCATGACAACCCTACATTAGACTGCCAGCTAACACAAGGCTCTGTTCTTCTCGCCATTGCACATGCACATGATGTGGGAAGGAGAAGTCCATTTGCTCTGAGGTAAGGTAGGTATGTAACGTGTGGTATAAGCGACATTATTTGGTACCATTGCATGGCATCTCTACAGCAGTGTTGCCAGTATTAAAGTATCAACCCTTGTGTGTTTGTATGTATATATATATAAAACACATATACAAGTAAACACTGAACAAAGCAGTGTATTGGTAATACTCGAGACGTGCACTCTGGAAGACTACACATCCTGCTGGAGGTACACATTTTGTATATATGAAATTCTTAATATTTATAGTACAANCTGCACTGTATTAGTTTTAACAAATCAGCAACACTTTCTAATAATTGCAGACATGGTCCAGCATAGACATCCCCTTCAATAGAGTAAAATATATTCTCATGTGTATGAGTAAGTATAGGAGTGGTCTGGATTGGTAATTGGATTTATTGGACCCATTAAACATCTCCTGACTACACTTTACAGACCACCATCACACAAAGACTAGCGTTCTCAGTCACGGTCTTCACTGCGCTGCTTGGTAACGTCTTCCAACAGTGGACATTCATTTGCTACTAGGCTAACGTCCACACAGGCTGGTGGTCATCTCACACCAACCTCCTTCTCTTCTAACTGCCATGTTAAGACTCTCCTGTAAAAGTCAGAGTCAGAGTTACTTTACAACTGGCAGTTTACTGCTGATCAGTTCCTCTTGGCATCAGGCCTCTTGAGGCCCCGACCAAAGATTTTTTCCAACTGAACTCTTGTGGTAATAGCCTTTATGTAACATCCTCTCTGATGAGAAGATGGGTTTGTCTCTTATGAATATGCTTGGCCTTTCATCAAGTGTATATTTCACATATATATTTCTTCCTTTTTACACAACACACAAGTCCTCTATCAGTACATGCTTTACAGAGATCATGCCTAACTTACATATCTTACGCTACAACTGCAGCTTAGTCATTTGAACAGTCGTAAGCTTGACAACCGCCAAGTTTAAGCCTCTTATATTTTCTGTCTGGCTTCACCTTGTCCTATACCATGAATAGGTTCATTCTCGTGATTTTTATGACTTGTGCTTGTCGCCTGCAATCTCATCAAAGTCACATTGCAACTGACGGTCAGTCATTACGACTTGGTGTTGAGCCCAATCTGAGGCTCATGACCAGATATTTCTTACTGTTTCACAGTTATGGTCTTGATTTCGTGGGGCGCCCTATCTAACAAGAGGGCAGGTCTGTCTTTTATATAAGCTGCTGGCCCTTGCCAGCACAATCTTTCTCAGATCCCAGTCCCTCGGGACTCTCGACTTTATTTTACTGCCTCAGATTTGAGACTTCCCTTTTCATTGCCTCCTACGACTTGCAGGGACACAATGGAGGTATTTGACGCCGCCTCCACATAAGTAATCTCCAGCAGCAGATTACTTATGTGGAGGATGCCCATTGTGTTGCAATCTCATGGCAGCTGGTCCTTGTTATGTAGCCTTAGCACTGACCACCCAGGAAGCACCACTTCTAACAGTTACTCCATTGTATGTTATACAGCCTTTACATAGCAATGGCTATTTCTCTGGCTGCACTGTACTTGCTTTGAGCTAATATGCCACAATATGATGGATACAGCACCCAAAAATTATGGCTGTAAATCCAATATTGTCATACAAACTTGCAGAACTTCCAAATATACAATAAGAAGATGTATTTACCAAGAGTGGTTAAAGAAAAGTTATGTCTCAGTAGTAACTAGTATCATATTTATTCCAAGTTGTCATGTTCCAACTTAAAAATTACTTATATCCAGTCACATTATACGAACTGCATATGCGAGGATAATGCTTAACAAAAGCTTAAAAACCAGCATGTTTAGGTTGATGAACGTTTCATTACTAGAAGTTTCACACTTGAATGGTTTCTCGCCAGTACTTCTGTATTTAACAAGAAGACATTTACGAGGAAAGTTATTATAGATGCCACATGTAAATGGTGTTTCTCCGGTGTGAATACGTTTCTCTTCGGTAAGCTCACCGCTCTATGCCCATTCTTACGGCATACATTACACTTAAAGGGTCTACCTCCAGTGTGTGTACAAAGATGTCTAATTAGAACGTTCTTACAAGTGAAAGCTTTACCACACATTTCACATTAAAAAAAAAAGCTTGTCACGTGTATGAACACGGTGGTGTTCCACAAAGCGACTATGATGACCATGATGACAATCCTTTACCACACACACACACACACACACACACATATATATATATTACATTTCAAAGGCTTCTCTGCAGTTTGAATGAACGTATGCGATTGAAGGTGGGTTTTACATTTAAATGCTTTATTGCAAATGTCACACTTGATTGGCTTGTCGCCGCTATGCTTACGCCTATATGTAGAGCACGCGTCCATATTTGAAAATCTCTTATCAGAAATAGAGCTTCTAATGGTTTTACCCGTGTGTTCGATGATGTGCACCAAATTGCCGACAATCCCAGAAACCTTTTCCACAATACAATTTAATACTTTAACAGCAGTGGGTATGCGACGATGAACATTATTATTATTATATTTTACAAAAGAGTGTTTCAATACGCTGCAAGTATGTAGTTTCTCTCTGAGTATATAATATATTTACTAGACTGCAAGATTACAATTGTCTACTACATACTCCACAACCTTAAGATTTCTCTCCAGTACGAGTACAATGACAGGTTGTAAATTTGTAGCTTCCACATATTCCACATATGTAACGTTTTTCTCCTACTCATATGAATTTGATAAAATTCAATCAATGCTCGGCTCCCAGGACATCCTAGCTCGCAAAAGTCACATTTGTACGGTATCTCTCTGGCGTATACAGTTGCACGGTTTATTACATTGTCATAAGTAGAAAGTGTAACATTTTTGCCGCTCTATCAAAGTTTCTCCCAAAATATTACCTTGATTATGAATCTCTACAGACCTTGACAATAAGCTGGTTGTCATGTTGTTCACGAATTCTCTACTGTAACATAAAGTTCACATGTCATCTTACATATGTTTATTATTTAATAAACAAAAGATTAAAAAACGTGTTATATCCTCACCATGCCCTCTGAAAACAGTACTCAACCTTCAGTTTCCCTAAATGGTGAGGAATTATTAATTATTTGACTGTTATCTTCTAAAAATAACTCTGCCTGAAGATTGTTAACTGATAGTTAGAATCCGGACGATGGACAAAGTCCGAAAACCCAGCATCTCTGTGTTATACACCATCGTCAGAACCCTATAGTATCTACTAATAATTAACTGAGTTTATTACGTGGTCACACTTTTCTGCAAGGTCCACCTATACGGGATTTACTGTACACTAACAACAACTTGTAACCACCTGATGCTCTGTATTGCAATATGTATCAGGTCCAGCCATGCATCAGTTTACAATATTTAGGTAATGACGACTTATATTTAATAATTATTCGGTTATTCATAATTATTAATTATAATTATTCACTAAATTCGTTAAATACAAAAATTTAAGAAGCGTTGTGACTGCCCATTAGATTATATTGTACAAAAAGTGAAATATTTGCTAGAGACCTAGAGACAGTGACTCCAGCATGCCATGAGGTTAAGTAGTGATCGTAGTGATTGTCACATGCGTCACATGTAAGGTTAGGTAATGTGTGCATGTAGGTGTGATGATAACTGATTTGTCTGTGGCAAGGTAGGCGGGTGTTTCAAGAGTATTGTCTTCTGTGATATAACAATGTGTAGGCCTTTCAAAGTCAACAGACGTTTCAGAGGAACATGTCGTCTCCATTTGTCAGAAGTTTTTTAGTGGATTTTGCATAATCTGCATAAAAAGTGTTGTATCGATTAAGGACTGTGTATAATGTAAGGGTTATAATATTTCAGGACCGGTGCTGTCACAATGACATAACAAGTACATATTGACTTTCGTGTTTGATTTGCATTAACGAAAACGTATAAGATTAGGGAGTAATGATGTGGATACCATGCCAGGTATCCATATAAAGTGTACCCATGATGATGGCCCCTTAAAGGTAAAAAAATGTTGGGTTGTTGAAAATATTGTAAACTGTAATTTGATGGAGTAAATTAAATGTAGTATGATGTTTAATGGTAGCAATTTGGAACCATTTGAAGAACATTATGTGCATTTTTTTTTTACACAAAATGTTCATTTTCTTCAAGGCTGGTGTCTGGTGGAGTTTAATTCAATATTGGAGTATAGTTGAGGTATTTAGGGTGAGGGGGGATTGTAGCGGTACAATCATATCAGAAAGTGACACACATGGTCAGGCAAGAAAGAAAGTAAAATAGCTAATTAACAATCAAGTTTCTTCCGTCAAATGTGACACTTTTTTAAGTTTTCCACCTCGTCAGCACCTGCCTTACATGTTTCGGCTCACCACGGAGCCATCATCAGAGGCATTTATAGTAGAAAAAGAAATCACCAACACACAAAACTTCACTTTGTCCAAGATAGCCACGTTCCAGTTAATTAAAATAATTACAAATAGTTAAAATTACCCAGANGTGACGGACCAGAATGAAAGACCTTAAAAGTAAAATAGTATTATTATATTTACTGTGAGACATATAGTTGTTACTATTATAAACAGTCATTATGCTACAAACACTTGTTACTACATACTACACACAGACAGATGCCACTATGCTACATAAACATGACAATTTTGTGTTACAGCAGTCTAAAACTGCGGCCCAACACCAAGCTTCATAAAAATCTTTCCATGTCAGTGAACTGAGATTGTAACAGTTGCAGACATTATTTAAAGCAAGTCTGGAGAATGGAAGTCACACAGATTAAGGTGGTTGTGTTAGGTCTAGAAAATTGCATCATAAAGTAAGGTACTTAGGTCAGAGTGGTATATTGAGTCATTTTTTGTTTTCAGAAAATATTTTTGCAGTTCTTTAAAAATGGTTTTTAAGGTTTGTAAGTTAAAAAAATATCTGTACCAATATATTGCTCATACTTTCACATGTTTCATTGATCTTGATTATATTATGTTGGGAGCAAAAGTGTTATAGATTTGTTAGATGGAGAAAGTTGTAGTAAAACATTTGGAATAACTTATACAAAGCCTTGCAAAGTTCTGTCTCCTGGGGTATAACATCATGTAGTGCATTGAAATTTCAACAGACTACACAGCAGTACAGCATCCAAGAAGATAGAATTTTCCATAACCACTGCTGGAAAAACCTCAAATTCGTCATATACAAAGCCTTGATCAACTGGTACATATTCCAAATGTTGTGTTTATCTTTAGGAATGGAGCTCAAGTACAAGACAATAGAATTTTAGATGTTGCAAGATGTGGAATGATTTTGTGCTTCATTGTAGGGTTACACATTCAGTAGGAAGCCAAATCAAAACATGTATTGAAGCTGAAGATGGACACCTTGAACAATTAGTCTGAACTGATCTGTACTATATATGAACTTGCTCATGAAAACAATTTAGTTATGTATAAACAGTTCTGGAACTTCAGCCACTGGGAATCTGACCCATGTTTGCATAACATTTTTGACTTGGAATGCCTCACAAACAAGCTCCTGAAGTATTGACATAAAGTCATGAAACACTCTGTATAAACTGTGCCTAAAACATTTTTGAGGTTATGTCATCAGATAACAACATTGACCATTAGGCAGTTACTAGATTCTATTTTCAACATACAGTAAGAACCAAAAATGTCATTCTGGAGATCTCATTGAACACACAAGATTACCAACTCAAGGCATGATATATGCTGAGAATTGTTTTATACAGAGTTTATATGTGTTATTTATTTTCAATTTAATAACCACAACAGTCTAGATGATGAGTTAACAAACCACAGAACTGCAAATGTTAGGTGAGGAGATACATATAATGTCATCATGATTCCACCATATTTATTTTGCGAAGGTTGGCAGCAACTGCAACATCAATCAGGTTGTTCCCTAGAAAGAAATCTGTTGCAACAATGTTGGTATGTGACCACCACTCGTTCCGAAACCATGATGTCAGGTTTCGATTGACTGCATTTGCCATGACACGCAGGCTGCCTGTCGGGTTGAACATGACATCAAGAGGTGTAGGGGTCAGCTCTGCCATGGCAGCCCACAGGCCTGGCGAACGCTGCTTGGCACTGTCCATGCTACGCTGCAGGAAGTTCCGTAGCCCACTGGGTGTCTGCTGGTTACCCCACACCTGTGAGAGTGGCCCCCACAGCCATGTGGACTCTATAACACATGGCCCATTTTCCTATGCATTGTATGATAGACATGTTATGAATTAGGAATAATATAAAAGAAAGGGGCCATTTGTTTCTCCAGATCACTCCTGTCTCATCATCTGAGTTTCCTGTCATTGCCATCTCGTGCTCTAATTGGGTTAGCATATTGTTACCCAGGAAATGGCACTTATCTCTGATTACCAGCGTTTCCCCTCCCAAGCAGAGACCCAGCGTACTTCCTTCCACATTCCTCCTGATTCACAGTGCATAGCCATCTGCCTGCATCTCGGTGAAGGCTTCATACAATAGAATGGTTTAGCTTATACAACCAAAGAAGTTTGCTCAAGCTACCTGGGAGATGCCCAGTTCAAATCCTGGACAGGATACTGACTAGTCTGACATTTTTGTGGTTTTCCTTAGTCCCTCCAGGCAGTTTCTGGGGTGGTACCTCAAATTAGACCATGACTATTTTTTACAAAATCATTTCCAATTCATTATTCGGTAATCATCATGTCATGTAGAATGGGGTGCTGAGGAGAATATTTGGACCTTAGAGGGATGAAATAGTAGGAAGTTGGAGAAAATTACATAATGGCAAATTTCATGAATTGTACCTCTTAGTTGAATAATCAAGTCAAGGATGAGTGGGCAGGGCATGGAGAATGCTTGGAAAAGAAGAGGTATATTTATAGGGTTTTATGGGACAACCTGAAGGGAAGAGCCAGTAGAAGACTTATATGTGAATGGGAGTATAATATTAAAATTTATATTAGAGAAATAGAGATGTGGACTGGATTCAGCTACCTCAGGATAGGGACCAGTGGTGGGCTCTTGTGACCACAGAATACTGGAAATTTCCTGAGTGGCTGAGCAACTGCTGATTTCTCAAGAAGGACTCAACTCCATGGAGTTAGGTAGTGAGTTAGTCACTATTATTTGACCCCGTATGGTCTAAGCTACTGACAACACTGTTAAGTAATTCACAAATAATAAATAAAATTACCTGCAGCAACATTCTTGTCCCCATATGCCACAATCAATCTGCGGTTGTCATCGCGGTCCCAGATGTCCCTCAGGAGGGTTGAAGCACTGACTGATGAGACAGGCAGTGCTATGGATTTCAGCTCTCTGGTTAGCAGTGCCACTAGACACCGATGCCGGGCAGGGCGCCCATGGAACCCAACAGGAAAGCGATGCAGATCCAGTATCACAACTTCACCCATCGTTTTCTGCAAGAACTGCTTCACTTCCCGCAACACAGGCAGCAGTGGTCCAACGCGGATCAGGTCATGGTTCACCCAGAACCTTCACGAAGTGTGTCCACAGGTACCATCACACAGACAGCAAATTTTACATTTTAAGAAATGAGGTAAATATTCAGTTTCAGAAGCATTATACAGTATACAAGACTGTAATCTTGAGAGCTGTGAGGAATGCAGGAAGTTGGAACCATTAAAGGCACGCCACCAGCATGAATCAGCAGCTACTTCTAGAGCCAAAACATTGTCGTGCCATGCCATGCCCTGGCCTTGCTGTGTTCTTGTGCTGCCCTTGCCCTGCCCTTCAACTGACCTCAAACTGCTCTTGCTGTGCCCTTTTCCTGCCCTTTTCATTCTTTTGCCCTGCCCTAGGCTTTAAATGAACCAGAGCTCAGCATGGTGGGTGTTTTAGAACAGTCTTTCTCTGCCAGTGGGTTACGTCCTGCTGGTGGGACTGAACAGTTGGCCAAGTGGTACGTTAGGTCTCAAAAATAAGATCCTCCCTTAATGCTTGATATAATATTAAAATGTAGATAATTGTAGAAATGCGCTCCTTAGAAAAATATAAGCTATGAAGATGACTTCTGAGGTGTGAAGCCATTTAGTCTGGTAGATCATCACCAAAACTCTGGAGGAATCTGTTGCCCACATCTGCACAGTATCATGCCCCAGAAGACAGTAGCGTTCATTGTCACTGTCATGAGACCCTTGAATCTCCTGCCTTTACTATGCAGAGAGTACAGGTTTTAATAAAATGACCAGTGTGTTGTATAGTACACTGGGAACCCCTGCCATCGCAGTTTCTCTCATTATTCAAGCCTGGAACTGTCTGATGGAATGTCCTTGCACTTTGTTTTTAGGGCTGCACCCCTAGTTGTGGCTTGCCTGCCAAGAACCACTAGTATAGTAACACCCATATTAACATACCTGGTCCGATGATCCTTTGTGTCAGTCTTATTTGTGGGTGGATAGTATCCGACACGCAGGTCAAGGTACCGAATACCATGCACCAACTGACCCCACACACCAGTGTCCTGTGTCAGCAGGTAGCGTGAGAATGTGTCCCTTCGAGTGAGAGAGCCCTTGTAGCATGCTGAGTTGTGTGTCCCAGGAATGAATAGCCCCCCCAGTGACAGGGATCGTAACTGTAGCCTGAAACAGACAGCAGTGTCACGACCCTCATACTGATTTCCAATTCAAATTGCTAAATTGTCTCAGAAATTATTTGAGGAAATGAAAGATTGCATTCATTGCACTAGCTGTATCACAGGATACTAGGTTTCTCTATGTAAGCTAAAGATTTATCAGCATTACAGCAAGGTTCTGCCTGTGGATCCTGGTTTCTCCAGTTTCCTTGAGCTCCATCTTAATATTATCCTCCTAAATATACCAAGCTCTCCCAACTCATATCTACCTCTGAATCTCTTCAACTGCATTTTTCATTTATTGAGTCTCCCATCCATGCTACATAGTCAGCCCATCTCACTCTTTCTGCTTTGATCACCCTAATAATCAAAGTGAATAGTTCCATTTGTGAAGCACTCCTCTTTCATATCCTGGAAGTCCCTGGTTCAAACCTCAGTCCAGAGTCTGGTTATCCTGACATATATATTTTGTGGTTTTCCTTGGTCCTTCCAGACAAATGCCAGGATGGTATCTCAGACACTAATCATTCAGGTATTTTCATAATATCCAAGTGTAATATTTAATCTGTGTCAGTAAGTGATTATGTATCCTCTGACCTTGATGGACAGACGTGCATGATCAGTGAGATTTGAGATGTTCACAGCATTGACTATAAAGATTACTGTTTAGTGGAACGTGAGGCCGTGAAGCCTGATAGATATGTGTCAGTGTGTTGGAGGAACATGCCATCTCCATCTTTTGTGCTGAAATTGAAGGCTGCAGGTTTCTCCAAAACATTGGCAAATACCGACCAGACTTACAGCCTTACATCCCAGGAGACAGTAAGCTTCATGTTTGGGAACGGGATGCTGAGGAAAAGACTTGGACTGAAAAGAGAGAAAGTGACAGGAAGTTGTAGAGAGCTGTGTAATGAGGACCTATACTCTTCACCAGATACCATTAGGATGATGAAGTAAGCCGGACCAGTTCCTTAAGAAGTGCAGCCTGAGGTCTCAACAGGTCTGTTCTGCTCAGTGCTAGTGCTGCAGACTTGCCTGTGGTCCCACATCCAGGTGGGCCGTATCTTCAGGCAGTCCATGTGCACCAGCTGGTCCCCCCGGAACGAGGCAGCCCAGTAGGGGAAACAGTGATCTCCCTCAGTGGGTGTGGCATTATGCCCGAACTCCCATCCCCCAGGCAGCAGTGGACGTCCCAGACTGACATTAGTCCTGAAGAAGCCATCATGGTGGTCTGCAGGATGCACCTTTACAAGTGGACTTGGTATCTCTGTAAAGATAGGCAGTACTGCCTTCAGTCTTTTGATGTGAGCATGCCTGAATATTAAAATTGTTAGCTCATTCCACATGCCTGATGAGTTCAACAAATGTCAGTTGACCTAACACAAGGGTCAGTTAATATTCATTCTTGGCAGCTTAGGCATTTCTTGCAGTTTGCATTATTTCACTGCAAAAAAGCTAACAGCGAAAGCTATCCACATGTCCAATTTGTTGTTCGTTTTATGGCACTGTCAGTAATGTGGTTACCAAGCACGTCGGCTCAAACACTATTGTTTGACGCGTATTTAGGACTTGCTGAGTTTTAATCACAGCAGGGACACTGGTGATCCTGACTGAAGTTTCTTGTGATTTTCCTCAGTCCCTCCAAGTAAGTACTGTGATGGTATCTTGATTAGGCTACAACTGCTTCCTTTCAAATACTTTCCAGTTAATCATTCATAAATCGTGCATCGTTCAGTGCTATATAGTCTACATGCTGACAGTCTAGTATAATGACCAACAAAAAGAAAAAGTAACTTAGTCTGTAATGAATTGGAAAGGATGCGGAAGGAAGTGGTCATGGTCTAATTTAAGATATCCCAGTCTGAAGGGACTAAGGAAAATCATGAAAGACCTCACTCAGGCATCGCAGTCAAGATTTGAACTTGGCACTTTCTGAGTACAAGTCACACATTACTGCTCGAGGCACCTCAATTAATACATCCAAGAATTTTCCCCGCCTCGTGACAGTGGAAAAACTGTACTCTGCATGTGTTGTGAAAGAAGGATATTTTGTCTGTCTGTTACTGTCCAACCTTGGTCAGATACCGCAGTCCGGGCAATGCCCTGGTATGTGACAAACCTAATGCAGGGGAGAGGAAAGGTGAACATTCCCACTGGGACAACACCTCCCAGCACACAAGGTGCACATCAAAAAATATAACCAGTGATCAGGTTAGTTGAGCAGTATTGTGCCAAGGGGGCTGTAGCATGCTTGATGAATCACTCCAGGTAGTACTTCAGCTGGACCCTGAGCCACTGCTAACTTGTTCATCACAGTCATCTCACAAGCCATTATAGCAACATACTTTTGTATGGTGGTACAAGACAGTGGTTCAGCTTTTAACATTTTGATTCTTTGTGGAATGTATCCTATTGCCGTACTGTCTGAACTCTGTTTTTAATACAACATCTGTCAGATCTCAACTCAACTCAGGCCATGGAAAGGAGCAACACGGATTGACACCCCCCCCCACTTCTGCTTCCAGCTGTTACACATCCCCCTCCAATTCCCCTTCAGCTGTCCAGTCAGTCTGGTTACACGAATGTTGACAGTGATACTTTTCGCTAGTGACAAAACTTCGGGCTGGTTTACATACGTCAGAGGGAGGTGGAGGGGAACATGGCAGTGGGGAGAAGCCTCTCCTCTTGTCATCCCCACCATCCACTGCACTTCTTCCCGTGGCCTCAGCATATTGTTAAATGCTTTTGACAAGGGTTCCCAAGGGAAGGATGTTTGTGTCAGGGCACTGATTTGCAGTGGTCTGTGTGCATCCACTCCCCGATAACTTCTGAACTTAAGAATGCATGGAGTTTTATTTCAAGCACCCTGTACTCCTTCATATTGTAGTCCTGAGTGTGGGGTTGTCTTTGTCATATGACTCACCGGTAGTGCTGGGGTTAGTGTCGAAGAGTCCCACCCAATCTGGCAGCATTGCTGGGTCACATGATGGCTCCCAGTTCAGCTCCAGGTCCCGGTCAGCAAGCCCATGGTCATGTGATGATGGTCGCCATAGTGATGACACAGTGAGGAACACAGCATTGCAGTCGAAACCTGTCGGCTCATGTAAGCGTAAATTATTGGGTCCCTTGCGCGTCAGTTGGAATGTCTCCACCATTTGATATTTTGGACTATATAACTTGAGTAGTAGATACAGCACAGTAAAATAAGAAGGAACTTAACTAATCATGTCATAGAAGAACTTGTAACTGTAACTTTTATGATGGTAATGTGCAGTATTGGACTCACTCCTGAGTCACCATTGTTACCCTTTACATCTTCCCCTATGGAAACATAAAGAGGCAAGATAAATGCTGTGGGGAGGGAGTGAGTGACACTTCAGAGCGAAACTGATGGAGAATTCCTGGCTCTGAAGGTCCCAGGCAGTGCCCATTTATCTCTCTGGTAAGGGTAGACTGGGGAGGGGGGTGGGGTAAAGATAACCGGTAAAGTTGTCCCTGTGCTTAATTAATCAAGCACTGTGCCATGAAGACCTCAGCACTAGATGGATGTGAGTGGTCAGCTTCACATCCCAGCCACTTTACCCCTGGGGAAGAGTCCCTCTTACCCACTGGATAGGAGACTAGGTAGGCCCCACAGGTGACTGGACACTGTGGAGAAGAGAAAACCTTGCCCTGTCAGGAATTGAACCCAGGCCATCCAGGGAGGGAAGGTAAACTGGTGACAAATGAAGAAGGTAAAGTGGTGGGAAGTGAAGAATGTAAATAGATGGGTAGTTGTCTCTCTTGTGGTTATGTAGCAGAGAAAGTAAGTTCAGCAGGGTCTTTTCTGTATCAGAGCAGAGGGTTGCATGAGAAGTGTACAGTGTAATTTGCAGTAATTTATGTAAATAATATATAAAGATTCAGACCCTGCATCACAGGAAACTGTATGTTCCTGTATATATTACAAAGACTGACTAGTCAGTGGTGCTTAGGAAGATAATTGCTTCTTATCCTGAGAATCGTACAGATGTATGACTACACCATGTGGGAAAGATGCTAAGTTATTAATTGTAAATAATGTGGTACATACTCTCACATGAGGGAGTGACTATAGACGGGGTTTGGATTGCTGACTCAAGATACTGACCACTTATACGCACAACTCATGACTGTGAGTAACTATAACTGCCTCACTGTAACTGCAGCACGCATAAAGCCTTCTATGTCTTCACTAGTTGTTTCCTGGTAACAGATCTTAACAATATTCTCTGCTAATGTCCTTACCAATTGGCGAATATCCCACAAGGTCCAGTGTTACTGCTTATTGTGAAACAGTTGAATCCATTCCATGGCCTCATACCCTATTTCTTTACAATCCATTTTAATATTATTCTCCCATCCCACATGAGTCTTCCAAGTTGGTTTATTTCCTTCAGGTTTTCAGACCAAAACTTTAAACCTTTTTATGCACCTTTTCTTTCCATTGGTGCTACATGCACTGTGGGGCTAGTTCTCAAATTAGGCAGTGACCAGCTCCTTCTGTAACCTTTCCAATTCATTATTCACTAGTCATCCTACCATTAGATGTTATATAATATGAGCAATTGAAAGTAACGTTAACTAAATCATAAATAAAAGAGAGATCGGATCCAAAGTGACCTTGAGAGAGGATGCGATTGCAACTGGCATGGCGTCAGTAGGAGCCTGACCTCTTACAGGTCACTTGAGACCCAGTCTGCATGTTCCACCTCAGTTTGCTTACTACATTAATTTTTTATGTCTTGATGACCATGTAGATATATCCTGAGCAATGTGGTAGTACTTCAGACTTGATGTCAGGAAGTTCCCTGTTGGAATGCTGAGTGGGGTACCAACTGTTTGAACAGAAGTCTTTCATGATTGCCCTCAGTCCCTCCAGAGAAATGCTGGGATAAAGTTAAAGTTTCTGTGCTGAATTTATTAAGCACCATGCCCTTAAGACATATGCATTCCTAGATGGAAGTGAGCAATCAGCTTCACTTCCTGGCCGCTTTAACCCCAGTAAAGAACCCCCCCCCCCAATAGTGGTGGTTAGGGGATTAGATGGGCTCCAGAGCCAGTCTGGATGCCAGGAGTGCTTGGGAGGAACTTGATTGAAATCTTGCCTTAGAAAATGGCTCTGTTTTTCTTTCTTACATTTTCTCCAGGCAAAAACCAGGACGGTACCTATAAATCAGACATAAATGTTCCTTCTAGATCTCTCCCAACCAGTCAGTTTTTGATAATATACACATGTACTAGCATGCATAATTTCGTCAAGTAAAACAGTGCCTTTAAATGACCTGTGAATCGATCAGTCTTATCTCTGGGAATCACAGCATTCAAAGATTTTGTTATTTTCGTTTAACACAGAGCTCCCCAAAGGGGGCCAGAGACAGGATGATTGGCAGGCATAAACAATTCACATCAATTTTCATGTCACAGATGGAATTTGAAGTCCTTCCCTTACAATATTAGGCAGTAAGCACCATGTCATCCCATGGCTAGTCTCTCGGAATTAGACAAACAAATGCTGATTCTTATTTTAATCTATTTTGGTCTGATAAGCGAAGTGTGATCTGCAGTGACCCTTGCCAGATATTTGCACCACAGTCATGATTTGTTATGGCAGAAACAGCAGCGATTGCTATAATGATCATAACTGCCATTTTCTTATTCTTTCTTACGTGTTCATAGTATTACTTTCACAGTCTGTACAAGTGTCCTTACATTTCCTGTCTGTGGGTAGGATATTTCATCAGTCATGAACATCATACACGACACTGAAGAAATTTGAAAGACCACGTTAAATGCAATTACAGATTTATAAAACACGAGACGAAAGAAAGATGATGTTTGAGTTGAGGTTCCAAGAGCGGTGACAAGCACTGCCTTCTGAGATGTGATGCCATATAGTCCAGTAGAAGTTCACTGACATTTTGGGTGAACACAGTGCTTCCATCTTCAGGGATGAAGAGTAATTCACCTAATCCTTCCAGCCGCACTATGCCCCTGGGGTCAACTTAGCCTCTAACAGAAACGAGTGCCAGGAATATTCTTGGGGATAAAGGGCGGCCAGCATGTAAGGCTGACAACCTTGCTGCCATCAGTGAGCCGATTGTCTAGAAAATGTGGGAACCTCAACATCTCACAACCCTATGGGCCTTCACAGCCTGTTACATGGATACCTTTACTTTACTTTAAGTATGTAAAAGTTATTGTGTACCAGAGGTACCAAAAGTGCAAATTGCATTCACCACACTTCTTTGCATAACTTGTTGGAAATATGAGTTGTTACATTGGCATGAGTGGATAAGACAAACTGATTGTTTACAATACTGCATTAACCTGACCACAGAAATTTTTAAGGAGGGATCTGAAAGTGCTTATACATTAAGCCTGTAAGGCTGTGTCCAAAACATCATTCAGGGTGCATCACCATTAGAAAGTTCACTCATTCATTCATCAGAAATCTGTCAGACGGCAGGTCCACAGTCTCTTCCAAAACAGTTCCTCTACTTAATGCGATCTAGAGTGCAACATGTCACAATACAATAGGAACCAAAATCGACATACCAGCAATCTCATTCAACACACGGGACTTTCTTTCCATAAGGTTGCCTACTCAAGATGTGATGTACCCTCAGAGATGTTTCAGACACTGATGCTGTTTCCAATATAGCACCAGTAATGTGCTTTTCTGCAAACTGTACGTACGGTCTGCCGTGACAGCAATTCCCACACACAGCAACATCGTGGAGATGCGGAATGCAGCCATCACTACTGGTGGCGCTCTGCCAACTGGGGCCACCCAACTCTGATGAGATTCAATTGGATAATGACTTCACTTCCTCGCAGTCACATGGAAACAAATGGGAGGGCTATACAAACATCACAACTGAACCTGTCTGATGTGGCCTTGAGTTCCTGACAGCATCATTAGATAAGCCATGAGTAAATAAATTAATTTCATTGCAGTAACAACAAAAGCTGGCAATAAGACCTCAGGTTCTCATGACTGAATGTTATGTGTGCCATGTTCTGGGTTACAACATCATGTAGTCATTATAGATGGTACCCTGAAGATGGATGCAGAATGCTTCCCCAGTTCATTGGGAACCATCTACAAGATTACAAATGCTCATATCCTATAAATAATACATGATGATCTCATTTCATCATCTCCTCTGGTTCTAACGTTTATTTTCAGAACTGTAATGTTCTGTCTAAGGTCAATGAAGCACCATGCCATAATTTGCATGTGGGAGCGGGGGTGTAGCTGCAGTCATTCTTAACCTCAGCACTAGATGGAGGTGAGATGTCAGAGAGGTTAAGATTTAATTTAAGCAACATTGTCTATGCACAGCTAAGTTACGTACAGTTTAATGACTCACATTACATACACTGGAACCACCATTTAGTATTCTTTAGTTTAATGTACTCCCTCATTTAGCATTCAGTCTCAGTGAACACAAGTGAGTAATGTCTGCGTTAAATCACCTCCATTTAAGATTTTCCTCAGTTTAATGTTCAGATCCATAGCTTCCCAGAGAGATGGGTGTTTCACTGTATTTCCTGAAACTGCCTGCCACATATGTAATTCATGAATCCTCTGTTAGAGTTTTGTTTACTTTTATAACAGATTCTTATAAACTGCATTGACCAGTGGCAACTCAGGACCACAAGTTTTCTTTTTATCTAATTTATTGTGTCCAACACTGGAGTTAAATTCCCATTATGGCTGTTTGGAATCTTTATTCACCATTATTCTGGCCAACTCTCAGCCTTCTTAACTTTTCCAGGTACAGTGGACTCTCAGTTATCCAATTTGTGGATTAGCTGAAAAACTTTTGTAACCCCTTACATAATTGGTTATACCTTCCCATGTTGATTTGAGCGCTGCTTGTTGCCTCTGTTTCGGTAACTTGTATCAGCAGTGCTTTACAGCAATTGCAGTTGACTGCACATCTTACCCAGTTAATCGCTTTGTGGCCAGCCTACTCACATATGGAACAAGGGTTGCTTTCTCGTATTGTAGAGACATTTGGCTCACTGATAGTGACCACTGAGCCGTAATTAAAACGGTTTTTCAGGTAGAATGCAGAATGGAGAGTGGGTATATCCAGATTTTGGATTATCTATTATTTTTAATTATCCATGTGACTTAGACAGTCTGTTACCACACATAATTGAGAGTTCACTACAGCTCCTTTCCAAAATTGTGTACACATTTGATGTCACCCCTATCTTAGCTACATGTCCAGCCCATGATAACCTTTGTCTTACAACCATAACTTTACTAGGTAATCTCTATAACTCATGAATTTCCATACTGTCTGTTAACTGTCCAGTCCTGTTAACACTCACAGCACAGACAGACACATGGGTATCATCTGTCAGGCTCGCTGTGTCAACAGGTTCAGGAGCTCCTCATGATCCATGTTATTGAGTGTGTGAATATCAATGCCAAGCGCGTTGGCAACACTCATCATATCAAGCCCGAATGACTTAAGAAGTTCAATGAAGTCCATTTCCTGTCCAGTAAATGGGTTGGTAAGCCTGGGGCAGGAGTGGTTACACTGTGGCCATGAGCATCGCTCTATGAGGTGGTGAGAACAACTTGCTGAAGCTCGCCGCAGTCTGGCTCGTGTTTCTGCAATAGTGCACACATAATCATCACATCATCATCATCTTCATCCTTTGGCCTGTGGTGAATGCCATCGAACGGAATTTCCCCATCCTGTTTAGAGGTCTCAGCTCTTCTGTCTCTTCACCAAAAAGAAATGTTGGGTGCATTTGTGTTGTATGGTACACCACAGTAATCCATAGTAAATTTAGAACTTACCAGAAAACAGTTTACAACATATAGTATTATTCATAATTTTAGCTTCACTAGTTATGAGACATGTTTTGACATTCAGATGTCATCAGCAGGGGTATTCATTCAACAGAAACACTGGTAAAACTTGCATAAGCATACAGAGATATTGGGTTTTCGGACTTTATCCATCGTCCTGGTTTTTTTAAGATAACTAAGAAAAACACGACGTTTTGGAAACTGGATCTATTTCCATTCTCAGGTGAGGGAAAAACACCTATTCTGTTGGGTCCCTTAGAGAGAGCTAGCCTCAATCACTACTCCGAAATCCCAATATCTCTGTGTGTTATACACCATCGTCAGAATCCTATAGTAACTACTTGCATGAGCATATTTTGCAATACTGTACATATAATTTAAAACCTTTTTAGAAAGTTAGTCCAACAAATGAAGTAATCTAATGTTGTGATATAAATTAGGTGTTGATAAATCCTTATGTGCAATTAGATGCTGATATTTAGATTCAAGTAGAGATTGGTATGGATGATAGTATATGTTTCATGCATCCTTTTAATATAATCTGGATACTGCAACATGTCTTGTCAGTAGTAAAGCTAAAATAAATAAATAATACCTCTTGTTGTAACTTGAATATTTCCTGATAACGTTTAAATGTTGGATGTTTTCCCCTGATTACCAAAAGTGTTTTGTTAACAAAACTACTACTCTGTATAGCAAAATATCAAATTAACATATATGTGATCTGAGGCTCACATGGTGGAACCTGTGACAGGTCCTCTCTTCTGAGATGGAAGAACATGCAGTCTGGTAGATCATCTTACTTTCTTTGAAGCATGTCTTGAGGGTATGTCATACCCTGAGTAGGTAACCTTACAAGATATAACTCCTGCGTGTCCAACAAGACCTGTAATACAGCTGTTTTGATTCTAATTTTATATGGAAAATAGAATCTGGTATTTCTCTAATGATGGTTTAATGACCTATGTCAATATCTGATGATGACAGTCTCAGTGATGTTTCTGACGAAGTATACCGACTGTTTATGATATATCAGACTACACAGAATCATATCTCAGGAGAGAGTAATCCCAAATGTTTACAATTTTGAATTTTTCAAAAATATTCTCTTCATTGTCACACAGTACAAATTCAGGAAATAAACTCAAGAAATACGAGTCACACAGACACACTGATCTCTCACCTTTCTTCTTCTTCCCCCTGTTACTGCCATTGGCCTTCCTTCTCCTTGATGGTGGTGCCTCAGTAGCCACACGCCCACTGCGCACCATGTTACGTGCCACCTTCAGTGCCAATGGAGCATCTCTCAACAATGTACCACTGCAACTCAGGATCAGTACCCACACTTAGAATACTGGAGGTGGAGTGAAGATCTGATGACAGTGTCAGAGCCATCAACCCCAGATGGGGATTGCTGCCTCTCTCGTGGACATGGCTGTACTCGTACTGTAATGACATGTGATAATGTGAAGACATTTATATCATTTAGGCTCAGAATTCTGTCCCATGAGCAATTGGCCAGTATGTACAAGACTCCATACAACACACAAACGTAACTCAATGTTTCTTTTCTGACAGATAGTATGGCGAGTGCTTTTATGGATGAGGTATGACTCACTTTTGATGAGGGTGAGACATCTCCCAGCATCTCAGGGCCTGGGGCAGTGAAATCTCATCTATTTTGATGGACTGCCAGTCCTTCTTGGTGAGCACCGAGTGTGAGATGCAGGATGGAGCAAAGACGGCGCTGAAAGCAGGATACTGTGTGAACTTGTGATGAGCAGGTTGGTGCAGTAACAGTTGTGTTTGTGAAGCAAGTAAAAGGTAAGGCTGTCTCTGATCTTAAGCACCATTCCATGCAATTCTTAACATTGGCACTATATGAGTGCTCATGTTCGTGGGGACAATGTACCAGTGCCTGTTGGATAGAGCGGTAAAGGGGAAAAGTAGTTCTCACACACTCACTGAAGCTGGAGTTTGAATTCTGCATTAATGTGTTACTGAAGCCAGACAGAATACCTCAGTACAGTGAATAGTCTATGGACTGGATGGCCCAGCTGTTGGGGTTGAATTCCCAGCAGGGGCGAGAGACTTTTCTCTTCTCCACAGCATCCAGACTGGCTCTGGAGCCCACCCATCCTATGCAGTGAGTACTGGGGGGCTGTTTCCTCTTGTATAAAGTAGTCACATTATGAAACTGACCACTTACCTGCATAAAATGTTGAGATTAAGAATGTGTGGAGCTGTACCTGCATGTTTGGTAATTAGTTAATTAAGGGCAGGAACAAATTTACCCTTTATTGATGCTTCAACATCAGACTTTAATTTGTGTGATTACATTGAGCAAGGAGAAAAAGAGTGTTATGTTCAGGGATATAGTCATATAGAAGTTTACCCACATTTCGCAGGAATTTTCAGGATCAAAGGGTCAGCCCCTTGCTTCACCTTGCTGCTTGTTGCTTTCATGGCTTATTCTTGAACCGTGAAGTGGAGACAGTATGTTACTCATACCAGACTACACAGCGCTACTGTGATAACCTCAGCTCTCACGAGGGAAGAAATGAACTGCAGCCCATTTCAACTTGGCATGTTGGGCACTCACCTGACATTGTGGAAGGAGCTACGCAGGCTGTCCCCCATCTGATGGATGTAATCCCACTGCTGCTTTGTAACAGGGGCACCAACATTATCGGCTGTCATCTGTGCCTCATCAAACAACCACTGGAACACGAACAGGGGAGCTGCAAGAACCAAGAATTAGTTTAGGTGCTAGGCATTGGTTCATCCTTTTGAAGCTTAAGTTCACCTAAGTAATATATGATAATTCAGTTCCTTCCTCTCACAAAACATGCCATGTTTCCAACACAAAGATTGGTAGTTAGTGAGGATCATACACTGTGGACAGAAGGCAGATGATACATATAGTTACCACTGTGCTGTGTCGTAAAATTGCAGGTATCATGGATTGTTTTCAGGTACTGTGCCAGTATTCACTTAACATCTGTTGCCAGGGTAGAAAATACATGGAAGTTTATCTTCATCTACCCAGAACACCTTTGCTGTTTTGCACTTAGACACAGGGACAGCTTCTCCTTGCATTTGTCTTGAGGACACATGGAAGATAATATTATGTATGGACAAGATTTGAACCAGGTACTTTATACATGAAAGTAAGCTATTTATGCTGAAACAAGTCTGGGGATGGGGGGGGGGACAGAGACCAGGAATACTTGGTATGGCTGATGTATGCCATAAAGATGGTTGTACAGAATATTGTAACTGATGAGATGGGTGGATCATGTAGCATGCTTATGAGGAAATTATTTAGAAAATCTCAGGGAGAATGAAGATTACTGTCTTCTTGGTAGGGATATCGTGTCATTACCAGCATTTCTGAGGGACCTACTGGCTCCATCCTCAAGGTAGAAAAGTGGTCCTCTGAAATGTCAGTAACAAACTACCAGATGACACTGTATCACATCCTAATCCTAAAGACAGAAATGTTCATAGTTACTGCTGTGAGAACCTCAGATCCCTCATGGGAAGTGACCACATGCTAGATATATGGAGGAAAACGAATATTAATGAAATAAGATGTAGAGGATTGAACTGGCTCAGCATATGATCCAATAACAGACTTACTGAAGATACTGATAAAGTTACATGAAGACAAAGAATGTCCTGATAAACCAAATAACTGTCAGCTCTTCAAGAAAAATCCAGTATCATTCATAAGCACAGTCCCATGAAGTCATATGGGAAAGCGGAGAGAAAGCTCCACTTATAAAGTTGGCACTGGATGGAGATGATAAGTTTCTTTATGTTCCAGTCACATTATGCCTAGGCTAAGAGCCCTCAGTATTCATTTTACAGGAGTCTGGGTGGGCCCCAGAGCTGGTCTGGATACAGCAAATAGAAGTCCTTGGTCCAGCAGGGAACAGGACCCCCATTCTGACAGAGCTATTCATGCTCAAGCCTGCTTCTTCAAACTGTTTATTTACTCTGTTATTTAGGAAATCAGTTCCTGTCACATCCTGATTCCATGTTCCCACATTTGGAGAAATTCTATATGGTATTCTGTGCACATTCTTTTCTGGCCCCAGCCAAAAATCCAGTGTCATAAATTTGTTGTTTTCCCTTATTTATTGTATCTTGAATCTCCTAAATAGATTGCAATTAGTGCGACAGTTTTGAACCTCAGTTCAGTGCAGTTACGGTTGACACACAGCAGCATATGTGTTTCCCCTCTACTTGCAGTTGTTTCTCCACAGCCATATTTGGTGAGCCACTTCCAGCTTCTGGCATCACTGCTGCTTCAATTCTGAACTGAATTTCGTCAAGTATTCAATTCATATATGACTAATTATTTTAGAAACTGATTTGATATTACTCTTTATGTAATTGTATTTATTTTTGTATAGTAACAGTTTTCTTTGACAACTTATACAAAGAAATTATTTCCATAATTATATACAGCAAGTCATACAAGAAGATGAACAGTCTCTTGATGCAATTTTGCATAATCCCCATTTAGATTAAACTTCAATTTAGTATAAGAAGAGCCTGAAGTTTGTTTAATTTCACTGTAAGCGTATAGCATTCCTGATGCGTACTCACATGAGAGGGTGGGATAGGCTCTGTAGCCAAAGTAACACCTCCATGGCTCTGAAGGGTAGCAAGCCTGGCACTCAAGGGGCACCTGCCCTTGCCACAGCCTAATCCCTTTCTTGACAGCATCGAGGGGTGCCAGAGAGTGTCCATCTTGTGAGTATGGAGCACGGTCAAGAAACCAGCCTGAGTCTGACACGCCCCGCACTGTGATGTGTGTCAGCCCATAGCCCATGTGGAGTAGGCCTGCTATTGGATCGAGATTCAGCATCACTCCTGTCCCACCAGCACTGAAAAAGCCCACATATTGTAGCACCTGTTAACATTTTAACAGCCCATGGTCCATATCACATTGTCAGTGTTCTCACCTGCTCCCTGCCAACAGCAACAGTGAGGCATTCTGAAGTCCCAGTGGCAACAGGTCCTCAACTACTTGGCGCACCACGGCAGCTCCCATGAAACTGAATTGTGACTCCTCATCAGGTTCGACTCGTGTCCCACTCCACGAGTCACTAGTGCAGTATGGGACCAGACTGGAACAGGTGTGCACATTACAGATCTACTGCCAGAATGCCCACTGAGCACACAGCACATCAGATGTGTATTCACCAGGTAGCCAGTTCAAATCTAGGACAGGCCACTGGCTATTGATTCAGCATTTTTGAAGGAGACAACTGCTTCTTGTCAGAACCATGCAAGTTCACCCTTCCTTCTTATTATATATCCTCTGCAGTTGCTACAGTGTCGTGTCATAATTACTGGACAGTTACATGTAAGAGTAACATTACTGCATGCACATCATCACATCATGTTTGTAACATTCTCGTGGCAGTGACTATGAAAATTATTGCCTTGTAGGATGTGACTACCATGGAGATGGAGGCAGCAGGTTTGTCTGAACCATAGGTAACTGTTGGAGCACGCGGTAGCGTAGTGGGTGAGGTGCTACACTACAAGCTGGAAGGTCACAGGTTCAAATCCCAATGAGGTCATTGGATTTTTCAGTTGACCTAATCCTTCCAGCCACACTATGGCCCTGGGGTTTACTCAGCCTCTAACAGAAATGAGTACTAGGAATTAATTAAATAATTTTCCTGGGGAGTAAAACACGGCCGGTGACAACCTTACTGCCATCTTTGAGTATATTGTCTAGATAATGTTGGACCCTCAACATCTCACAACCCTATGGGCCTTCGCGGCCTGGTACAGGGACAGCTTTACCCTTTTTTTTTTTAAAGGTAACTGTTATCCAAGACCTGAACAAGTCGCTGGTCTAGGTTTCATGATGAATGCAGAGATGGGAAAGGGGTACAATCCAGAGTTTGCGTGAATCTCTGCAGGAGCACGTTCCATGACAGTTACCATATTTGCTGCCAGGCCCCTGTTTTGGGATGTTACCTGCTGGATCAGCCATGTTTGACAGAAACTGGATTTTGAATGTACCACATTCACAACAGTAATGGAAGGGAACACATGATAAACAGTTGACAATCAGTGCGTGCCTTTGTCAGGCTTTGACAAGCTACACTGAAATTTCCTCTGCATTTGAGTGACATCTTTAGGAGAAAATTAGATTGACTACACAGTGACAACAGCACATCTCTTGATGAGATTACTACTAGCATGTGGTATACTTCAACCTGTCAGCTGATGAGATTGGCAGTGAACTGTGGTAATGTTTGTATTATTATTGTGGTTGACATTATGTTCAGTAACAATATTAAACTGAATGAGTGAGATGAGGTGACAGTGATGTAGCCAATGTTATGAATGTTGTTTCAAAGCCAGGACTAAACGTAATCCAGCACTTTCAGCTGAGTTTATAATATTGGGATTTTTCTGTCTGTTGGTTTCTCATTTCCAGTTCATTTAAAGTCACTGTGAATAACTCAGACTGCCTAGCAATTAATGATTGGCTGTTCAGTGAATAATGAATTTGAAAGGATGAGGAAGGAATCAGTCATGACCAGTTTGAAGTATCATTCTAATATTTGCCTATAGGAACAGGTAAATCATGAAAAACCTCAGTCAGGATAATCAGTGCTCTAACTGAGATTATAACCGAGCACCTCCTGAATGGCCATGAGAAATTTTACCACTGAGCCGGAGGCACTCAGCGTGACTGAGGATTTTCGTGGATTTCCCCAGTTCCTCCAGGCAAATGCCAGGACAGTACCTTGGTTTGGCCATGGCCACTCTTCCACAGCCTTTCCAGTTCTTTATTCACTGATCATCATATCATTCAATGCTCTCTAGTCTGAGGTACTGCCAGCATCATAAAATAAAGCACATATGACAGAAGCATTACCACTTGAGCCTACAGGCTTGGTTTGTTTGTTGTTATTACTGAAGCTGCCTTCATTTTGTCTCGTGTACATCAGAATGTTAGTGCTCATTGCATAGCAACTCTTCTTCATGCCCTAGTAACCAAACCATCCACCATATGCCTCTTTGCCCATGCAGGTGATACGTACACATGATTGGCATTCCACCAGAACTGGTTCTCCTCTGGGTTCACAGACAGGATACCACCCGCTGCACAAGAAAACAGTTCACATTGTAACAGAGAGGGGGCTCTTTTTAGATGCACACTCACAAAACAAGAACTTTTATTGCTGTATCTACTCACAGCTACAGAATAGAATTAAGTAACTGAATCTTGGACAATTTAAGCAAGAGACACAAACAGAATACAGTCAGTAGAAGTGAGATACTTGATACCTGCACCAAACTAGATCATATTATGAACGAAAATACAATATTTACCTGAAAATAAGCCACACATTTTTCCAAAACTTGACACTTTTAAAATTAGGGTGCAACTTATAAGCGATTCTTGACTCTGTGTTTCAGGCAAAGGTATTGTGACATGTTGACCCCTACCTCCCCAGCGGTACGTGGCGGTAACGTAACGCTCGCGTTCTTACGGTAATAGGCGAGTTCCCGCCCCGCCACTCCCCTCCGCGGTGACGTCACCGAGGGATATCGCGGTCGCTAGGCAACGCGAGTCAACAGCGGCGACGTTACGATAGTAACAGCGGTTACCTCCGCTAGCGTTACATAGCAACACAGCGCCAGGCAAAGAGGGTGCCTATTACGTGGCCGTATTGTCCGATCGAGGTTACATAAGGAGCAGCGAAGGCTATTCACAGTCAGTTGTACTGAGACAGTCAGCGAGTCCTGGAGCTACCGCCGAGTTAGCCAGCAACTAGTCAGTTGTATTCTGGCATTTTTCAGTGTACTAATTGTGATACTGCAGATAGCAGTAACCGTAAATCTGTAATTTGGGTGATTGTAAGTGCGAATGTGAAATAAAATTCGCTACATCGAATACATCGAGAATTCATTTGTCGCGATATACGCCCGATACGCGACAGTATATAGTTCATTATGATCACCAAGAAATGAAGAACTGAAGATGCTAAATTTCATTGGTCATATGACAGATGTTCACTGTAGTTTACACCCAACTTCTTATAATGAGAGAAGTGAGACATAATGTTTAAGATTAAAAAATGATGTAAATGCATAAGATGTTTTTTTTTTTTTTTCATTTCAAGATCATGCAATTTTAGTGGTACAGCTTACATATAAAGGTGGCTTATATTTACTTACTTACTTACTTACTTACTTGCTCATGGAGCTGAGCCCTTCTGGAGGAACCGCCGATTCTGCAGCTACTCAAGAATTTTCCAGCATTTTATGGAACCCGAAGGTTCATTACCATGTTCACAAGAGCCCTCCACTGGTCCCTATCCTGAGCCAGATCAATCCAATCCATACCATCCCATCCTATCTCTCTAAGATCCATTTTAATATTGTCCACTCACCTACACCTTGGTCTTCCCAGTGGTCTCTTTCTTTCTGGCTTTCCCACCAATATCCTATACACATTCCTCGTCTCCCCCATTCGTGCCACATGCCCCGCCCACCTCATCCTCCCTGACTTGATCATTCTAATTATACTTGGAGAAGAGTACAAGTTATGAAGCTCCTCATTATGCAGGCTTATGTTTAAGCAAATACAATATTAGGAAGAAACTAATACTGCATTTAGTACAGAGTGAAAGAGATGAACACAAACCATCTTGACAGAATGACCGATAAAAGAATACCAAAACAGGGTCTACAGTGTGAACCAAAAGAATGAGTGTGTGAGGTTAGAACAGATTTGAGTGCCTGTACCAGGAAGTGAAGAAGCTGTAGAGTTATTCGGTGTTGCCTAGATGTGGCTTTTTGCTTAAATTTTCTCATATAACTAACTACAGAGTCCTTGAGACCTGAAGGTTCATTACCATGCTCACAAGAGTAGGATTAGCCCAGTTTTGTCTTATGTCTGCAAAGTCATGCCTTTCCTTTAGGTAAGTCAACTGATATTCTATACACATTTATTTTTTTCCCCTTTGTGTGTTACATGTCTTATGCTAATAAAATCGTACTAAAGGGTACAAATTATGAAGTCCCTAATAGGCAGTGTCTCTCTCTTTGACCCAAATATTCCCCTGAGCACCCTGTTCTCAAACACCATCAGCCTGCGTTCTTCTGTTAATGTTTCGTATGAACCACATAAATATACTGCCCCTAAGATCACAATACATGTACTCATTAATTATGTTTGTAATAAATAATAAAGAAATATTCAATATAAATAAGGATTGCTATGGAAAAGATACTAGACAAAATATGAATATACATATGTACCAGGTCAATTTGGCAAAATACAGGAATGGGGTTTATCACATGGCTGCAAGGATTTATAATGGACTTCCAAATACAATCAAAATAATCTCAAATAATGCAAGTAAGTTTAAAGCCAGTTTAAAAGAGTTTTTATTCGTGAACTCATTTTATACATTGGAGGAATATTTTAATAGATGACAATGGCAACATTATGCAAAGGGTAATTTATATATTAAACTTTTTAATTTGATTTATATTACAAACATATTGACAACTGCTTGATTTATAAGCAAGATGAGTTTATACTACTGGACGATTTCTATATCTGTTGGTTGTGTAACTGTGTAAGGATTTTATGGAAAGAATGATGTGAAACTGAAACTGAAACACTGTGTGGATAAAATGCAAGATATTTCATGTTAAATCAGAAAGTGTTAATCTAAAGTGTTAATATTTGTATTTATTATTATGTTCTCTGTGATATGTGTTGTTGGTACTTCTGTGACATACATACCACTACGAGTCTCTGGCCAGTGGTGTGATGTCATCAGGTGGCGCAGTCGCTGCCAGCGTGTAAGGCAGCTCTGGTGGTCATAGCAGTACCAACCTCCTGTACACATAACAGTGCCATCTTTCAAGTACTGTATCATCATTAGAGATTCTAAATTACAACCAAGTTTAATTAACTCCATGAAGCAGTGCCTTCTTGAGAAGCTGATAGTTCCTTAGATGCTCAAGAAACTTCCTGCCCTTTATGGAACCTGAAAGCTCATTGCTGTGTTCATAAGAGCTTGTCATGGGTCCCTGTCCCAAGCAAGATGAATATGTTGGGAACAATCCTAGAAAGTTATTAAACGTAATTACAGAGATTCCTTTGAGCTCATTGTTATTTTATAAATTATTTTTTAATTCTTTATATGAGTTTTAATATAGAGAGATTTGAGATTAAGAAATCTTATGACAGAACTAATCATATTCTCCTTCCCACCCTAGTTATTTATGATTTCATAAACTTTTATTACAACCTTGAATTCGCTTTCATACCAATTTCTTTTTAATGTTCCATGACTGAAGAAGCCTATGTATTCCAGAACAGCCACATAAAAATATTATTGCAGCCATAGTAGAATATTTGCTTCACAATTGTCGAACTAACCATGAGATAATCTTGAAATCCATGGTTTTTATTTAGAGCCATACATACCTTCCAGGAAGACAATCCATCGCTGGCTGCCATGTGACCTACGCAGGTAGAACCTGTAACAGACGAGAAAGTGAGAGCAGTGTATTAGTGAAGGGTTCAGTAACTTATCATATTCATGCATCTATACATTCTGCCACTGGTAAATGCTGTTTCCGTTCACAATATCAGAACACTGCAAGATGTAAGAATATTTATCTAAGAAGGAGAAATTGATCTAGGTTTATCATTCATTCCTTTTGAAACTGTCAGCACATCATAACAGGGTGCAACCAATATGGGCACTGGGTCACAAATGAAACAAGTTGGCAACAGCTGGGTCTGGACATTCTTTCCATGACACGTACTGGGCAGAGTGGCTTTGGATACTCGAATTAAAAATTCCACAGCTGAAAAGATTGGCTCATTGTTTGCCAATTAGTACAGCAATTCTCAGTATATGGCATCAGATATGACATGCTGATGTTTAGAGGAAAAAACAAGCTTTAATGAGGAATGTTTTCGTCTTTTGAAGTAATTTGAAAAAAGTACTGTAAGGTTTTCTGTGTGTCTATATTTGTCCCTAAATAATCATGACATTTCTAGCAGTACTATGGCAGGGGTTGGCATTTAAAGGTTACTAGGACCTGAACCAGCATTTGGCTTCTCAGAAACAGTTTCCAAGCAGGCCATTAGGGAATCTTCAAGTTCATGGTTTGTATATTCATAGAAACAAGATTCAGAGTGTCCACCAAGGACTGCAATGTATAAGAGTGAACAGCAGTGATGTAAGTGCAATGTGATCAAGTGTGATTATAACTGAAGCAATTTAATGTGGAAGTTACTATGGGCTTTATGGTAAACTTTGGAGTCCTTAACAGGACTCAAACAGGCAGGATTCCTACAAAGACTCTCTGTTAGAAGAACCAAGGAACTGTTAGAACTAAACAGAAACCAGGTTGAACTCACTCACTGCATTAGTGACCCGATTGTATATTTTTTTTTAGAAATAAATGTGCCGTTTGGGCGTTTAATCCAAATAAGACTATGTAATGCCTCATTGGCATTTTGAGTATTCCCAGGTATGCACTTTTTCAGGATTTCCTCATTAACCAGTGGGTGACAGGACTACTTACGGGACACTGTCGCCTGAAAGGACACCTTTTTGAAATGGGATTGACAAATAGTCCTGTTTGTGAATGGTGCCTAGAAAAAGATGAATCAGCCACAGACACATCCTATGTGAGTGTGAGGGTACAGCTTGCTTAAGATTTTGCCACGTAGGCCATTAGTTTATGAAACCAGGTGACTACCAGGGCACCCCTGTGAGCAAGATGCTACAGTCTATTTGAAGTGTAGGATTGTTGACAGGTTGAAACAGGGTGATGTGCAGTAGATCATTGTAGGTCACAGTGCAGGAGCTTGATTAGGTCTACACCTTATACATTCAGTCATTCATGATAAACTTATATATATATATACACACACACACATGTAACGTTTCTGCCACTCTCATCATACTGACAATGGGCTCCTGATTGTATGATTGTGCAGTGAATTTTTAAGGTATGACAGAAAGTTAAATAATTGGCATTTTGCCTTTTTTACCCACCATTCCTCTCCCCTTCTCACTGCTCTGTGTACCATACAAAATCTATCATGTGGGATGGGGTTCAGGGGGTATGGACAGATAAGGGACATGTTGGGAAAGTTCCAAGTGTTCTAGACATAGGCATTGGACTAAGGTGAGTGGCCAGTTGACATCCCAGCTGCTCTCTCATGGGGGGAGAGCTGCCAGTATTCATTTTATAGGAGGCCATAGACAAAAGGAAAATTTCTTCTGCCAAGAATTGAACCCTAGTCATCCAGCCCATAGCCAGTTACTTTACTGGGCTATTAGCAAAATGCTGGGCCTTGGAAGATGGTGGTATCATATGTAATGTATGTAACCTGAATCACAAATTTGCTTCTGTACGGTATTAAAATAAGATCAATGCTGGTGATATTAGGTTAGGTTAATATGAGTTAATTTTCTTTTAACTGTTTTCGATTGCATTAAGCTAAATAGTGTTGCTGAATATACAGTTCCGTATTCTATTGATATTAGGATATTTATTCAAAGTCAATGGTGTTCATGCTACAAGATTTTCTCCAAGGATGGATTCGTTCAGCATCTCATGCTGACAAGTTAACAAACCCGAAATATTATTTTTACCTTCATTTACTAGTACTACTACGACTTCTGCCTTATGTTCTTAATCTGGCTATTTAACGACACATTCAATATCGAGGCCATCGAGACTATATAGCTTCGCCATTAATCTCTATCCGGAAATTTGGATATATTGTTAATATCGTTGGTTTCTACCTCCTATACTGATACAGATTTCATCCGGTTGAGTTCATTTGTGACTTCATAGCATAAAAACATGTATTTTGATACCGACTGGAAAAAGTTAAAATTCACTTGCGACGCATTTTAAGTCATCGCGCAATCGTTTGTCGTCCTAATGTATTTCTGACACTTGCACCTAGGTGGCAGACATTTCCGACTCTTAAAATTTCTTCTCCTTCTTTATTCTCCTACTTCTCTTGTCAAGCTAGCTTCTTCTCCAGCATCGCCATACATGAATACAGTCGTGCAAGAACATATTCGAGACGCTTCTATATTATATAAATTGTTTACAGCTACGATCACTTTTAATTTGACATTTAAATGTTCCATATAATTTCACGTAATTGTGGCCTTGTTTTACTAAGCAATGATGTCTCGATACGTCACATCACTAACCAAGTCAAACTGGAGCCTAGGAACAAAATCCTGGCGGGAAATTCTGAGTAAGACATAACCTCCGTTGGCAGTTACGCGACAGATAATTTTTCAGGTGAGAGAATTGTGGAAAGCAGCAATAAGCTCTCACAGATTTAGACAGTAACAGCAAAAAATGTGCAGCAAAGGTTTCTACAATTATCCAGGAGGGGAAAATGGTGTTTTCAGCATGAGAAAATACTTCACACAGCCATTATATAACAACCCAACAGACGTAAGTTAACTGCATTGTTCAAAACTTCCACTTTATCACCACATGGAATATTAACAGGGTTGAATTTAGAGGATGAGAAGTTACTATTCTGATCCTCCCGGAAATGAGTGGGACGACATGGAAAAGTTAAGTTGTAAAAGAGTTATGAAGCAACTACGAGAATCGTCCCCGTCCTGTTGGGAAGATTGTAACGTAATTTTATTTGCCGGGGAAATCGTAAAATTCCGTGTAAACTCTTAACGTTGACAATGCCGTATTACTTTTATGTCAGTTAGAAACAAACATATTTAAATTATAATGTATCGTAAATTTGTAGTAGAACCCAAACCCCAGATCGCGACCCACAAGAGGCTCGCGGGAGACCTCGCTAGGGCCGTGAAAGTTAATCAGAAGACCAGTTTCCCGCTTTTTAATTCAGAAAAATATAAAAGGTCGAGACAGGTACTAAAATTAGTGCCAAATTTAAGTCGCTGTAGGAAAAAGTTACTGCGACTGCCCTACAGCATCTCGGCTTAAAATTCACGCCTTATTGGGCTTTAATTCAAGAAGTGTTTCAGGTCTGCACGGCTGTAGGAGTGGAATCCGGTGTTGTAAGTAGGTGATTAAAATGTTTTGAAAGGATCTGAGGACTGCATCTAATACCATCAGTTGCTTCTCTTGCCTCACGAGATGATTTGTGATGATCCCCGGTGGGTTTGCGCACCACCTATTGAGAAATAGAATAGGATTTATTTGCATTCCATAGGCCCAAACCAAGGATGCCCCACAAGTTGTACTACAACTACAGTACTCGTCAGTTACACCAAAATAATTGTATCGAAGAGATGGCATAATTATTACTTGCATGTATTTATAATTGAGACTTTTTTATAGAGATAAACGCTCCTACAGAGTGGAAGGAGATAGGAGATACTCTTTTAACGCTGACTTAAACAGTTTTATGCCATAATTCAAACATTTTGTTGTAGGGGGAAGATTATTGAATTACTTAACTCCAGTACACGAAACTCCTTTCTGACTTTTCTGAAGTTAGTGTCTGGCATATGGAGGTTATCACATGTACTCATATTGAGCTGCTGCCAGCTTTTAGCCGATGTCAGACAGAACTCATGTATTAACTGGAGAAATCAAGCCGCTGTCACGTTAACAGAGAAGTCAGATACGTCGTTTGCTTATTTTAATGGGTGATTTTTGTGGTCCATACTCTGGAAAAATGATATTTTGGTAGTGTTTGCGAGGAATATACAAATGGAAGCTCAGGCGGTTTAGAGTTTTCGGAGCCCTAAGCCAGTATTGAACGCGGGGCCCCAGGCCACTGAGAAATGTAGTGGGGTGTGGATGTGTGTTAGATGATTTGTTATTTATTAGAACTATTAGGGCAACAAAAAGCACATTTCTGTAGCACCTAAAAGCCTTTGGGGCCTTCCACCCTCTTATGCTAGGCAAGTTGCATGTCCGCCTTACTCAGGGCCTTAGTCCATGGCCTGCTTCGCCCTTACCTTAATCCACCCCTATATGGAAGCAAGAGGTGGACATCTTGATTAGAGTCACAGGGAGCTGAAAGGTTAATATCTAACCTCCACTTGGAACAGAGGCCTTGAGAAGTTCATAGTCACTCAACTAGTCAAGAAAGTCCTCATATTTTATTGAACCCAAATGTTCATTGCCTTGTTCACAAGAGCGCACCAGTGGCCCTTAGCCTGATCAAGAAGAACCCATTCTGCACCCTCCCATCCCGTTTCTTTAACCTGCATGCATTCCCATGTGTGCTGCATGCCCCGCCCATTTCATCCTTGGTTTGCTCTAGTAATGTTTGGCAGGGAGCACTTGAAATCACGGCATTAAAAGGGATCTCAAGGAACTGAGTTGTACTGCAGGTTACGGTTTTCTGGGATGTGACCTTCATCTTGGGGCCTGAAGATGGAGGCACGGACACACCGGGTCACAGCCAAGAAGACTTCGAATTCACCGCTCGGAGACTTTCACATGAATTTAACTGGTCCCGGGTTCAGTGTAATGGCAGTGCGACTCCGTATTTACATTTTAAAGAAGCCTTAACGATGGTTTATATCTTTCACACATCACATGATGGCAAAATCATGGATATCTACAGGATCTCTCACGTACCCAGCCGGCGAGCCATCGTTGCACGTGACGTTCGGTGTGGAGAGGTAGACTCGCTTCATAGCTCGCGACTCCTCCATCCCACAGTACTGCAGGATCTGCAACACAGGGGGTCTTGTTTACAACAGGAGGTCGTGTGTAGGGGTTGGCAAAGTGCTGGTGTCGCATGGGACCCTCAGCCCAGATCCAACCAGAGAGTAAACCTTCAGACGTGCCAGACCCGATTTTTAAGCTCGTCTAATTATAACACTTATGGGCTGAATGGACAAATACTGATTAAACTTGGAACTTATTGTTACTCTACCCTGAAGGCGAGAGCAGTATATTCCTCCGAAACGTTGACATCCACCTACTAAACTACAATGTGAATCTATGTTCAAATACGAAAGCTCAGTCGGCACAGCGACTCGCTATGGGCAGGAAAACCAGGGGATCAGGATTCGATTTCCGGTCGGGGGAACAGATTTTTCTGTTCTTCCTAACCTTCAGGCCGGCACTGGGGCCCACCCTGCCTCCTATCCAGTGGGTACCGGGGGCTCTTTCCCCAGGAGTAAAGCGACCGGTGCGTGAAGCTGACCACTCACCTCCATCTGGTGGTCACTTTAATAATTTGTGGATCTATACCTTCACTCTCCCACACGTCTTCATGGTGTAGTGCTTAACTGTTCGCGTTTTATAGTGGCAATATCGTCAGTCATAATATGTATATGTTTTTATAAAAATTACATTTGGGGGGGGGCTGTAAAGGGAATGTCGTGGATTGAGTGGTGAGCGTGCATGCTCCTTATTCGGAGGGTCCAGGCTCGGTTCTAGTCTATCCTATTTAGTGAATAGAGGCAAGTTCTGGATTTTTTAATTCATTTAGCGACGCTGTCAAGTGTGTCAGACTGTGTGGCGTCGTGCGGTAGGATGCTTTAATGGATTGGACAGGAACGGCAGTGCCTAGAGGAAGTGAAGATAATTGGTGTCCCGGCCGAGATACGAACAGGGATCCTCAGTTATACAGATTAGAAGAATTGCCGCTTGAGTCAGTTCACTCGGTAGTGACTTAAAATGTGTATGCTACGACAGCTTCCTTTCTTATTCCCTTCAGTTTATCGTTCATAATCATCCTAGCATTTCGAGTAGGTTACGAAAGCGTCATTAAGCGAAGTAACAAAGAAAGCAAGAATTCTGGCCTCTGTGGGCGTTAGGACCGTTCTTTACTCACCTGAATAAGTCTCTGGAGAGTCGAGTGGGTGTCGAGGTTCGCCCTCGGACCTTCGGGTTGCTGGGCCTTCACCACCAACAGCCACACCACCACGGCAACACTGGAACGAGATTTTCGTGAACGCACTTTCGGCTCTGATATTGCTCAATGGATATTGGTGAATTTTCGTACTAGGGCTACGGACATCGGCACTGGATGTAGTTAGGGAGGGTCTTGCACTCTGATTCTTTGGCTTATTCTTCTGTCCTGAAGATGGAGGCAGCATGTTCCACCTTGAATCCCACAGCCGAGGTACGCTGAGAGGCACTATGCTCCTCCGAAACGGCGACATCCCGCTTCCGAGACTACGCCGTGTAATAAGGGGGAAAGTTACAATCTGAACTTCTGCATCGGCCTATAAACGATCCAAAACTTTTAATGGCATTTATTTGTAAGCCTGGGGCTTCCTAATCATCTTCGTATTTTGTAATAAGTGAACGTCTCATACGTTGGACTGCCGGTTATATGACTGAACTCTTTGGACTGAAAGTGCCGGGACAGAGATGGTCCCCCATCGAGGATGTGGTGATGTGCTGCTTATTCGTGGCTATCGCACACCTCAGGGGGCCGTCATAGATCAGCTGGAGCAATGGCGGAATTATGAGTAACAAGGGAAAATGGAACCTCAGAAGAAGTGACCCGGGTCTGAACCGGAGGCTCCGCTGTCAGAAGGCAGCGCCTAACCGTCACGAAACTTAGCACTGGCCCTCGAGCTGGACACAATGTCTTTCGTGCAGTCCTCATACAGTCCTTTGTTCTGCAGATTACGGTAACAAAATGTAAAAGTAACGCCGTTCTTACCTGACACGCAGCCTTCCAATGCGCATGCTCGCAAGTGTACTACTGACATGTGGCCAGGCTCAGGCGGCGGAGACAATGCAAGATCAAAGAACGAGTGCCGCTTGCGGGTGTACTACCCGGGTTACAAACATTGCTCATGCGTCACTGAATTGATTCTCTGGCGATTATTGTGTCTTACCACAAGGAAGCGGTCGTGGCCTGTAGTTATGACGAGACTGCTGGAAACCTCGGAGACCTTGAGATATCAGGTCACCGCACGAGGCTCGAACACAGGAACAATCTAGGATGTGACGCCGTGACTTGCTTATGCCAATGATTTAAATTTCATATTGCATATTATTTATTTCACAACACTATCAGTAGCTCAGGCTGCATAGTGTCCAGTGGTAGGATGAATTGGGAATGATGAATTAGAATGTGGAAGGAGGCGGTCGTGGCCGAATTTAAGATATCCGACATATGTCGGGATAATTACATAAACACGAGTCAGTATAGCCGATCTCCTGACCGAGACTTCCTGTTGTACCACTACAAAAGGCTCCCACTGGGCCATACTGTGAGTCTCTTTACATCCTGACGTATTTACCCAACATCCGTCTTAATATTATCTTGCCACCCGTTCAGATGATGTCTGATGACAGCCGCTACATCGGGATATCACGATTTGAATGCAGGTTTTAGGGACTTTTGTTGTTTGCTTACGAATACCTTATCAGCTTGGCTTTGTAACGTTTTTGTGCTGTTTTTCTTGTGCATATTTCGGTCGGGAAATCAGAAAAAAAAGGAACACTTTAGCGACTTAGCCATAGATAGAAAGAGAATATTAAAATAGACACTGAAGAAATGGAATATGATACCGAATAGCTGAGTCAGTATAGTGAGTAGGCTATAGGCTAGACGGCCGAAGAATATAGGTTTGATTCCCAGGAAGTATAAGATATTTTCTCTTCTGTACACAGTCCAGGATGGTGGAGCTATACCTTCACTCCCCCATACATCGCCGTGTAGTGCTTAATTAGTTAAGCACAGGGGAATTTTTGTCTTTTCGTGACTTTCCATATGGCGTCCACACTGCTTCTGAGGCCCATGCAGCCCTCTGTAACAAAGGTACCGGGGACTCTTTCCCCGGAGATAATCCGAGCATGGCTTGAAGCTGACCACTTACCTCCTGTCGAAGATAATACGTGGAACTATACCTCCACTCCCACATACGTTTTTATGACACGGTGCTTAGTTACGTACAGGGGCGATTTAAGCGATTAGGGTGTGAGATATTGACTGGATTCATCTGGCTCAGGATGGGGATCAGTGCGGAGCTGTTGTGAACACGGTAATGAACCTTTGGGTTCCATCAAATGCTTCGAATTTATTGATTAGCTGAGTAGCTGTTAGTGAAGTGTGAAAGTTTCTGCCGATGATGTATAACAGTCGTTTCGGTTTTTTTTTTTTTTTTTTTTTTTTNGCTTTCTTAAACCGACATATGGAGAACTCGTTGTGTCTGCTTTGTGAGGCGACAGAGGAGGGGGCTCGTGCGTGCCACTTGTTAATTTTTGTAAAATTGTGTGAGACGTAAGTAACCTTCTTAACAAGCCTGGCTGGTCTCAAACCCTGGACCGGGGCCATGAACGGTGCCTCAGGTTAGGCCACCCTCCTAGCGGACAGATGTTGTTTGGTTCTCAGTCCTGCGCAGTACGGGCACTGGCGAAGTACTAAATGCGCAAAAAACATTGTCCCTGTTATGTGTTCTGAATGTTCGTCACCTTCATCCAAAAACTTACTTTTTGAGATTGTCTTCATCCATTTAGGCCAAATTAGCAAACTTTCCGTGAACACGTTTTAATGTTGTTGGATTTAAGGTTGTCACGAGTCTGACCTATGAAGAGTTCTGTTTTACGGAATTTGATGGTGTCTAGTCTGGTAGAAGTTCACCGATTTGTCGGAGGAATGTACTGCTTCCATCTTCATGGTCGAATAATAAGGCAAGCAAGCACTGAGGAAAGCGTAGGGAGCGAGTTGAGTGTCCGTTTACTTTCTGCCTCGTGTGGTCTGACGTCCTCAGTGACGTCTGATCTGTTTCTCTGATGCCCTTGCAAGAATGAGGAGTCCTGAAGAAGGAAACCCATGATTGAAGAGAGAGACACTTTATGGTGGCGAGAGAGGGCATCATTTTGTTAGAAGGTTCCCGGGCTCCGTTCCCTCGTCCTTCTGGTAAGAATAGTATGGAATTTGTAGAAATAGTAGTTAAAACGTAAGTTCCTACCTCGCAATAAACACGCTGTGTTCCCATTATGAGGACTAGCAGGTTAATGCCGTTTGGGGAGAGAATCGATATTTACTGTGAGAATCACAGGACGCACATAAACACATTGTGTGGGCGAAGTGCAGAATATTTTAATGTTAAAGCAGGTGGTACACATACAACATCTAGTAGTAACCACTCTTCTTTAAGGGCTTAAGAATCTTTGAGATTATTAAATATGCCAAGCACCACCGGGTTTTTTCGGTTCATTAACCATTTGAAGAGTGAGAGAGAGAGTTACTTTACGATTGGCGGTTTACCGCCAATCAGTTCGTCTTGCCGTCAGGCCCCTTGAGGCCCACGATCAGGAGTTTCTTCTACATGACATATAAACATTCAGTCCGTACCTGCAGGAAACACATTACGTCATCGCTACGAAGCTCAACCGGTTAATGCTGTTTGGGGAAACAGCCGCTGTTTATTGTGAGAACCGCACGAAACACACAGATACACTCTGTGGGCAGAACGCATCGTTTTAGTGTGTTAAATCGGGTGGTACATATAGCAACCACTGGGCTTTAAACGGTTAATGTATTCAGCACATTGGCCAGTAGCCGTGACATGAAGTAAGGCACAACACATGCTACTCCGCCTGTGTCAGCTTCCCGAAGCCGAGTCTGACGAAGGACCCAGCCGAGACGCCCACAGGCATCGCGTTTTCGTCGTCGTCGTCATCTTCCTGCTCCAGTTTCCTGCGCACCGGCTTGTTCGCGTTCGAGCAGTTCATCGCGAACTTCAGTTCGGATAGGAGCGCCTCGCACGGCGAGATCTGAAAACACAAAGCCCGCCGAAACATTTTAAAATGCAAAATGGAACCACTGCGTTATGATAACCTGAAGTCGTTGTGTAGATAGGAGAAGAACCAAGCATCTGATATCGCTGTAGTCGTCAGCGCTTCTGTATAGAATTCTGGAAGTACCAAGTTCGAATCCTAGCCCCAACACAGGGATTGCGTAATGAGGAGCCTTACAATTTCCACCTCTCCTCAGGTACTGTTGCGGCGATAGAATAAACAAAGGATGAGATGTACACGTTGGACAGAAGAGCTATGAGATACAAAACTATGGTAAGAAAACTTTAGGGAAAGGGACCATTTAGAAGAACTAAGAGTTAATGGAAGGATAGTATTAAAATGGATCTCAAACAAATAGGATATAAGGGTTTGGCCTGGACTCAAGACGTTCAGGGTAAGTACCAGTGGCGGGCTGTTTTGAACACGGCAACGAACCTTTCGGGAATCACGGAATGCTGGGAATTTTTCAATGTCTGAGAAACTACAAGCTTCTGAGGAAGGGCCCTATTCTAGTAAGTGAGATGCTTACTTATCAGTCAGTTAGCTGTCCATACGGTTTACAGTTGGCTACGACCGTTTCCTTCGCCACTCTTCTCAGTTCGTTACCCGTAACTTAATGTGACTGGGTACTGCCCACATTCAAGCAAACGTTACAGTGACAACTCAAGTATCATTGCTTAGCAGCGGCGAGTAAACATGACGTCTTATAGCATGTGCAGTGGGCAGGGCGATGCTGAACAAGTAGGCCTAAACGATAACACTAACTTGTACGCGAGATGTGCCCCGGAGCACCGATTACCCTGACGTTCCTTGTGTTTTCGGGAACTGCTGGGATATCACCATAAACTGGCATACGATCGCTTCCTTCCACACAGTTGCCAATTCATTATCATCCAGTCATCCAATGCTATATAGTCCGGAGTTACTGGCAGCATTGTTAGATACACTACAAATGAATAAATAAGGCCAGTTTTCAGTAACGTGAAATAGCACTCAGGATTAGTGGGTTTTTGGACTTTGTCCATCGTCTAGTATTCTAAAGAACACAACGTTTCGGAAACTAGATCTGTATCTGTCCTCAAGTGAGAGGAGAGAGACACCTACGCTACAGAAAGAGCTAACCTCAATCGTTGGACAACCTATGTCGTAGTCAAGGTTACTTTACGATTGGCGGGTTTACCGCCAATCACTTCGTCTTTGCATCAAGCCCCTTGAGACTCACGACCAATGATTTTTTTTTTCAACTGAACCCTTGCGGTTATATTCCTTATGTAATATCCTCTCTGACGAGAGGATGGTTCTGTCGTTTACAATTGCTGTTGGCCATCGTCAGCGCAGTTATTCTCTGATTTGAGTCCCCAGGAACTCGTGGCCATACTTTACTGTTTCAAATTCGAGACTCTCCCAGGTCCCGTATTTATATCCCCAGGGACAGCGGGGAACAACCTATATCAGTATAACTGCAGCTATATAAACACCTGAGATCAGGCTTTGACAGT
The DNA here is from genome assembly GCF_002891405.2 of Cryptotermes secundus. Lineage (NCBI taxonomy): Eukaryota > Metazoa > Arthropoda > Insecta > Blattodea > Kalotermitidae > Cryptotermes > Cryptotermes secundus. The sequence continues at coordinate 899,073 of NW_019730108.1, forward strand.
GGGAGATAACAAGAAAAACGTGCGGTCACAATTGTGACAAGCATGCACAGACCCAGAACTGAGAAGAGGTGGAAATTTTGTGCAAGAAACCGAAGCCTAGGATTAACTGGAGACTTGTGTTTTGCGTGCCAATAGCAGACAGTGTTACACGCACTGTACCTTCTCCTGCACGGCGATCTTGCGGCAGTTCCACAGCAGCTCCAGAACGGCCATCAGAAAGGCGGCACACGTCCCAGCGATCAACACCACGAACACGCCGCCCACGTTAGCGAGACCAAGCTTGTTGCTATCCTCCGTGGGGGCTTTGGCGTCCTCCTGCGGGCAGTGTTACACAGGATGTCAGTGTGTTCGTGTTTGTTACACACAGTGTCACGTGTCAGTATGAGCGCCACCCACCTCTGAGCACGACACACCGCCCTGTTGCACCTTCCACCATCTTGACTTCAACTCCTGAAGCACTCCTTTCTCCTGAAGCTTCAGCACTGCGCCACTCACCATCGTGCGGTACGGCGAGTCTGCGATAGAACACCCAGTTTAATAACACTGTTATGTACCGGTGGGCCATATTGCAACGGGGCACGTTCTGTGTATACTTACTGACAGGCATACCGATGCCGTAACCCTTCGAGTCCAGGAGACCCCCCACCTGCTGCAGGTCACACTTGCGCTCCACCTGGTACTCAATGGAGGTGGACTCCATGAAGAATGCGTATAGTCCCTTTCCCTTTTGAACTCGCTCCACCCCTTCCTCGTTGCTGTTCACGAAGACGCTAGGCCGTGATTGTGACATGGTCGTGTACATTCGCTTGTACGTGGAGTCGTTAGAATTCTGCAACGTGTCGGTAAAATGGCAATGAGGGGGTTGTGTAAACCTTTCTTAACAGAGTTATTATTTTCCAGTCATCGTTTCCACGAAACTGTTGTACAGTTTCACAATTCCCGTAACAATAATACAGGACGATTACAAATGTTAGCAGCTATCCCATTGACTGGACATAGCGATTGAGCGAGAAGCACTCATTCAAATCCGGGACAGGGCACCGACTGTAGATGCTCTTTCAAAAACTCTCTCCCCTCTATGGTTGCTCTTTCTGAAGCTTCCTTTCCCTATAATCTTCTCTCTCTCTCTCTCTGCATCTCCCCTCCCTCTGTAGCTGCTCTCTCATTATTTTTCCCTGCATCTATCTCCTTTCTGCAACTGCTTTCTCATCATCTCCCTCCGCTCTACAGCTGCTCTCTCTGCGTCTCTCTCCTCTGTATCTGCTTTCTCATCATCTCCCACCCCTCTACAGCTGCTCTATCCGCGTCTCTCCCCTCTGCAGCTGCTTTCACAGCATCTCCGTGCCGTCTACAGCTGCTCCCTCTGCGCCTCTCTCCCCTGCAGCTACACTCTATGCATCCGTCTCTTTTCTGCACCTGCTTTCACAGCATCTCCCTCCCCTCTGCAGCTGCTCTCTCGGCATCTCACCTTGAAGAAGCTCGCAGTGGAGCCGCCCGCCATGGTCCCGTACTTGACCTTGTGCTGCTTGGCCAGATCCTCGGCGCTGCTGATGGACCCTTCCAAGCGGTTAAGGGTTAGGAAGGCGGCCAGATTGGCGGTGTAGGAGGCGCACATGATGAGGGTGAAGAACCACCACATGCCGGCCACCATGCGAGTGGACACAGCCCTGCAACCGTCACCCCCTACAGCACCCCGTGTGACTTTCCTTTGTCTCAAATGTGTTACGCATTACACATACATACGCTATAGTGTTAACAGTAGAGATACTACATTGCGTGTTTGCTACCTTGTTAAAATGTAGGCCTACACTAAATCGAAGATTGTTAAAAACTAAAGTTTTGGATTCTGCTGGGATGTGACACCATATAGTCTTATTGGTGAATACCTACGTTTCGACGGATGTACTGCCTCAGTCTTCAGGGTCGGGGTGAGTCGGACGAGGATGCTGTCGGTTTATGCAACCGTGTTGCAAGGAAGATGGTCACTCAAGAGGAGGATGTGATGGAACCTGACTCGGCTTAATACGAAATGTGAAACCCGGGACGGGATGTTCTCTCCGCTCCCTGCCACATGCATGTGAGTCGTCTACTTCAGTGGTATTCATCCCTTTTTGTTCGCTTACCCACAGATATAAGTTCTCTTCAGCGTTGTACCCCCAAATTCGTTGGTGTATAATTCAAGTTATACGCAGTCTATAAGCTATATCTAAAATAAATTAAATAAAATATATCCAAAGTATGTGTTAAATAATAAGTTTCGAATGAGAAAGAGGAAAATCAAGATATGAAATAACAGATATATTATTGCCTATCATATAAAAATTAATAAAGGAACAAATGTAATTTAGCAAGGCAAAATTATATGATTAAATGTTCTATAAATTATTAATGTGGTTCTGGCCTGTTAATGAGATGATTGAGATTGTTTCTGGCACGCCAGCACCTCAGTTCGGGGACGAATTTTAATTTTACCTACACCCTAAGATGTCTTGAACCACCGGGGTTACGCATTCCCGATGTTGAAGACCGTTGGTCTAGTTTACAGCCTGACTGTAGTTTAACCGAATGCTCTCTCCAGTCACTGCGACCCTGAAGACTGATGCAGCACGTTCCTTCAAAACGTCTGTGTAGAACTACCAGACGGCACGACGTCACAGATCAGTAGACCCCAGTCTCAATAGTCACGGCTGTGAAAACTCAAAACTTCAATTAAAAGCTACAGATTTTAATGAGAAATATATTTTGCGTTATGAATTAAATTTAAAGGAACTATGATCTACATTAAAATGTCAGTGTGAGTCAGTGTGCCACGAGAAAAGCAAACAGAATTAATACTAATAGAATTGTAGCTGGACTACTGAAACAGGTCAGTGCTACTATGAATTGTGGGTGCAGACTTGATGATGAACCGAGGGGCTGTTTCACCCTTTTTATAATTCAACTCACTAAAGCTTCAACTAATCTCAGCCCCTCCCCAAACACTGACATACTTTCTTCGCCATGAAAGAAGAGAAACCAATATATTGGAACCTCCGATACTAGAGCGAAACTCGCCCAGAAGCAAACTGTGCAGCCATTGCACTTGACACTTGGGCCAGGGAAAGAATGAACATGGTTCATGGTGGTTCGTGTCGGCCATCTGCTCCCCCTCCTTCAATAACATTAACAAACATGGGCGCAATGAGAGACTGAAGATAGCCGGAATACAAGACGCGTTCGTTCCTTCCCTGATGGTTTATGTCTGCGGCCTTCTGCTGGCAGATGAATAGCATTATCCATACTCGGTCCGATGCATGCACGTCCTCGTCATGACTCCTGGGCAAAGCTAAGTCGTGCAAAGGCGAAAGATCGAGTTCCTGGCGCTCCAGAATTGGGACAAGCCAGCTAGGGGCCATCCAGGATTACTGGGGGTTGGGCGCAGGCTTAACGTCCCTGCACCGTAAAAAAAATCACTTGTTAAGAAAGCTCAAGAGCAGACCACAACCCACAAAGGGCTGTAGTGCCAATAAGAGTAATAATAATAATAATAATGTGTGAGGCAGTTGATGGCTTAGAGCGACTAAGATCTCGTGACCGATGTGAAGAAACATCTCGGTCCTGGGAAGTGATGCCGTGGAGTGTCGCGTCAGTGGCATGTCGTGTGATGTTTTCAGAAAAGAGAGTAAAATATCTCACAACTATGGATAATAAGGTAAGGCAAATTTGTCCCTCTGTTTAATTAGTTATGCCCTATGCCATGAAGACTTGGGGCAGTGGAGGTATAGCTCCACCTTCATTGACCTCGGTTCTAGATGACAATACGTGATCATTTTCACGCCCCTGCTGTTTTACCCCCCTGCCGGGAAAAGGGCCCCTGATACCCATTGGATAGGAGGCTCGATTGGCCCCAGAATCGGTCTGGATGCTGTGGAGATGAGGAAAACTTTGCACTGTCGGGAATCGAACCCGGGTCATCCAGTCCGTAGCCCTCCTCTAAGGGAATCCCTCGTGCAGACATTCAACATCAGATCCTGGTCATGAACAACCCAGAAGTATCCAAATTTCTACGGTTTTATAACACCAACAAGTGGCGCTTCTTCAAGACGTCTGGTCATCCAATGTTAAGACATGCGCATGCCCGAAGACACACAATTGCCTTACTGCGGAGCAATATCGGAGCCTTGCTGCATAATTGAGCCACAGTTGTGCCATATACAATTGCTCATCGTCAGATTGGTCTCCAGGTACCCTCCAGTCGCCTCGGATTTGCACGGGTGCGGATTCGTCCATTCTTTCGGTGACACCCTGCAATGCAGTCAGTATCACGCGTTACACACAGACATGCTTACTTTGGGAGGATGTCGCATCCCTGCCCCATGAGGGACCCGATGGAAAACCAAAGGCAGTTCATGAGGTTGAACTTATTCTCCAGCTCCTCTGGGTCCGGTTTGCAAGGGTGAGGGTTGTCCCACTCTCCGGGCGTCGTCCTGCAAATCACAACACTGCTACTGCACGCCAGGTTAGTACGCATGCGGCCTGGTGCATCCCTAATCCTGTCACTGTGCAACACGTCGAACGACTTGGCATGAAACTCCAGAACAGAAGTAAGTTAATTCACATCATAGAGGACATGCGGATGGATTTCTGTGTCCGGATTGGTTGATCTGCTTGTTGAATTGTGAAAGTCATTGGCCTGTCGATTTTATTGGAATTACGTCCGTCCCTAGCAGTAATCGTCTTGCGATTAATTTGGGTATCGGTTCGTATGCAGATATTTGACCCATTTGTGTAGATTTCTTCTGAAACTTGTAACTGTACTCTTAGTTTTGTGCTAATCCGCGCAGAGTCGTGTCAGTAGGTTGAGGGTGTGTTTCGCTTTAATTTGGACGACGTTTTATGCATGTTTGTTTTATTCTGACACCGTCTATGGGTCCTGCATGACTTGTTGTAGAATGTGAAAAAGTCTGTCGTCTCGAACACAGATTTATGAATACCGAGAAGTTTGATTTAGAGGAAATGCTCTATTTTTTCATTCCGTGGGTACCCGGTTCGAATATCCGATGTGCAACGTTACTGCTCCTTCTCCAAGTGAACGCTGTTTAAAAAGGCAAGATTTGTCTTGCCATGGAGGTAAAACTCAACGCTGAATGTCTGTCTCTTGGAGGCCCGCCACTGCACCGGTCTGTCACGATCGCCCGTTTAAATAACGTTTAAGGTAGCGTCGATTGCTTGACGAGAGCACGTCATATTATGATGCACCATACCAAATACAGGTTATAAGCGGTCTGCGATATGTACAGCACTCTACAGCTTATACTGAAATATAACTACTACACAGCGGGGTTTGAATCCCCGCTCTACATCAGACAGTTACATTCTACATGAGCCTTAACTACTGCTCATAGTAATGCCAGGAATCTACTAATTACAGTTGAGATCAATACTAGCTGCTCGATGGTACTACAGTGGTGTCACCTGGCGAGAACGAAGAGCAGAATGGACACCCCCAGGTATGCGGTGGCCACGTAGATCCATACGTCGATGGAGAACGGCTTCAGGAAAGCGAAGAGGGGTGTCTCTTCTTTGACAGGCTTGCTGAAGAGGATGCTGATACCTGCGAGTGGTCAACACACATACCCAAAATGATTCGCAGCTGGAAGCAGTACCAACAGCTACACATTGTGCAAACTGCCAATAATTTGGTATCATATGGGCCGGACATGCGGTACGAACATGGAGCAGAGACGTGCTTGAGAAGCTAATGGTCGCTCAGTAATTGAAGGAAGTCCCTTTTTATGGAACTCGAAGGTTCATTGTTATTTCAGCAAGAGCTCGCCTCTGGTTACTATCGTGAGCCAACTGAATCCATTCCACGTATTCCGACCTTATTATTTAAATGTCATTTTAATTATACTCTCCCATGTACGGCAGAAGTAAAGTTAGAAGGTGCAAACAAACTTGCGAGTGATGATGTTCGCTTAAAGGAATTGCTGTTGGAAGTTCTCGTAGTTGGCTCAGGCCCAGAAGGTTGTAGGATTTTAATTCGCTGAATCGCCTGTCAAACTCAATATCTTAGGATGTGTCATTCAAACGTTACGCGGACTTGTGTGTTGTGCTGTCTCCGATGTTCCCCAGAAGAACGGAGCGTGTACTACAGAGTCGGGAGAATTGCTGCAGAAAACCCGCGACAATTAAAAACTTGCGTTTTTAAGATGAAACATTAAGCTCAGTTCAAATATTCGAGTGATTTTCGATGTTCAAAAGTAAATGAATGTTTTTACGCACTTGTATATTCGGAGTTCGTCCCACTTGGACAAACTTTGATTAAACATTGATATTCGCCTGTTCTGCTGCGTATACATGGATATCTGCGGCGTTGACCTCATGGAAAACTAACATTAATTTCCCTACTTGGTCATTCTGCTTTGTCTCTATGGATATTTGTCCAGAAACCACAGACCTGTTGCCTACCTCTCATCTGAACTCAGTCGGTCTGGTTTCGTAACACTTCACTTTTGTTTTTAAATTTCAAGGCAAGGTGGAGACGTTTGGTGACATCATGGCGATCAAAGAAACATCGCATAGTATACTTGTGTAATAAAAAATCCAGGACACTCATAAATGATTTCAGCAATGTCCGAATCATTTTACTGAAACCGCCTCTGAGATACTTTGAAAGGGGATTAACGAAATGGTCTCTGAACATGTATAGAAGGCAAACATTGAAGTGTGGAATGTTTGATCGCGCCTCGGAAGTGTCATATGTTTATTGAGGCTATGGATTTGGGACTCGGTTCCCTTGTTTTTCCCGGAGTCTATCCAACTACTTCACTCACCCAGGTTCATGAAAGGCATCGTGAAGTCAATCACCTGCTCCCTCTCGTGTGTTATTGTCAGATCACAGATTGCGAGGTCTGTCCTCTGGAACAACAAATGCTGCATGTTAGCGCCTTATCGCGGGGGGGGGGCATACAAAGAGTGCCTGTATGTTGGTCCCTGAGGGCTCACCCTAGCAATCAGATCGTCGACGAGTTCGCCATGCTTGTTGTTCGGAACTAGTCTGAACTCGAACTGGAAGTTGGGCTCTACCTTGGCAATCTCTTTCATCAGGTCCATGGAGTAGCCGACGTAGCGATCGTTGTCCTTATGTTCTCCTGGTTCCTTGTTGTGCATCAGGAAAGGCTCGCCCTGCGAGAGGTGTCACAGTGGTTTAGACTTCAGGGTGGGAAATTATTGGCTGGCGATCCTCTGAATTATCTTAATATAACTTAATATCCAGATGAACTATATTTGTTTGAAGCTGCCGCAGAAGAACAGACGTTGCTACTATGCTAATCTGGACAAATTTCCATATGAACACACGTAGTAAAGAATAACAGCGGCACGCACACAGGGAGACTACACAGGATAACACCTATACAGTGTGGAAACAAGAACTAGCCGCTGAAGCACTTTTGACATAGGGCGAGTAACCCTAACAATTTTAAATTAAAAATTTTAAAGGATTTTAAAATTAGAACTAAAGATTTTATAGTGCTACTACAGATACGTCAAAATTAACGTGTGTAAAATAATCTACAAACCAGACAGATATCAACGAAGTAGATGTTGATAATAACAAGGAAAGTGTTTTAAATGTTAAATTTTGGGCTGAGTGCAGTGTGACAGCAAACGTGAGTGTTATACACCTGATGATGGCCGTCTGAGGCCGAAACATGTAGTGTAGCGGAACAAGATCATGGACACATAATATATTGTTTGCACTTGGGACGGAATTTGTATCATTATATCATTTATCGTATGGAGTGCAACAGGATGCTTAAATATAATATTAAAAACAAGCTGCTGAAATAAGCCTTCTGGAATAATCACATGGCTCTAAACAAGTGGACGACGCCCGTTATGAGGTGGAATAGGATAATGAAAAAANTCCTGGTTCCTTGTTGTGCATCAGGAAAGGCTCGCCCTGCGAGAGGTGTCACAGTGGTTTAGACTTCAGGGTGGGAAATTATTGGCTGGCGATCCTCTGAATTATCTTAATATAACTTAATATCCAGATGAACTATATTTGTTTGAAGCTGCCGCAGAAGAACAGACGTTGCTACTATGCTAATCTGGACAAATTTCCATATGAACACACGTAGTAAAGAATAACAGCGGCACGCACACAGGGAGACTACACAGGATAACACCTATACAGTGTGGAAACAAGAACTAGCCGCTGCAGCACTTTTGACATAGGGCGAGTAACCCTAACAATTTTAAATTAAAAATTTTAAAGGATTTTAAAATTAGAACTAAAGATTTTATAGTGCTACTACAGATACGTCAAAATTAACGTGTGTAAAATAATCTACAAACCAGACAGATATCAACGAAGTAGATGTTGATAATAACAAGGAAAGTGTTTTAAATGTTAAATTTTGGGCTGAGTGCAGTGTGACAGCAAACGTGAGTGTTATACACCTGATGATGGCCGTCTGAGGCCGAAACATGTAGTGTAGCGGAACAAGATCATGGACACATAATATATTGTTTGCACTTGGGACGGAATTTGTATCATTATATCATTTATCGTATGGAGTGCAACAGGATGCTTAAATATAATATTAAAAACAAGCTGCTGAAATAAGCCTTCTGGAATAATCACATGGCTCTAAACAAGTGGACGACGCCCGTTATGAGGTGGAATAGGATAATGAAAAAAATTAATAGAAAATTTTAATGGATTTTAAATTAATTATTTTATGTTATTTTTAAGTGGACTGCAGCGTTCGGTTTTAGCGCACATCAGAGCAGTGTAACAGTTTCGATACACTGAGACACCTGAAGATGGCCATTTATGGTTAAATGGTGAATAAACAATTGTTGCATTATTGACGGACGGTGACTACATAGACGTTTTAATTGAGGGTACATACTGACGGACTGACAAATGGACATGCAAGTGATTCTGTATCACGTAACTCACAATCCTTGACGACACGAGGAACGTCTTGTTTTGCAGTCTGTCCATCGCATCTATGCTGGCGGACTGAGTGCGGGCGACACCGCGACCCAGCTCCCACGAGCCCACCTTTTGGAACTTGCCCGCGAAGTATTCCACTACGCCCAGCTCGAAATGGCTCCGTCGTCCGAACGTGTCGAAGCGAATCTTGCCGGTCATGCCGTCTACCTCATTCTGCAGGAAACAGAGAGTAAGGCGGAGATCGAAATTGGGATCACTCGCATGAGGCGTCGTCACGTACTTACGATCTTCATGTAGCTCGCGAGGCGGAAGCCGTGGGCCCACTTGTTACCGACGTCACATCCCAGGGACTGCACTTGAAAACTTCCATTGGGCTCGAAGTAGAGTCGGTGCAACGCCCGGGCGAACAGGAAAACAGCGTCATGCATGAGCGCCGTCTCCGTCTGCAATATTGCATCACATAGCTGATGTGTGCCGTCTTGCCTATGATGTGTGCCTGGTCAGCGTAAAGCCTGTCACGTACATACCCGCACTGTTTGCGCCGTCACCCCGAGCGACCTATTGTAGTACTGTTCCTTCTCCGTCCAGAACCTGACGACACGCTGCACGGTGATGTTTTCGGGGTCCACGAGCCGCAAGAGGGTGATGTTAGTGTGACTCGCCTGGAACTCGCTCAGGTCGAGCGTGTGAGTATCCTGCAACAACAGCAAAAAATCAGCAGATGTGTGTTGACGTGACTGTGACGTCAGCACTGAGATGTGGGCACTCACCAATGACGTTATGAAGTAGCTGTGATAGTCACTCATCATTCTGACCTCGCGCGCTTGCCGCAGCAATGGAAGCACGCGTTCAACGGAGCAGTCTAGCAGGATGCGGAACTCGCTCGACGCGTTGACCTCCTTCAGCAGTTGTCTGCAAGCAGAACACAGACGTGCTATGTGCATTGTGACGGGCAGTACCTAACGCGCATTCGCCTTTGGAGTTGTCTGCCAGGAACTTTCACACAGTGTCTTTTAGCACCTCTTACAGAATACACCCTCACCTCTGATCAGTGCCTGGCAGGAACTGTCGCACAGCGATCTGTGGGTCCCCCGGCCCGTGTCTCTTTAAGACCTCCTGGAGGCGGATCAGTCCCTCGTCCGTCTCGTACAGAACTGTGAAGGAAGACCAGCGCAGGAACCGCACAACGTCCGCGATGGCCTGCGAAAGAGAAATGGTCTGTGGGTGATGCGACATGCCCCGCACTTCGCGTGCAGCTGTGTGTCCCCTACCTGAGCTACGGACTCCTGTTCAGGATGCAGGTTAATGAGGCATTTTCCTCTGTCCTCTGGCACCTCGGGGTAGATCTGCAGGTTGGGAACTTCCAGGGTCTCGCATATGGACTGGACGATTCCCATAGTGGCGGGGGCACGTGGCCCGAACACTGCTGCTACACCCTCACTGACGGCACCGCACACTGTGGCATGAGAACATTGTTCAGCTTTGTTCGACTTGCTGAACCTGAGACATGTACCTGTTCAGCATCATGTACCTCGCTTGCCGGTGCTGAAGCTGTCGGCCTGTGACATGTTCAGCTCCACCTCGTACAGTTCTGTTCCTGGAAGCAACTCGGGGTCTGCGTAGATGTACTGAAGCGCGTACCGCAGTGCCAGGTGCTGCAGGGGTTGGTCCTCCGGATAGAACAGCACCGCTACAACACGATCACATTGCCTCGGTCAATATTGCTGAACCGTGTAGCAGTGGGATAAAAATTCAGTTGAGGAAAAGCAGGATTCCTGGACACCTGCGGCAGTTTTACTTTCATTTCTTTCAATAACGTGGAGTACATCTTCGGCCGAGATAGCGATTAAGCTCACAGAGTTCATTTTTCTTCTTGTTTTAGTTCCTCCAGGTAAATCCCATGGTAGTATCTCATACATGTTGTGGCATCTAGATCCGTTGCTAGGCAACGACCGAAGTAAACAACTATACAACAGCCGTGGCTAGGTAATGGCTGCGTAAGGAAGACCATTGCTAGATAATGGCGGCAACAGACACGCACGCAACAATTTAAAAACTGTTGGAGTAGGTGTTTTCTGGGCGTTCCGTGCCGAGGCTATCTAACTGTAGCATCTACGATTTCGAGAGTCCTCAGACGGCAGTGAGAATAGGTTGGTGTGAGGTGGCCGCGAGCCTGGGACTTAGAGGAGCGGACTTAGTTGATTGTTGTGTGAGTGAATTAGAGGACTACTACGGTTCAGTTGAGAGTTGTCGCTGTGAGGAGCCGTTACCAGAACACTGGTGAGGACACAGCAGACTGAGAAGACTTAAGTGCTTTCTGTAGTTATTTGTAGATTGCTAATTAGCAGTAGCACTACAGTTACTTGTAGTTACGAGTTGTGTGGATAAGTCAGTACACCCGATTATCAATCCAAATCCCGTCTGTATAGTCACTCTCACACGTGACAATATTTGCACGTGTAAGAGTGACTATACAGATTGACCACTTATACACAGAACCCGGAACTGCAAGTAATTATGGCGCCATCGCTGACCTCCACACTGTGCAAGTCACTAGAGCATGCGCTAATTCTTCTCAGTCTGTTTTCACTAGTCGTTTTCTGGTAACGGACCTTCAAAGTCAAAATGAGCTTAATGAAATGGCGAGAGAAATACGTAACAGAAGTATCCAGTGGCTACCGTGGGCTCTTTCGCCAGCGGTAAATTGGCAGGGGTGTGAAGCTTACCACTCCCATCTTGAGCGGAGGACAAGAATAGTGGAGTTATACTTCTGCTCTTCCATACGTCTTCATGGCGTAGTGCTTAAGCAATTAATCACGGGGACAACATCGCCTTTCTGCTAACCGTGAGGCAGTGGCTGTGAAGGGGAGGAAATGACGTTGGGAGGGGAAGGGAGACAAGAAAACAGGAGCAGTCGGTTAATAAATAGAGGAACAAATTGGTACAGAGATGGGTGAAAAGAAAACTTGTCCGTGTACTTAACTAATTAAGCACTATGCAATGAAGACGTATGAGGGAGTGAAGGTATAGTTCCATTCTTTCTTAACCTCGGCACGAGATGGAGATGCGTGGTCAGCTACACGACCCTGCCGCTTTGCCCCCGGTACCCATGGGTGGGCCCCGAGGCCAGTCACTATACTGACTGAGCTACGGGAGTAAGAGAGATCTGCACTGGTGCTGGAGGGACTGAACTGTCAGGCCACAGTGCAGTGGAAACGCGTGCCTTGAGATTCCCAATGGGGGGAAAAGACTTCATGTGGACTCGAACCCACGCATATAGCAGCCCCTCAAAGAGCGCTCGAGCATGCAGACGGGCTTCGGCTGGTAAACGTACAGATACGCAATAATATCAACACAGAACTGGTTCCCATGTTATTTGTTGACGTCATATCAACTACGGGATATTAAGTTTCAGAGTCGGCATTGNGAGACACTGACGGGCTCCGCGACTGAAATAGCAAACTGCGCGTCATCTGGCTGGAGTCCCAGCGTCGAACCCAGACTGAACAGCCGCACTCCCCTTACAGGGCTGAGACCTGCTCAACGAACCGCGGATGGAGTCACGCGGCGTTTGTTTGTTCCTTATTTAACGACGCTGTCTAGCTCAGAGTGAATATCGTCGAACGGTACTGAGTGACGATTTGGAAACGACGTGATCACGCTCTGATTTGAGGTAATACCATGGACATTTGCCTGGACTGAAGAAAATCACGAAAAACCGCAGTCAGGATATCGTATCTCCTTATCGAGGTATGAATCCTGGACCTTCTGAATACCCAGCGCTGACTTTTCTGACAGGGCTTTCGAATTTTGCTCACCACCTTGAGGGAACGGCCGACATAGTTCCTTAAATTAGGCCACGACCACTTCCTTCCACATCCTTTCCAAGTTACTATTCAGTGGCACCAAAAGATGTCATTCTAAGTAGTTTAAGTTGCAGGCGGCGCCTTTAAATAAACCAGAGCACTGACCCACTGGACTTTGTGCTTGTGCCAAAGCGCAGGCCCGATTCGCGCGTCTTGTCACTTCATGTAACTTCAGCAGTTGATACATTGTACAGTACTCACCTATCGGCACCCTACGCGGTAACGGGTGCACTGCTGGCAGTATGACGACAAGCAGCAGGGACAGGATCGAGCCCGCCATGGTCTGTGGACCACGGGTACCACGGACGCAAACACTCGTACAACTGGCATCAGAAACACGCACGGCCCTGGAGTTAGAGGCCCGCAGTGCTGCCAGCTGGTGTACAGACGGAAATAGTTCTTGTGTTACGTCACGTGAAGACGCCGGCAGCGCCGTCTTTTCTGTTCCGGCCCAACCAGATATGGCCGCAGAACAAACACTGCCTGGTTGACTGGTTGACTGACTGTTGGCCTCGGCACTAGATGGACGTGAGTGGTCAGCTTCATGCCTCAGCCGTTAATCCCCAGGGAAAGAGCCACTGAACAGGAGGTTGGGTGGGGCCCAGAGCCGGTCTCGATGACTTGGAGAGGCGGAAAACAATCTCTTACTCTCTGGGCGCCTGTTCCTCGCTCGCGGATTTCCTTCTCTTTTTTCTTCTACCCTGAAGATGGAGGCGATACGTTCCTCCGAAACGTCTGTTAACACAATATCTACACGGCGCCACATCCCAGAAGACGGCTTTCTTCATAGCCACCACCGTGAAAACATCAAATCTTACACAGTCTCTTACTCATATGTCTACCGGGAATAAAAACCACGTAGAGCGTTCGTGCATTCCGTAGTCAAGTCACTATACTCACTGAGCTACCCTGGCTAAACATGTCAATAAGATCAGTTGCAGGCAGTTGATGTTAATTTGGTTGCCGCGCGACCCTTACAACATCAAACACATGTACCCAAGACGAAGCCGGGATAGTGCAGTCGGGTTAGCGAATGGCTCAGGAGTCGGAATTCCAGTCCCGGTAGGGCCAAGATTTTTCTTTCCCTCCACGTCGTCCAGACCGGTTCTGGGGCCCACCCAGCCTCATATCCAATGGGTCCCGGGAGTAATGCGGCCGCGGTGTGAAGCTGACCACTCCCAGCTAGTGCCGAAGTCTATACGTGGATCTATACATCCACTCCCCCATACGTCCTCACGGCGCAGTGCTTTATTACTTAAGCGAACGGGCAACTTTACGTTCTATCCCCAAGACACAGTTCTGGAATGTTTGCTGTGCGCCTGTGTGTGACTTTACGCTGCCAGAAATTGGAGTTCTGTTGCTGTTACGTGACGTCTTTGTGTAATAAACGGTTTTCTGTGAGGTCCGCGGCCTGCCGCATCTTTGCAGGACGGATTGTAGCGTCACGGCTTATCGACCGACTGGGCGCCTGTTGCATTGTGGGAGGAACTGTCGTGTTGCCGTAGCTAGAGGGAAGTGCTCTTCAGTGGCACAGGACGGGTGCCTGAGGAATACTGCGTCCCGCTACTGACATGAATGGAATTGACTGACTCTCCGGTAATAATAGAGGCCGCCAGTCCCAACCTGCTCCCCTAACCTACCCTAGCTACACGCTGTCCTCCCGTCTTCTTCCCAACGCTTTCCAGCAATTTCCTGACTAAAATTCTGCATGTATTTGTTGTCTTACCGCCTCATTAGATGGAGCCGGGATAGCTCAGTCGGTATAGCACGGGCTAGACGGGCCGGGTTCCATTCCTGGCAGTACAAGGTTCTTTCTCTTCTCACGTCGTCCAGACCGGTTCCAGGGCTCAACCAGCCTCTTATCCAGTGGGTACCGGGGGTAAAGCTGCCGGGACGTGAAGCAGCTACTCAACTCCACCTAGTGCCGAGGTCAAGAAAGGTGGAGCTATACCTCCACGTCCTCATTTGTCTTCGTGGAATAATGCATAATTAATTAATTAATTAATTAATTAAGGAGAGGGACAACTTTGCCTTACGTGCCTTACTAGGCGCAAGTGTCGAGTCCGTGCAGTGGAGTCACATCCCCCCACCCGGCTGCTGTACTGTACAACGCAGCGGGCAGTCTAGCTGGCAGGCGCAGAGAGCCCACCCCGAGCTCAGCGTTCCCAGTTGCTCCTGCGAGGCAGTCGCGATCGGCCGTCAGTTGCTGCTGTAGTGCGTCTTAGATGTAGGCTGGACGTGTAGCACGCATGTACGTTTTAGGGTGGATAAACCTGTAGGCAAAAGGTCATTTGTGATAACAAGATGAGGATGGTAGGATAATATTACAATTGATGTCAGTTAAATATGTTGTGAATTGGTTCAGGGTAAAGGCCAGTTGTGAGGTTTTGTGATGTCTATCATGAACATCGCTGTTTGGTCATGAACGGGTAGGAATACCTAGCAGAGAAGGTCATGTAAGGTTGGATGTGCTCACAGCGGTGGCTATGAAGATTTCCGTCTTCTGGGATATAACGCCGTGTAGTCCGGTGAGAAGTCAATTGATGTTTCGGAGGAACGTATCACCTCCATCTTCAGGGTCGAAGATAAGGCGAGCAAGAAACCGGCATGAAGCGGCGGTTGAATTTCAACGGACTGCACGGCGTTATGTCCCGGGAGATGGAACTCTTCGGAGGAAGTTATGGTTGTTGACTATACAGGGTGGCCCAGGAGGAAAGGTCAGTATTCGGAGAGGTCATAATATCGGTCATTCTAAGCAAGAATGTGTATGTGTACATGTGTCCTCTTCCGAACGGTTTCCGAGATACGGCTGTTTCACTGTACAGTTCCAAAACTGTTGATAAGAAAGAGATATTACGTGCTGTTTCTAATACCGGTATTTATTGTTCAAGTGACAAAGTTGGTACAGTTTACCTAGCATAATGCATTTTGAAAAATTCCTCCCGTCAACATGAATGCACTGTGCAACTCGTGTGAGGACATGGCGTGTTGCTCGTCTGTACAGTGAAACAGCTCCATCTCGGAAACCGTTCGGAATAGGACACATGTACACATACACCTTTTTGCTAGCTCCCAGAATACTGACCTTCCCTCCTGGGACACCCTGTATAGTGTCGAATCTTAGGATGCTTAGCGAACGTTGAATTGGAAAGGATGGAAAGTGAAACGGTTGTAGCCTGGTCAAAGTTCTGTGCCGGCATATGAATGGAGGGACTGAGGAAAACCACCAAAAGGCTTAGTCAGGGGATCTAATGTCCCGTTGAGATTCGAACCGAGCACCTCCCCAATACGATCCCAGAGCGCTACCGTTATGCTAACCTGCACGATGAGGTTTCTCTGTAACCTAGCAAAGCAGCTAATTCGTTTGAGGAGCCCGTGACACTGAAATTAAATACCGTGGTCTTCTGGGCTCGAACACCGTGCAGTCTGATACATATCGAGACCGTTCGAAGGAACATACTGCTACCATCTTCGCTTTTATCCTGTGGATAGAGGCAGTAGGTTTTCTTATGTATTTTCTTTTATTGCTAGTGGGTGGGACTAAGTCCCTTGTACTTTGGCCACTTCTGGCCTATTGTACCAGCCCCAGATGATAGGTGAGGGTGATTGTGGAGCAAATGGTGGAATGAAGATTGGCAGGGGAAACCTGCCCCAGCGTCACTTTGTCCACCACAAATCCCACTTGACCAGACCCGGGATCGAACCTTTTCTTATGTAACAACCCGCCGAGCTACGCGGTGCCTCGCGAAACCATTCTGCAAGAATTGTCCCTGTGCTTAATTAAGCAACACGCCATGAAGACATATGGGGGAGTGGATGTATAGCTCCACAGATTCCTAACCTTTGCAGGAAGTGAGTGATCGGTTTAACCATGGGGAAGGAAACCCAGATACTCAGTGACTGGAGGCTGGGAGAGCGCCAGAGCCGGCCTGGACGCTGTGCCCCTGCCGGGAATCGAAGTCAGGCCGTGAAGCCCGTAGCCTAGTCACTGTACTGACTGAGCTATCGGGGCCAAGCTTCGCTGGGAGATGGTTTGCTCCATTACTGGCAGTATACTCTACTTTTGATTTCCCGTGCTGTGTTATGTATTCTGAAAGGTTTTGAGGTTCTCACAGCGGTGGTTATGAAGAGTTCTATCTTCTGCAGTATAACACCGCGTAGTCCGTTGCAAGTTAACAGACGTTTCGGAGGAACATGTCGCCTCCATTTTCAGGTTCGGAGAATAAGCTGAGCGAGAGAGGAACGTGAAGACAGGTGACAAGCATGACACGTCGGTTGACTTTCAACTGACTACACCGCGTTATGTCCCTGAAGACAGAACTCTTCAGAGAAAGTTATGGTTTTTTGTTATTGGTTAGGTTCGTGCATTGTCTAACGACACTGTAACGATATAACGTCGACCCGTAGGATGCTTAGTGAATGCTTAATTGGAAAGGATGTAAAGTGAAGCCTTCACCTGAAGAGACTGAGTATAATCATGAAAAGTCTCAATTAGGGTGAGTAGTCTGTGTTTCTGCTGAGATCGGAATTACAAGCCGAGAAATAAGCCGCGTGGCTTGCCGCTTGCTTTCACGGTAATACCTTCTCGGCTTATTCGACCCTGAAGATGGAGGCTAAATGTTCCTCCGAAACGTCTGTTGACTTTCACGGACTACGCGGCGTTATATCTCAGGAAGACAGATCTCTTTGTTTTTGTCGAAATTTGGTGCTGGAGGTCTCCTAATAAAGATTCGAAAATGTCGGTTCTGTACAGATTCCTTCATCAGAAAACCTCGCCTATTTAAGTGCAATCAATTAACTTTTACCTTATTTTATTGTGTTTAACATGTTCTATGTTTATGTTCACATCGTCAGACGCTATTTCTCTAACATTTTATTTAACGTTATCCTCCATCTTCGTCTTTGTCTTCCGAGTTGTCGCTTTCCGCCGCAATGGCGTGTTGCAGCTGGACATGCAGTGCTATGGCGCCCTGCACTGAGATGGCCGGCCGCGCGCTGCTGGTGGCCGTGCTCTGCTGCGGCAACTTGGTCGCCGCCTTGCCCGACGTCATCAGAATAGGTCAGTACTTGTGGTGGTTCACTTGGCCCGGTCCAGATTCGAACCGGGTGCTTCACAATTACAAACTTTGAAAGTTCTGTTTGAGACGGGCTGTGTGTACATCGTTAGCCCATATGATCTGTCCCAGGCGGGCTATTCCACCCGGCAGACGACCGACAGGAGGTAGCCTTTCGGTACGCTGTGGAGCGCATCAACGATGACCGCACGATCCTGCCTCGGTCCCGACTGTCTGCGCAGATAGAGAAGATTTCTCCACAGGACAGCTTCCACGCGTCCAAGAGGGGTGAGCGGGGCA
Source organism: Cryptotermes secundus (assembly GCF_002891405.2). Taxonomy (NCBI): domain Eukaryota; kingdom Metazoa; phylum Arthropoda; class Insecta; order Blattodea; family Kalotermitidae; genus Cryptotermes; species Cryptotermes secundus. The sequence continues at coordinate 917,240 of NW_019730108.1, forward strand.
TGTGGCACATAAATGCATGCCGACCCCTAGCATGTGCCTAGGGCAATCCTTTGCTCCTCCTAACACTGTCTTCTGGGATATAACGCCGTGTTTCGGAGGAATGTATCGCCTCCATCTTCAGGGTCGAATATGCCGAGAAGATACAGCGTGAAAGCATGTGGCAACTGCGTTACATCCCAGGAGACAGAACTCTTCCTAACCACCGCTGTGAGAACCTCAAATCCTATGTGTTATTTAAAATTTCATACTATAGTCTGAAATTATTATCTGTAAAATATGTATAAAATTCAGCCCCTACGTCACAGTAAACACACTGTGTCCATGACAGAGACCAGTCGGTTAGTGCTGTCTACAGAAATAATCACTGTTCATCGTCGGAATCATATGAAATATACGGAAATGCACTGAAAGTTCCAAGGTTATTTTAGTGTTAAAGTGGGTGGTATATATAGTAACCATTGTGCTTTAAAGCATGAAATACCCAGAAAAAGAAATTGACCTGAAGGTCCCATACGCTATAGTTTTAAATGGAGTACCCTAGAGGAAGACGTGTAATGGGTCGAAGGAAACGTGGAGGGAGTCAACCCATCGCCTATATGAATAGATTGTGTTCTATGGGCGCTGTTTGCTTCTCGTTTGTTTCTATTTGTCAGCCATGTCTCATCAGTTTCTTATTCCTCCCTCTCTTTCAGCTTTTATGATATATGTCTTCCTTCTTCCCCTCACTTCTTCTCTTCTTTACTTCTTTCTTTGTGTTTGTGCAGTTATTTTAACCCCTAATTTATAATTTTACGAGCGCGGTGGAACAATACTTGCTGTTCAGCAGTACCGAGTAACTTTAGTAACAAACTCGAGGAAGTTCATTTATCGGGATGTTGATGTTTCCTATCATGTAACAAAACACAGCGTTGGTCCCTGTAATTACTATCGCTAATGGCAGCACATCCATCACAAAATGGCCTCTTGTTGTCAAAGGAGCTCTGGTTTTCATTGTCTGCCACAGTTTGTAAACTTTGAAACAAGAATGAACCCAAATTGCATGCAACTTCTTGTGTAGTTTGTCACCTGCTGCGCAGTGGGGTGGCAGCCATCTTTGGACCTCAGTCTGGCCAGACAGCAAGCCATGTGCAGAGCATCTGTGACACAATGGAGATCCCTCACCTGGAGACAAGGTGGGACTACAGGCTGAGGAGAGAGAGCTGCTTGGTGAACCTGTATCCACACCCCACAGCCCTGTCCAAGGTGAGTAGCAACGTGGAAGCAGGGTGGACACGAGTCTGAGCAACTGAGAGTTCTCCATCTGGCATCAGTATAGCAGGGGGTGGTATGGACTGGATTGATCTGGCTCAGGATAGGGACCAGTGGACGGCTCTTGTGAACATGGTAATGAACCTTCGGGTTCCATAAAATGTTGGGAAATTCCTGAGTAGCTGATCGACTGTCGGCTTCTCAAGAAGGGTTCAGCTCCATGGAACTAGTTAGTTAGTTAGTTATGGCGGGTTTTGTGACATTGTCCGGAGAGTTCGTGTTATTAATCATAAAGATGTTTTATAAATTTGATGTTAATAGCTGGGTGGCGGCAGAAAGTGGGAGAGGCGGAATTTACGGTCTTTTGTGGTTGTAGTTAGGCGTATGCCGGCGGCCGGTATAAGGATTTCGGGGTATAGCCTGTATCTGTCCCGAGGAGCACTGTTTTCTTCTTGGTCTAGCTAGTGGCTTTCTTGTCCTACTCTTGGTTCCAGAAGACTGTTCTAAATCTTGAGACCTGTGAGGAATGCAGGAAGTCGGAACCATGAAACAGCAACTACTACCTGAGCCAAAACATTCAGTACATACTCTATAGCGGATGTCACTGCATCAGGCGTAAAGTAACTGTGTGTCTGCTGCAGGCATATGTGGATCTGGTCCGCGCCTGGGGCTGGCGCTCCTTCACCATCATATACGAGAGCAACGAGGGGCTGGTGCGTCTGCAGGAGCTCTTGAAGGCTCACGGACCCTCCGAGTTCCCCATAACTGTGCGGCAGCTGGGCGAGGGCGCGGACTACAGGTACGTGATTCAGTGACCCACTGACTCCAGTCATGTGACTCATGTGTCACAGTCCTGTGCACGGACATGGCAGCTCCAGAACCCATTGAATGCTGCGGGTTCTCATGGCAGTGGATATGCAGATTTCTGTCTTCTGGGATGTGGGGTCGTGAAGCCTGGTGGATCGTTACCAACATGTGGGAGGAATATCGGTATCTCCCCCCACTCAATTCTTCGGGTGGGGCTGAGACTGAGTCCACTTGGTATGTTGGCCACTAACTGGCCTGTTGTACCAGCCCCAGATGGTAGATGATGAGTATGGTGCAGTTGCTGGAATGAGAATTGGCAGGGGAAACCAAAGTACTCGGAGGAAACCTGCACCAGTGCCATTTTGTCCACCACAAATCCCACATGACTTGACCTAGATTCGAACCCGGGCCTCCACAGTGGGAAGCCGGCGACTAACCGCCTCAGCTACGGCATGGCCCATAGGAATATTAGTACATATCTACCAGATCACACCGTGTCATATCCCAGAAGTTGGTAGTCACTCCTGTGTATGTGAGGCGTTGTGTTGCAGTGTTGAGGCTGGCGCCTGAGGAATGAATGGCTCAGGACATCACATCCTGTAGCTGGAAGTTCATTTCCAACCGCATCACTTAAAGCCCTGTTACTCGCAGCACGGATGCTGGGTCCAGCAGATCAATAGCAGTCACTTCGCATTGCTCACACTCTCTGCACTGCCACTACTACCCATTGTACTATAAGTTCTAAAAACATTAAGATGTTTCAACCAAGATTTTTAGTTCTTTGCAAAAATATAGGAATAGTGCATAGCATTCATTGTTTTCTATTACACATTGCAGGAGCGCTGTGGCGTCTCGCAATATGATGTCACACGCGCGTAAACTGACGTCGTATGCAAATAGTTGTACTATCCATATTATCTTAAGCGAAAATATGCCTACTTATTTCGTGACTCTCGTTCCTCATAATGCACGGTTAATTTTTTCAATTCTGTACCTACTATCTGCTCTAAAAACATGGTGACATAGTGCAGACTGCCACAACATTACTCTGTCCACAGCACTCACACTGTGCCTTCATTTATGTGACAATGCAGTCAGTAGCTCAGATTATACAGGGTTGAATTATTGGATCATCAATGAATAATGAATTGGAAGGGATGTGGAAGGAAGTAGCATAGCCTGATTTTATGTACTGTCCCAGTGTTGGCCTGGAGGGACAGACATGGCAGGTGTCCCAGCCAAGATTAGAATGGGTAAGGTAAATTTGCCCCTGTGCTGAACTAATTAAGCAGTACTCCATCATGGCAAGAGGGGGGGGGGGAATAGATCGACGTTTTCTTGACCGCGGCACTGGTTGTAGATAAGTGGTCAGCTTCACGCTTCGGCTACTTTACCCCCTGGAATAGAGCCAACGGTGTTCATTGGAAATAAGGCTGAGTGGGTCCCAGAACCAGTCTGGATGTTGTGGAGAAGAAAAAATTCTTGACCCTACCGGGACTCGAACTCTGACCCCTCTGTCGTCCAGCCCATAGCCAGTCCCTATACCGACTGAGCTATCCTGGCTCAGTTAGGACTGGGCACTGTTCAGATACAGGAGTGCTAAAAATTTGATGGTCAATTCATGGTACTATTTATTATTATTATTATTATTATTTAACTGCAAATGGGTTTGTTTACACCCATGGCAATGGTACTACAATAAAACAACAGACAACTAACACACATTAACACATTCAAACAAAATGCAGCACACAAACATTAGTAGAAAAATGAAACATACTATATAATAAACTAACAGTAAAGAATGTGTAATGTCGTGTTCTCATGTTCATGTTTATCTGGGTTAATTTATGTCATAACTCATTATGTGCACATTTGACAGTGTAATACTACCATCTCTGAAAACATTAGGAGGTAATATAACATTAGCGGTGTACAGTGACTAACAATTGTATGAGTCCTTTGAAGCCTGAAGTTAATGTAAAAAATATTTGCAAATTAAACTCCTGCAATGCAGAAAATTACATATCCTTTACAAGGCCTAGCCAGTTAATGGACAGTGTATGGCATTTTTATTTGAGTGAGTTACATGGAGGTTTCCTGTAGGCCACTGCTGAAGCAGATCAAGAACTCTGCCGAGTCTCACATTGTGCTGGACTGCAATACGGAGCGGATATACGACGTGCTGAAGCAGGCCCAACAGATTGGCATGATGAGCGACTACCACAGCTACCTTATCACATCACTAGACCTGCACAGTGTGGATCTCGAGGAGTTTAAATACGGTGGCACTAACATCACAGCTCTGCGTCTTGTGGACCCAGAGAAACCTGAGCTCCAGAAAGTGGTGCGAAACTGGGTGTATGGGGAGCTGCGATATGGCCGCAAGTTGGACCTTCCACCGCCAAGGGTAAAGGATCTGGCCAGTGTTATACAGCCTAAACAACTTACTTGTATACACACCACTAAATGGCACTAATGGTTCTGTGTGTTTCAGGACAACCTGACTTTCATCAAGGTGAGTGCCTCAGTTCAACAAAGAAATTCATCATATAGGATTATATACAGAACCTCTGATCTGGTAAAAACAGGTAAAGCTATCCCTGTAACAGGCCATGGAGGCCCATAGGGGTGTGAGACATTGTGGCCATCACATTTTCCAGACATTTGCTTCACAGATGGCGGTGGGGTTGTCAGCCTTACATGCCAGCCAAAACTTACCCCCAGGAATGTTCCTGGTACTCATTTCTTTTAGAGGTTGAGTCGACCCCAGGGCCATAGTGCAGCTGGAAGGATTAGATCAGTTGAAAAATCCAATGATATTGGAAATTGAACCCGTGACTTTCTGGCTTGTAGCATAGTGCCTCAACTAACTACACTACCACATTCCCCTTCCCTGATGAGGAAGAGCTTGGGATGGTTTGAGAATATGATCAAATTGGATCAAACAAAGGTGGCTGAAACAGTTTTTAAAAGTAAGCCAGAAGGTAGAAAAATAGTGGAAAGGAAAGCCCAAATTAAGATGGCTGGAAGATGTAGAAAATGATTTATGAGAGCCGAAAGTGAATAGCTGGAGACAAAAGACAAATAATAAAGTAGAATGTTCATCTGTTATTAGAAGGCCAATGTTCTTAGAGGACCATAGAGACAAGGAGTGATCGAGTGAGTAAGTAAATAAGAATTGTATGCATCTTTAGATCAGCAGAACGCAGGCCAAAATCTCTGTTTGTATTAGTAAACGAATGATGGCTCAATTCGTCAGTGAGACAACATTCTTACTCATCAGACATTTCTCCGCAACACATACCATGCGTACTCCTGCCATGTCCCCACACCAGTCCACTTGCCTTCATGTAATATACAGGGCATATAAAATGCTGTTCCTTATATTATAAAATGTGCATATACGATACCATTCACCAAGCAGCTGGGACAAGCGATAATGTTCTAGACTTGTATTTGAGAGGTGCTCTGTTTGAATCTCAGCTGGATCATTAGCTATTCTGACCCTGGTTCTTTTCTTGTTTTCCCTAGTAACTCCAGGCAAATACCAGGATAATACTTCAATTAGGCCATGACCACTTCCTTCCAAATTCTTTCCAATTCATCACTCACCATACCATTTGACACTGCATTGTCTTGATACTGAAAGTGTCATTAAATAGCTCACATATATTTACTGTTCAGCATCTGTGGAGAAGTTAAGAAAAGATAACAGGAGAAAGTGATAAACTGCATATCGAAAATCTCCCCTCTCATCAGCTTTGATTGTCACTTCTCATGGAGAAGCAGATAAAAGGATTTTTTTTTAGCCCTGATAAACGCTTTTGTCATTTAGCATTATTTCTGTTTTATGCAGGCTGCTGGTCAAAAATTCTCCAGTCTCATCCATCTTCCCACAATTCCCCCCCCCCCTAGTTTTGGGCCCAGCTCTTTCCTCTCATCTTAATGTCTTCCAGTGCCTGGTAATGACTGTAACAAATTTCCATACCTAGAAGCACATTTTTTATCATACATACACTGCTGATATCCCATGCAGCAGAGTGTATGCTCATTACACCAGTTGTCACTGAGGTATGGATGTTAATGTGAGAGGCCGCCCCCTGTAAAGTAGACTGTTTTGCAGACAGAGACAGCACTGATGTATGACGCAGTGCATCTCTTCGCCAAAGCACTGCACGACCTCGACAGCTCACAGAGGATCGACATAAAGCCCCTCAGTTGTGATGCTGTGGATACATGGCCACATGGATATTCACTCATCAACTACATGAAGATCGTGAGTATACTCACACCTATTGACTAGCAATGGTTGTTTTCTTACAGGTATAACATCACTTGTAGTTCTAGAGAAATTCATGTTTCTGAACACTTAATGCAGCGTGTAAGCTATCTGGGTGCTAATACCATTATAACTTCTACAGGTTGAGATGCAGGGCCTCACAGGGGTCATCAAGTTTGACAACCAAGGGTTCCGCAGCAACTTTGTGCTGGACATTGTGGAACTGAGCAAGGATGGCCTTAAGAAAATCGGCACCTGGAACTCCACAGAGGGTGTGAACTTCACACGCACATATGGCGAGGCCTACACACAGATTGTGGAGAGCCTCCAGAACAAGACTTTTGTAGTAACCACAATACTGAGCTCACCCTACTGCATGCGTAAAGACTCGAGTGAGAAACTATCGGGCAACGCTCAGTTCGAGGGTTATGGCCTCGACCTGGTGCATGAAATAAGCAAGATCCTGGGCTTCAACTACACGTTCAAACTAGTACCAGACGGACGATACGGCTCACTGAACAGGGAGACCAAGGAGTGGGATGGCATGATGAAGGAACTGCTGGATCAGGTAATGGAAGAGGCTGCTAAGGTGATGCAGTGTGTTTTGGGAGACTTTCAGAATGACATGATATGAAAACTACAAGCTAAGGTCATGGGGAATATATACTGTCAAATAATAAATGGATTGCTAGATCAGGTGATGACAAATCTTGCACATAAATTTACAGAGGAATTGTTCCTAAGAGAATGTATGGTGGATGTTGTAATAACCTCTCACTGTCAAATATCTGCTTACACTTAACATTACCGGTACTCTGGTCATTATCCCTCTAACATGGTTTGTTCTAACGTGTTTCACAAACCAGATTCTTTTCCATCTTGAAATAAAAATGGGGAAGGGATCCTATTCCGATTGTCCAATGATCAAGAAAGCTCTTTCTTAGGGGCACACCAAAGTATGAACCTCTCCTTCCATACACTTGATGACTGAAACAGATCCATTTTTGCAAACATTGTCTTTGAGGAAACTTGGCATGATGGACAGCATCCAACATACTGTAACCCACCATCACCAGAAGCACTTAGACTTTGCTTGTACATTTCATTGTATAATCCGGTAACAACTGTAGCGCTCTCTGTTGCAGAAAGCAGACATTGCCATTGCAGACCTGACCATCACATATGACCGTGAGCAAGCTGTGGATTTCACAATGCCCTTCATGAATCTGGGTGAGTATGTGTTGCGGTAACTGTGGTTACACATACTGTGCCAGTCAGTGGCGATGCCTGACAGTGGTGCTCTGTGTGCAGGGATAAGCATCTTGTATCGCAAGCCCATAAAGCAGCCTCCAAACCTGTTCTCATTCCTGTCACCATTGTCGCTGGATGTCTGGATCTACATGGCCACAGCCTACCTGGGCGTGTCTGTCCTGCTCTTCATACTGGCCAGGTAAACACAGAGGTCACTAACCATTGTTAGGAGAAATGTAATCTCCACTTAACATTCTAAGGGGAAATTCAAAATCTCTGTTTTCTATTATGGGCAAAATTAAGTCTCCACTTCGTATTTTATGGGGAAACTCAAAAACTCCAGTTTTCCACTATGGGGAAATGGGATCTCCACTTAACATTGTAAGCAAAAACTCAAAATCTTCATTTTATATTATGAAAAAAATTAAATCCCCACTTCACATTGTAAGGAGAAAGGAATTTATGCTTACCACTGGGGCGAAATTAATCTCCTTACAGCATTTTGAGGGAAAACTCAAAATCTCCACCTGCTGTTATAAGAGAATGGTGATAATTGTTAACTCATATTTCTCAAATATTTCCTGGAACTGTTATATTTATCAGCTGTTCAAAAAATTTCTTGTGCCCATCTTCACGATCACTAAAGCTTGTTTAATAAATCCTGTCCTTAAGACAGCAGTGCAGTTCTTCCTAAATTTTAGTTGCATGCTTATAATGCCCTGGGTATCTGGGTTGCAGGTTCACGCCGTACGAATGGCAGAACCCACACCCGTGCAACCCGAACCCAGGCCACCTGGAGAACCAGTTCACCCTCCTGAACTGCATGTGGTTTGCCATCGGCTCCCTTATGCAGCAGGGCTGTGACTTCCTGCCAAAGTAAGTGTGCATATCTATCTGCAGGTTCAGCCCCTACGAATGGGACAACCCGCACCCCTGCAATGATGAGCCAGATGTTCTGGAGAACCAGTTCAGCCTTCTGAACTCACTGTGGTTTACTATCGGATCTCTCATGCAGCAGGGCAGTGACATTGCCCCCAAGTGAGCAAGGAGAACAAAGTCCATGTGACTGGCACACTATTCTTTCAGTTGTGTTTCATGTTGTAGAATGTTCCTACAAATGAACGGTCAGTGTTTTTGCATCTAGGTGAGGTGATGATGACAACAGAACATGAAGATGATCTTGTGGAATGTGATGCAGTGTAGCTGGGTTGATAAATTGCCAGTGTTTCAACAAACCTGCTAGCTCTGTCTTCAAGTGGCAGATTGAGGCAGCAGTTTCCCCCAAAATATTGTTACCTCTTTACCAAACTACATGGTGTCACATCCCATGAGACCATAATCTTAACAGATTCATTGCCATTCCCATCACCTGACAGGCTTAGGTTTACCATGGGTCACTACCAATCGCATCAAGTTACAGGCTGTTGCCATTTGGTCTATAAATGTCACTTTCTTCTGCAGACATCACTTGACTGAAAGGGAAGTTTCACCAGAGCTTGAAAATAGCAAAATGTACATTGGGAAAAAAGGGGAGCCAGGATAGCACAGTCGGTATAGCGACTGGCTATGGGCTGGATGACTCAGGGGTCTGACTTCAAGTTTTGGTAAGGTCAAGAATTTTCTCTTCTCCATGTTGTCCAGACCGGCTCTGTGGCCCACTCAGCCTCCTATCCAGTGGGTACCAGGGGCTCTTTCCTCAGGGGGTAGATGGCTGAGGCGTGAAACTGACCAGTCACCTCCAACTGATGCTGAGGTCAAGAAATGTGGCTCTATACATCAACTCCCCCCATACACCTTCATGGTGTAGTGCTTAATTAGTTAAGCACAGCGACAACTTTACCTTTACACTGGAAAAATTTTTCATCTCATTTTTTCACTAACTGCATGGTCACTTCCTACTGGATAGTAGCCTACTTCCCTGTTTCATCGTATCAATGCTTTACCCTCTCATTACCCTCTATGATCTCTATATAAAAGCTTCTAGTTCTCCAAAGATATTAATCCCAAAGAGAGAAAGTGGGATGTTTGCTGAAATAGAGAACCATAAATATGTGGTGTATCTTATTCCAAAACTTCAGCTTTGAAAATGCAAGGACAAGATGATTAATTGTTTTTCACTTCTTCCGTTTGAATGTAGTTATCAAAGATCGAAATTCTTGTGGAAGATTTTCTAGCCCAGCAGGTTAAATCCCAGTATGGGGGCATGGCAGTGAATATGTTAAAGTTCACCGGGCCATGGGAACATCACACTCATACAGTAACAAAATGCCTCCTATGCAAAGGCACAGTACAGCTTTTTATATTAAGGATTACTGTGCTGACATCAGAACTGTCAGTTGGTGCGGGATGCTGCACAGAAAGCGCAGTTGCGCTTGATCGCTGCATGAAATCGTTTGCACACCCTGACAAATGGTACAGGTTTCTGTGCACTGTAGTACATCTCACTTTCAGTGTGAGAACATTTGGATACAAGTAGATTCTAAAGGGTTCTGGCAAAGGTATATAACACTTTGGATTACTGGGTTTTTGGACTTTGTCCTTCGTCCAATGATTGAGGTTAGCTGTTTCTTACCAACCCAATAGAGTAGATGTCTTCCCCCCTCCCACACTTGAAGATGGAAAGAGATCCAGTTTCCGAAATGTTGTGTTCCTTAAAATTCCGGGTGGTGAACATAGTCCAGAAACCCAGCAGTCCCAAACGTTTCAGATATGTGGCTAAGAGGAGCATAGCCCCCGCCTTCTGAATTGTTTTCATGTCAAAAAAAGCATAAAACATATTGAAGCTGTTCAAATGAATTTTGGCATACTTTGCATTTTCCATCTTCAGGGCCCCTTAAACTGATGTTACATATCAGACAAGGGTTGCAAAAGCCTAAGGATGAGAATGTTGTTATTTATGGTTTATTTATTTAATGATGCTGTCAGTAGCAGTAACATCAGATGGTAAGGATGTGTTATCCCAACATTTACCTGGTGGGATTGAGGAAAACCATGGAAAATCTCTGTCAGGACAGTTGATGTCTGAACCAGGCACCTTCCAAAAGCAAGTCAGAAGCGGTACTGCTTGAGCCAACTCGCAGTGGCACAAGAATGCTATTAATGTTAATTGAATTATATGTTTTACAAAGAAAATAAAAGGAAGCATGAAATCAAAATTGTAACAGTACACGCCACGCTTGCAAATGCAGCTGCCACGTGAGTTACAGGATTCCTATATGTGTAGCAGGCAATGTAGATCAGCCAGTAATACAGTTACTATTTACAGGCTGGAGAGCTGCCTCACTTTGCCTCCTCTCCACTGGGTACCAGAGCTTGATGCTTGACATCCAGTGGGGTGCTCTAGATCTGTATCCCCATTTGCAAAATGCACAGTATGCAGAGTAATGTGATTTGTCTGTTGGGGTAAAACACTTCCTAAGTTAGGTCCACCTGAGAACATTCCCACGGGGTGACGGTTGCAGGGCGGTGTCCACTCGCATGGTGGCCGGCATGTGGTGGTTCTTCACCCTCATCATGATCTCCTCCTACACCGCCAACCTGGCAGCCTTCCTCACCGTTGAGAGAATGGACTCACCAATAGAAAGTGCTGAGGACCTGGCCAAGCAGACTAAGATCAAGTATGGGGCACTCAAGGGTGGCTCCACAGCAGCCTTCTTCAGGGTGAGTGCAAGCTGCTGCTGAGCAGCATATCAGGAATTGATCTCACACAGTATTACAACTTAGGTCATGTTTCTGTCCAGATTGAAGGAAAGAGCAATTTTAAGTGCAGTAAACCCTCACTAAAATGTTTACAGTTAATCCAGATAGAAATGTGAAAAATGAAAAATGCTGTTCACAGCTGAGTACAACTGGCATGGCATTTAGGAAGGCAGGTGAGTCACCTGTCTGTTCAGACAAAACTTGACAGTTTCTTCAAACCTGCATCATTACATTCAAAAACAAGTGCAACTTCTGGGTCTTCTATCAATAAATAAATGTATTGTCTATTTTGAATTGTTTCATTTTGGTCCGTTACACTATCAATCACCAATTATCAATAGAACCTCCGTCGAGTGTAACAATATATATTCTTGTCACCATTTTCTTACATTTGCCTTACATGTTTCGGCTCATAAAGAGCCATCATCAGAGGCAACCACAACAAAAACATGGAAACACTTGCACTGCTCAACAATCACAATATACAGTTTTTTGTGGAAGATGTTACACGTATCGGAGCGTAAAACACAACAACATCCAGTACCCCGAGTGCGGGTATCCCATTTGCATTTAAAATATCACCCACAAAGCGGGTCGTTAATGTTAAAATTAAAGTTAAAACCGTCCAAGTAAAATATTCAGGTTCCTCTTAGTGGATAGTCCCAATGGGGGAGGCGTCAGCACGAGGTTGTGTGGGCTTGTGGTCGGTTGTGTCCGACGCGTNCTGTATATTGTGATTGTTGAGCAGTGCAAGTGTTTCCATGTTTTTGTTGTGGTTGCCTCTGATGATGGCTCTTTATGAGCCGAAACATGTAAGGCAAATGTAAGAAAATGGTGACAAGAATATATATTGTTACACTCGACGGAGGTTCTATTGATAATTGGTAAATGTATTGTCTCTTCATAAATAAAGGTTCTGCAGCGATATTTTTTCTTTATTGTCATCAGCGACACTTATATTATTCAATTTTCCATTTATTTATGTTATACTTTTTTAGGGCTACCTTTTGCTTCACTAATCCAGATGACCTTCCCACCCGCCAGTTACTCCAGATTAGCAAGGATTCACTGTAGCTTATGAAATATGTTTTCAGCTAGTTTTCTGCTTAAAAATGAATCAGCTGGAAATGTTGTTATGTGTCTTGCAGGACTCTAATTTCTCAACATACCAGCGCATGTGGAGCTTCATGGAGTCTGCTCGACCCAGCGTGTTCACAAGCTCTAACATGGAGGGCGTGGAACGCGTCGTGAAGGGCAAGGGCAACTATGCCTTCCTCATGGAATCGACCTCCATTGAGTATGTGATTGAGCGGAACTGTGAGCTGACACAGGTCGGAGGGCTGCTGGACTCAAAGGGATATGGCATAGCAATGCCTCCCAGTGAGTACAGATGCACCAACATAAGCAATATAGGCATCCACACCATTTGCAATATTTTTACTAAATGAAAATTAATTTCTGCTTCTCTTTTGTACATATCATAACCATTAATTGACAGTCATCTAAACATGTCATTTGAATTACAAATGCTGACTTTCTGTCTGATCCTATAACCTCAAGCTAGCAGCAGCACCATGATTGCTGTGAGTTTGTAACACTGTATTTCTAATGGTGTTTCTATAACTCTTGTTTCAAATATTTTTAAACCAATGGTGGTTTCTGTTACAGTATGGGATTTCAAGTTATTAAGTAGGATGCAATTTTGAGAAAGGTGCGTTGTTTGAAAATTGGAAGGAGAGAAAGTTCTTGTTACTTATGGCAACTGTTCAGCTTCATGTGGGGCTGGGAACTCTTTTTGATGAATGGGTGATTTGCGCCATTGAGAAATGTCTTGTTTGCATGATATTTCAGAGAAAATGAAGCGCCATCTCACGCCTTCTAAACTTTCCTGTTGTTACATCACCTCTTACACAGTCTGCATGTTACAGACCTGTCCTGCAGTCGCCTCTTGTTTCAGATTCGCCATATCGTACCGCCATCAGTGGGGCAGTACTCAAGCTTCAAGAGGAAGGCAAGCTGCACATCCTCAAGACGCGATGGTGGAAGGAAAAGCGTGGTGGTGGTGCCTGCAGAGTGAGTACTGTCACACAACCACAACCACCAAGTGTCATGTTGTGCTACCCTGCAGTACTACCAACATGCTGTTTGTTTATGTTCCAGGATGACACATCCAAGAGCTCAAGCGCTGCAAATGAGCTGGGCTTGGCCAATGTCGGTGGTGTGTTCGTGGTCCTGATGGGGGGCATGGGTGTGGCATGTGTCATCGCAGTCTGCGAGTTTGTGTGGAAGTCTCGCAAGGTGGCCATGGAAGAGAGGGTGAGGAACATACTGCAAGACACCTAGCGGTAATTTCACGCTCTCTCACTACGCGGCGCTGACTCTCCTGTGTGGGGGACAGTGGGCTGAGGGGCGAAGTCACTTGCAACCGGGCCAGCTGAAGGAGTGTTCAAACCATTCACGCACACTTTTCATCGTATCTGTTGGTGGTAACTAGACACCACTCAAAATTTAATGAACAGTTTCAATATAGAAGCATGTCTCAAGGCATCTTCTGTAAATTTATCATCTTTTACCCAGTATAAGCGTTAAATAGACTAAAAATATCGCTGTTCATAAATATGAACTCTGAATCGCAGTTCAGCAAACCCCAGCAGACCCATTATTAATGAGCCCCTCAGTGCGTCAACCCTTCGATAAACTCCAGCTTGTAGAATTTGCTGTATGACATCCTGTCAGGCTGTGTGTGGTGCACTGTTGTGCCACATGCATATGGCCCAGATTGCCACGCATCACATCTCTTTTCAGTACAAATACTATTAACGTGATAGCGCCCGTAGTGATGGATTTAAATCCCAGTTATTGAATGATAAAGGTTGAACTGACCATAATGATAACGTAACTTGGAAAAGATCCGCCCAACCAGTTTAAATCCAGTTTAGGAGATGCCTCTTGCAGCCTCTTCTGCTACCAAAGTTTCTCTTAGTATGTGTCATAAATGCTTTCTTCCCAGTTTCATTTCCTCTCATTATGATTTTCTGTTAATTATTCAAGTTTGATTATTACTGATCCAGAAGTTCACATGAATCATATGGTTGATATGAGCGCATCCAAAATATTCTTCAATACTTTTTTGTAAATTTCAGCCCTCTAAATACTTCATAAAGTTTTCAAGATTGAATTCTGTTTAGAGTCCAACTTTTTCCAGTTTGTATCCCTTTCAAATATGCATTTCCGCTGATGTCACTGATGTGGTGTTCACTCTTGCCATTGAATGTGAACAAATCTGGTGAGGGCATACCACATATAGCCCTGTGTAGGGGCATAAATATGCACTTTTCCAAGTACAGTATACTCCCAGTTTTCTGTGAATGGCTGGCTATTCATGCACCTTCTTAGCATAGTTCGCAACCCTGTGGAGCGCCTATTAAGTTTACTCATTGTTTCCAGACATGTGTCCACTTGTACATATGAAACAGCTTGAGAACTACTGAATAAATTTTTATGAGATCTGATATTTCAGGATTTTATGAAGAATTGTTAAACCATTTCTGTTTTCATTTTGATCTCACAGTTTTAATTGACACTTTCCATAAAGGTAAACATGCTTTTCTGCATATATCTTGAACATAACTTGCCAAATATTTGTCAAAGTGAAAAATGTTTCAAACAAAGTTTGTAGAGAAAAATTAATTGCACATCTTATGTTTGGAACACATTTTATCCACACATTTCTGAATTTGTATGATCAGAAATCACACCCAAAACTTGAATTATCCATGTTTGCCAGTTATTTTTGCTTCTTTTCCTTGTCATTATCACAGATAATCAAGAGTATACTGTATGTTCATCCCTTCTGCAGAACGTTAAATTGATGCTGTGATCATACCTTAAAATATCTAACAGTCCTCTCACATTCTGTACAACCATCTTAGCATCTCTCGTTCAACATTACACAAACTCAGAAACTTCTACACCATTGTACAGTAACCAAATGAAGGAACAACAAATATGTTGGACACTGTCTTAATTATGTCAGTTCTGTGCCATATTGCATACTGACATTTTAATTGTCTTGTGTTTAAAACTTTATGTGATTTAACACAAAGTTCTTGAACAGCCTGTTACTTGAAATTTAATCTGTGAAGTCTAAGGTTTATCCTAAAGAACATTTCAAAACCTGGTTCATGTCTTACAATGGATACTGTGCTTCCATTAAAAGGACCATCCATATAATGCTGCATGGGAAATATTCAGAGATTTTTTACACTGAAGTAGACAGTACAAATGGATACCACTTTCCTTTAAACGTATAGAAGGCTGCCTTGAAGAGTACTGAAATTTAAAACTTTTTGTTGGTTAAGAGGTCAGCCATCTTGATTCATGCTTTGTTACAGTTTTCCCTACTAGATCAAATATTTTAGAACCGGCTGTCTCCACCTCATATCATTTCCTATTAACCTGTGCAGTTGACAAATAATTATTCAATGAATAAGAAAGCATACAAACAAATATTCTGTAAATAGTTTATTATTTTGTAAGTAAAGTCTAAAAGTTTGTGGCAATGGTATAGTAATACAGTTATTATGTTTCTGGACATTATCCATCACTTTGTTTTTATTTGAAAACACAGTCAACATTTCAGAGACTGGATTCTGTCGCCATCTTCAGTGGAACCTACTCAGTTTGGCCCAAACAATAGATCTAGTCCCTATCTATGGATACGAGCACCAACATGAGATTTGATATATAAATCAAGCACAGCATAAACCATCTGCGAGAGTTAAGAAAAGCATTAAACTCATTAAAAACCTCCACATACATGAGGCCTAGCACTTATGTCCATACTATTTCAGGAATATTGTCGTTAATAAAAAAACAATTTTCCCACATAATCTACACTGTATGGAGTTATAGTTTTCTGGCTTCTGGTGTGATAATGGGAGTTCAGATGGGAGAGATGTGCAAGCTGGGTTGGCTGATCGGATGGTCCAGCACAGACATGTGGGCGGATTCCTTGTATTTCCTGTATGTGGTGTCTGGTTCAATCTGCAAAGAATCCGCCAACATGTCTGGTAGATCATCCGATCAGTCAGCCCAATTTGGGTGTCTTGCCCATCTAGACTCACGTTATCGCAACTGAAGTCAGATAACTACAACTCCATCCAGTATATATCACTTGTGTGGAAATTGTGTTTTTATGTTGGTACCGTACAGAGAAATTTCCCCTTTAGTGACGGTTTTGATAGTACTTTGATTTTAACAACAATAGCCATGAAATAGTGCATGAACACGGGTGCTAGGCCTAATGTTTATGGAGGTTTTTAATGATTTTAATGTTTATTTTAACTCTCACAGATGGTTTATGCTGTACTTGGTTTACATATCCTATCTCATGTTGGTGCTGGTGTCCATAGGTAGGGACTAGCTCTATTGATTGGGCCCAACTGAGTAGGTTCCACCTGAAGATGAGACAGAATACAGTCTCTGAAACATAGTGTGTTTCCAAATAAAAATGGGATGATGGATAATGTTCAGAAACACAGTAGCTGAATCATTATTTTGTCTTCTTTCACAAATTGTTATAACACAAGGCAGGAGATTCAGTCAGACAGAACAAACCACCCTTATGAAGGGCTGTGCCCCATTTAAAAATGAAAGGCAGGCGCTTTAAAGTAACCTGGGTGAAAAAGGAAAGCACCCCAGCTTTCCTCTGTCACTGGGGTTCTTTCTTGCAGCTGGACTCGTTCCCGGAACAAAACAGGGTGGTTGTTCAGCAGCACCAATGCAATGGGTCACTGCTGAAAACTTCTGGACAATAATGTGTTACGTAGTGTGTTCAGTTGGCGCCTTGTCTCTGTTGCAATCCCCCACTGTGGACCAATGGATGACATCAGGAGGTGAGTACCGCCAATTGTAGCACATCATCACTCATAAACATTGCATTGAGTCGCTTCAGAATTGCACATCAGCATGTACATTGATAGGTTACTCGATAATTACTGATTGTTGCTTTCAGTGACAAAGGGAGAACTCACTATTAGCAGAAAGCAAAGGTATGACGCCTTTCTCTCCTCAGTGATTCCTAACTATTTGCAAGCACTCTAGAGCTCAGTACCATAAACCTACCAATTCCATCCGACATCCATCACAACCCGTTTTTCTGAGATCTGTCTTACTAATTAACTCCTTCTGGTAGCAGAATCTGAAAATTCCACAGTGTTAACAACAAATCGCACCACTGGAAATGATCCTGGTCCAGTTGTATCCACCTCTCTTCCACACAATGTACCTCCCTAGCATCCAGCTTACTAATTAACTGTCTCGTAGCAGAACCCAAAGGTTCAACACTGCCAAGCATTCAGCAGGTCACAAAAAAAAATTTTTTTGGAACTCTAACAAAACTTTGTAATTTTTTTGTTCAAAATTGGCTTATTGTACAAAAACAGGGGATGTAGCTCAAAACATAGGCCTGGTTAAGGTCTGCAACTTTTATTATAAAACGTTTTCGCCCCTGTGTACATTTAATTATGCTGAGGTCAAAGAAAGAAGTTCCACAAATTGACCCCTTCCACGTGTCCACTGTATTTCCCTCTGTTGCTGTCTTTACATCCAGCCAGTCTTTTGATAACCTTTGCGAGCAACAAGCATTTTGGGGTGCCTGGAGGGGAATACAGGAAGAAGCCTCAGGAGCTATCATCCCCACCATGCATGGGACTTCTCTCCACAGCTTTAGTATACTTACAGCACTATGTGGAACATGATGGGTGCTGTACCCCTGTTTCAGTCCTCACTCTGCTTGGAGATGGCCTCAGAGCTGCGATTTGCCCTTTGCTGCCAGGGATCCACGAAACCTGTCCAAAAGAAGGGCCCAATGGGGAATGGCGAGGAGGGGCGGATCATATCCCTGGGCCCGTATTCACAGTACGGTTTTATGGGCAAGGAGCCGCTGCCCTGATGACATAGTTAGATCACCATATCACCATGTAGCTGCTGCTTATCTCTGTCAAATACATTCACCATTCCACTGTCATATGTTTCATTTTATCATCACAGACAATGTCCAGGGGGCAAAGTGGCTTGAAACCTACATTAAACAATCTTTGTAAACGGAATTGTCATTATGTTTCATAGCTGGGCAAGATATTGTCGTGTGTAGGAGAACAGAAAACACAGTTTTTCTATTCTTTTAAAGACATGTTTATCACTCTGTTGTGTAGCAATGGTTGCAATGCAGACCACAGAAAACACAGCTCTTTGATTGTTGCAGGGGTTACCTAGGAACTGCCACTGTTTACAGTCACTGCTTAGCGACTAGTCTATATGCCACAATATAGAGAAACATTAGATATGGTATCAAGTTCTTGGACAGACCTGATCAGTTTTATGGTGATCCTGTATGCCAGGTTGCATCGTCAGGTGAAGGAAATGATTGTTTGATAGAGTGTGATATTGAACATCTAGTTACATGTTACAGACATTTGGGAATGACACTAACAATTCAAGATAGCATTCATGAAAAACTTGAGAGCAGATTAAATTTAAATAGTTGCTACCATTCAGTTTGGAATATTTTGTCTCACACCTGATGTCAAAAATCATGAAAGATATGAAACTATAATTCTCCCTGTTGTTTTGTATGGGTATGAAATTTGATCTGTCATGTCAAGGGAAAAGCATAGTCTGAGGGGGATTGAGAAATTGGTGCAGAGGGAAATATTTGGACCTAAGACAGAATATTACATAGTGGAAAGCTTCAAAATTTGTACTCCTTCCAAATATTAATAGGGTGATCAAATCAAGGAGAGTGGAATTGGTTGGACATGTAGCACACATGACAGAGAAGAGAAATTCTGAGAGTTCTGGCAGGAATCCCTGAAGGAATGAGGACCACTTGGAAGATCTAGGCATATGTGGGAGGATAATATAAAAATTGATTTTAAAGGAATAGTATTGGAGGGTGTAGATTGGATTCATCTGGCACAGGATAGGAGCAAGTGGCAGCCCTTGTTATTATAGTAATGAATCCTCATGTTCCATAAAAGGCAGGGAATTTATTAATGAATTGAGTGACTGTTAGATTCTCAAGAAAAATTTTGTTCTGTGTAGTTACTATTAACTTATGTTTAGTTAGTTATTTATATACAGCCAAATAGCTCATTCAGTGTATTCACTAGGCTACTGAACTGGGCCTTGCTCTTAGCACAGGAAATATTTGCCCTATGGGGTCCACTCAGCCTTCTGTCCGGTAGGTACCAAGGTCTGTTTTCCCAAATCTGTCATGGCTTGGCACTCTGTCTAGTACCAAAGGTTAGGAAAGACAGAAGCTCTGCTCCAGCAGAGGACCAAAGCTCACAGTGCCCTGTAGTTCCAATTCTTCAGCTTCTTTTTTTTATCATTTCCGTTTTATAAAATTTGAAATCATGTAATTCAAGCAACAGTCAGTCACTAGAGATTCCAAGGCTTATAAATAATATCTTGAATTTTTAATTGAAAATTATACAGTGTTCGAGAAAGAACTCTGGGGTTCGACCTGTACAAAATAGAACATGAGGGATAGCAACACTGAATGGCGAAGTGTGTCAAGTTTTGTTGTATTCAGCAGTACAACACAACACATGTGCATATAACAGCAGTGTAGCACTATTTGTCATTCCAGTGTCTCTTGTAAGGTGTGTAATATGCTATATGCCAACTTTCCATGTCGGCTGATAGGCCCACAAGATGTCCCTATGTAACAGAGCCTTACTTTCTCCTGTGGGGTTGTGTGAAGGACACTGCATAAGCTGAACAAGTTGACAATTTACAGGATGTGTGACACAAAATCACAGCAGGCGCCCCAAAGCTGACACCTGTGTTTCTGACTTGGGTGCTCTTTTTTCTTTCTTTCTTTCTTTCTTTTTTTTTTTTATTTTTTTTTTTTTTTTATCCAGTGTCAATATCTAAATGATATAGCCTAGAATGGTAGGATGATTGATGCATGACGAATTGTAAAGGATGTGGAAGATGCAGTTGGAGCTGGAGCTATTTCCTGGAGAGACTCAGGAACACTGTAAACAACTCCATGAGGACAATCGGTGTTCCAGCCAGGAATCAAACTGAACGCCTTCTGGGTACAGGTCTAGAGCAGTAACTCTATACCAACCAGCTCAGTTGACTGAGCTCAGATATTGCCTTGACTTTCATTAGGCTGTGAATGGAGTCAGTATTTAGTTATACCAATCATAATCATCATCTTACCAACATGATATACTAAAACCTATCAAAGTTGCATCAAACTGATTCATATGTCAGACTTAATGTGTTGTGTGACTCAGTTTTCTTTTCTGCACAGTTCTCTGTCATTTGTGTCAATAAATACTAGATCACTAAACCGCAGGGTTCTTTTTCAAACACCATCAGGAATGTAGTAAAGCCGGGACACTCCAAGTTGGCCCCCCAGTGCTTTGTTGACTGTTGGGGCGCTGCCCTGGCAGTTCTTTCAAAGACTGATCTGAAACATAAGTTCTTACAACTCATTTCATTTCTGACCTCAGTGGAGTGTAAACTTCTTTAAACATGAACTGTTCAGCATGCAGTTCTGCATATAAATGTGTAAAACTGTCATTAGGTAAAGAGAGTGGCTTCATGTCATGATTTAGACCCGTTTTTATCAATATGGAGCTGAGGTCCAGACTTCCATGGCACTCTCATGTATGGGACTGCACCCCTGGACGCACTATATAAAAAATCCTTTAATTTTACAGATGATGTTTGATATTTCTTTCCTGTAGTGCCACACAATGAATGTTGTGTGATGAGCTTGACCTAGTGTTCGGGGGCTGTCGTGTGTGTGTGTGTGTGTGTGCGTGTGTGCGTGCATCACGCCAGCCATGTTTGGTGCTGGGAGTGATATCACTATTGTAATAGGAATCCTAACCTCTTTCACAACGTCACACTCACTTAATTTGGGACTGTGTACTTCAATGTTAACATTTATCATCCAACATTGTTACTCAAAAAATGCAGTGCTAGGGTAGCTGAGTTTCATGCGTGTGTCAGTAACCTCATGCATGCACTGTTAAGGTAACACAATGCATAGCTGATAAGGGTTGCATTTCTCCTTAATAATAACATTTAAACTGGCTGTGTGACAGGTAACAAATACAAAAAATGTGGATGCCTGTTTTGGAATGAATGAATCAGCTGTCATCTTATGGTTGAAATTGTTATTTTCTTCGATACAACAGAATATTCAGCTTGCACTTAACATTTCTTAAAATGATTGATTGCTGTCCATTGTTATCAGTTGTAAGTTTCACCTGAAACATTTCTTTGTCTTACTATATATGTAATGAGATCAAAATATGAGATTAAATTGGATTTTTCCAAGTATCTGTATCAAAAATTGTCCATCACATGGATTTATCATGGCATTTTAAACACGTTTTCCCTTAAATGCTTAATTCTGCTTCTGTACATGTATGAGTATATTAATGACAGTCTGGAGTGAGACAAACCCTCCATTACGATTCAGGGACAATTCGGTCAGGCCATAGCTCAGATACTGGGAGAGATTTGTCTCCATGCACTCCCTTTTTCCTTTATCAATCATTCCAACAATGCTCCATATTCATCCATCATCAAAGGCTGGTAGAATAGGACTGATCGCCTGTAGCCCCAGTTCCAACACTCAGTCACTTTAGCCAACAGAGAAATAATAAAATACACGTAAACAGAAATATTTAATAAACAATGTCATCTTCTGGGATGTGACGCCATGTAGATCTTGTGTGAACCAACGTTTTGGAGGAACATATCGCTCCATCTTCAGGGTAGAAAAATCCGCGAGTGAGGAACCAGCATGAGCAGGTGGCTGCAGACTGAGCCACCAGTCAAGAAACACCCAGCTATACAGTGTGTCCACAAAGTCCCTTCGGGGTTTTGAAAAATTGTGGCGCGCAAACAAATTGAGCTAGCCACATGCGGTTTGTGGCAGATCATAGTGAAACTCTGGAAGTTTTTTACTGACCTCCTTCCTCGAAGGAAGGAGAGGAAATAGACGGGACACGAACCAATTTGGTTTAAAAATTGTTATCATTTTTAAACATACTAACCGTAATAAATATTTTAATGTGTTGGTACAAGCCGCTGTAGTTGTTAAAAAACATTAGATTTGTACATTGTATTATGATGACATTGTATGTACATATTAATATTCTTAAAACATATTGTAATAGTGGTTTATAACTATTGATATCCTTCTGAAAATGGGGTATAGGACTGAAACATGTAAGGATAAAAGATTAAAAAGAAAAAGAAACCACTAGTCACACTGGACGGAATTAATTAACCTTTGTAATATTGTTAGTGTGATGGACCAGAACGAAACAAAACAAACTGAAGGAAGGAAGTTTTGTGAATGGAGAAACTGGACTCGCTTATCCCGTTTGAATTTGCTGAGGTTCATTACACTTTCATTTGCTTCCCCTATAAAACCGTGCTGATGTCAGCATATTGCTGGATAATGTTTCTGCAGCACATTCCGTGTTTCAAGTTGATCTGAAAGACGCGGAGGAAGGAAGGAGGGAAAAAGTCGCTTGCTACAGGAAACCAAAGACACTTCCAGTTCGGCACACAGGGACGTCAAAGGCAAAGCAGGCGTGACTAGAACTGTAAGCATGATTCGAACCCATGAATACCAGCATGGCGCTTGAAGGCCGTTCTCTGAAAGAAGCTGATGTTGCACAATGACTGGCCCCTCTGAAGGCAAGTTTTTCGTTGGATATTTTTTTTTCGAATGAAACCTGATCAACTAATTGGTCCCCCATTGATTGACTAAATTGTGTTGCGTCGTCAGCGCAAAATACTAGGCTAGTTATGCTGCTACGAATCAATGAGACAGCGAACGGGTGGACATAGAACGCCTTGATAAAGGCACCGCGATAAATGAAATCCGTTCATTAAAACAATGACAGTACAAGAACAGAATCCGTCACGTTCTGATGATTTGCCACGTCGGAGTGGTGGTGGTGGGGGGGGGTGCCTGCGATGCTATTCAGTGCGGCGTTTAATCTCAGTTTTATTTTCTTCACGGCATTGTTACTCGGTATCTGAGCTTCAAAATGTTCAGACATTTGCATTCCGTAGGAGAAATAGTAAACTTATCACTTTAAAATGCCCCGTCTGAAACTGGTACCATCAGAAAAAAACAATTCAGGAAGTGACTGGACACTATTTAAGACAGTTGCGCTAGTTAGATCAGTGCTAGGCCGCGCGGTTAGTCGCTGGCTTTCCACCGCGGCGGCCCGGGTTCGATCCCGGGTCTGGTAAAGTGGGATTTGTGGAGGACAAAGTGGCTCTGTGGCAGGTTTTCTCCGAGTACTTCGGTTTCCCCTTGCCAATCTTCATTCCACCAATTTCTCCGCAATCACTCTCACCTATCATCTGGGGCTGGTACAATAGGCCAGAAGTGGCCGCAGTACAAGGAACTTAGTCCCACCCCACTAGCAATAAAAAAAATAGATCAGTGCTACATTACAAGTGCGAACTGAAGTGTTGTGTGTTCAGCAAATGGGTTCGTTCTAATTATAACACGATTCAGTGTCAAAACTCAGCACTTCAGGGGGACAGTCACTGTTTCTTGTGAGAATAATACGAATCATATATCACGTATGCTATATCGCCAGAATACAAGAGGTTTTTTTTATGCTGAAGTAGTTCATGCATATAGTGACCACTCTAATTTAGGGTATTAAATAATAGTTTACTTCATATTTGATTTATTGTACACCTTTAATTCTACCTCATGTTTTCTTGGTTAATGTTGTTTTTTAGCTATACTTATTTAATAAGCAATGTTGTCAGTATCCTGTGCGTCTTGTATTCGTCTGTTTACACCGTACTGGACGTTTGGGAGATCGCCAGATCCGGGCTGATCTAATTTTATAAATAACTCTGGCATTCCTGTCACTTGGAATCGTCGTGTGCTCTTGGGCTAAGATCTGAAGCCGCCGGACAGAAGAATGTGACGTGTTTGTTGTAATCCTGTGTTTCTGCAGGCGCCATGTCGGCTTCCGAGAAGTGAACTCAGGTAAGCCTACACTGAAACTACTCAGTAACAAGAAACAAGAAATATAACAAAAATATTTCGAGACACAAAATTGAAAATAACATTTAGAACTAAGAACAATTTACAACACATTAAAATCATGACCACGAATAAATAAATATAACAAATAGTGGCATATATAGTATGAAATGCCCAGATTGCCCCATGGAATATATAGGACAAACTGGGAGAAAATTTAATACCAGATACAAAGAACACATACACGACGTAAGACACAATAACAGCAATACATGATACACAGAACACACATTAAACACGGGACATGCATATGGTACAATAGAAAATACTATGGATATCATAGCAACGAATAAGAAAGGACAATATTTAAACACATTAGAAAACTATCATATATACAGAACAACAAAGAAAAACACGCATATGAACAATATAAATAAAGAAATATATAACCCAATATTTCACGAATTACCCACTATTTACACAGAACAACATAACAACGCCCCACTACATTTACCCCCACAACATCATAATCAATATGAAGACAGCACACACACACACACACACATCCAACAACGCACGCAGTCACAAGGGAAGCACACAACACAGCACACAGTGAGTATTAAACACTATAAAACAACACGTAACAGATAGAAGTCGGAACGTGGTATTAATGAGTAACATTTTCATGTTGCAGATATACACAAAAATATAGGAAGAGTACTCCCATAGGAGAGGACTGACGTAACTCGCGAATTTGAAGTGCGACGTATAGATCGTAAATCTTGAAAAGTTTTAATATATAAATTTTATTGTTATATATGACATATTTACATTTTAATAATTTTATAAAGGAGACATGATGGCATACAGTGCAATGGTTTGACGTAAACAAAACCACACCTGAAGATGGCACATTAGTGCCGAAACATGTAGTGAAGAAAAAGGTGAAATTGTGTGCACTGTAAGACGGTTGGTACAAATACACATCATGAACGTGAATCGGTGCAACAGGACGCTAAAATATGACATTACTCAGTAATGTGTGTTGCATACCGATGTGAGTCCATCATGCTAAATCTTATTGCCTCGGTCAAGCAGTAATTTGATCCCTGTTGTATGCTAATGGACGTGTTTCAACTAAATGGATACGTGTTTTTTTTTAAGTAATTTGAATGCCTAAGGCACATGTTGACGTCCGAAGAAACTCATTGTTTTATTTATTTGTAATTGCGTACTTTGCTGTGACGGCAGCGTGAGAACTTGCAGTATGGTCGCATTTTATGCGAGGATGCTTTCCTGAAGACCTTGCATAAGTCAAGACAAATTTTCTCACGAATGAATGTAAAGTAAGGGGGATTTTTTTTTTGGGGGGGGGGGTTCGCATTATTTAAAGCTTTGCGCATAAAGTGAGGCTTTGTTAATTTTTTTATATCGAACTATTTTAAATTCGCGTAAAAGCCGTCCGCACTGTATTCGTTTTCCCCTGTCCGTGTTATTTGTTCGGGCATTGTTGCACTCTGTAGCATGGAGTGCCCGGAGGTAGTTACAGATATTAACCCGGATTTTCCCTGTTCTGTCTGCGAAACGCAAGTCATTGTGTGATTCCCTGGGCAGCGACCAAATGACAGGCTCACGAATTTCAGATTGAACTCCATTACTGAGACTGATATTTGGTTTCCGCACAGGGCTACCAACCGCGACGTGTGGCAGATATGGTACCCTTGTTACATTTGTTCCTGTTAGCAGCCGTTTCGGGTCTCCCGGACACCATCAACATTGGTGAGTTAATTTTGTGAGTATGTTTGTCAGTTGCTTGGGGGCACGCCGTAGCGTAGTTGGTTGAGGCACTATGCTACAAGCCAAAAGGTCGCGAGTTCGATTTCCAATGAAGTCATTTAATTTTTCAATTCACTTAATCCTTCCAGCCGCACTATGGCCCTGGGGTCGACACAGCCTCTAACAGAAATGAGTACCAGGAATCTTCCTGCGGGTAGAGAGCGGCGGGCGCGTAAAAATGACAAATTTACCGCCAACTGTTAGCCGACTGTCTAGAATAATGCGAGAGCCTCAACGTCTCCACGATTCTATTACAGGGTTAGCTTTACTCTTTTTTTCAGTTTATGTTGTCAGTACCTTTGTCTATGTTGTGTCGAATGGTAGGATGGTAGTAAATACAGTAAACCCTCGCTAATTTGGATTAATTGAGGGAGGTCAGTCGGATTAAGCCATAATCCCGATTAATGAAGTAAAATCCCTAAAAGACAAAAGAAAAACTTAGAACACAAATATATTGGAAATTTAATAATATAGGTGTTGCTGATGAAAATAAATACAAATATATCATTGTAGAGCCTTTATTTAAAAACTACAAAAAGACAAGAAGCCGAAATCCAGGATCACCATCCAGCTCAAACCAATCTTGGATATTTTCTTGCGTGGTTTCAGTCTATCCAGCTGCCCCCAACACAGTCTGAAAGCCCTCTTGCTCCAAAATTTCATGTGGCTTTCAAAGCATGTACCCAGCTGTGAACAGATTTTTTCATATTTCGATCCGGATTAACGAGGGTTTACGTAATGAATCGGAGAAGTTGAGATCGTAGAGTAACTTAAGGCAGGTGTACTACTCTGGCAATTGCCTGGAGAGACTAAGGAAGACCATGAAATTCCTTAGTGAGGATAGTCGGCGTCCAGGCCGAAAATCGAACCGGGCACATCCTGAGTGTAAGGCAGACGCATGTGGGCCGGCCTGCTCTCTCGGTTTGTTGCCTGTGTTACCCTCCCAGAGCACATGCCACCGAATGTCTGCTCACTTCCCCCCAAGAGGCGAGAACCACATTTCGTTCGACGCGTCCGTCTGTCCTTCCGTACCTTGGGATTATCACGATCAGGCTGTCGTCTATAAGAACAAAATTATGTATGCATGAGAGACCAGGGCTGCGCCCCTGCTTTGCCTTCGTGATTCGTGTTTTAAACAGCGACTTTGTCATACGTAGGCTGCGTCACATGAGAGCAAGTGGGGTGTATGCCCTCCCCGCCTTAGGAATACGAAATTCATTTTTGCAGCATCAAGAGGCAACGAGCTTTGCCCCATATAACGGTCCCACGTCCAATTTTTGGGATGTTTAGGTTAGTCACTTCAGTGACCGGGGAATTGGGGTTCAATTTCGTGCAGTGACAGTTGATCTTGTCCCCACAGAGTCCAGATCACGCATCCAGAAACATTTCTTTGGGTCTAGTGGAATCAAATGCATTTCTCTTAGTTTGAAATTAAGTTAAGGTACTGATTTTTATGCCTCTCTAAATGTGCCCATGGACTGATCCAAAAGGTATGCACCATGCTATGGGTATATGACCATACATCACCGGTTTCAGTGTACTCGTATTCCAAATGTTTCTGTGTAGGAGATATTCTAACATTATCCTTTCTCTATAGTTTGGTCTCCCAGATGACCTCTTACCTTCAACTTTTGATATATATATATATATCTGAATCCTCTAGTGCATACTACATGACCCAACCATCTCATCCTTTTTGTTTTATTATTATATATTTACCCTAAGACTGTGAAGCAAAGAGTGCAAATTATGAAGTTCCTTGTGATGTAATTTTTTCCCATTTCTTTGTTATTTTAAGTGTCTCAAATCCAGATACTTTTCTCAACCCCCTGTTCTCAAACACAGTCTTTGTTCTTCCCTTTAGGGTGAGCGGTCAAGTTTCACACCCGTCAAAAGAAACAACTAAACCTATAAGCTTAGTCTAAAACTTTTTGTCTGTAGTGTGTAACATTTATTATGACTACAATTTTGGACATTGCCTGTCACCCAGTGATCGAAACTTGCTTTTCCCAGTGCATCCTTTGGAGTCGTAGTCTTTTCTCTTACATGAGTTTCTGAAACAATGTCATTTGAAGATACTCAAGACAATGAGCAGTGTCCAGAATAACAGTCATAATTAAACTAAAGTTATATGTTCATACAGTTCAATCTCATTATTTATATTAGGACACATGAATGGGAGAGGTTCTGAAGTACATTGTGGGACATCTTCCAAGAATTTAATCTGCTGTCATTTCCAAATTCAGGGGGGCTGTTCCACAGCACAGAAACCCTAGAGGAGCTTGTGTTCCAGTACACAACCCAGACCATCAACTCTGAAGGCATGATCCTACACAAGACGCTGGTCGCCCTCCCCAAGCGCGTGCCACCAAATGACAGCCTAGTTGCATCCAGCATAGGTGAGGTGAGCACTGAAGACTCTGTGCATTTGCCTATAGGTGGGAGATCCAGGTGTGACAGACTGATGTGTTTGCAGTGTGTCACCTTTTGGAGCAGCGTGTGGTCGGGATCTTTGGTCCACGAGCAGGTCCCACATCACCCCTCGTGCAGTCCATGTGTGACACAAAGGACATTCCCCATGTGGAGACTAGTTGGGACACAAAGCAGCGTCGCCAGGACTTCCTGGTGAATCTTCACCCCCACCCCTCCACTCTCACCAGGGTGAGTTGTAAGCGTGACTAAAGTGTTTTCTGTATCATCATCATCTTTTCATTGTAACTGCTATCCTCTTGTGCACAGCTGTACATGGACCTGGTCAGTGCATGGGGTTGGAAGAAGTTCACGTTGTTGTATGAGGACGCATCTGGCCTGGTGCGACTCAGCAGTCTGCTCACAATGTTCGACAAGAAGGACAATCCAGTGACATTGCGGCAGTTGGCCACCCACAAGAACCACAGGCAGATCCTTCGTGACATGAGACATGCTGGTGAGCGCAACATCATACTAGACTGCTCGATAGAGACACTGCCAGAGGTGCTGAAACAAGCTCAGCAGGTGGGGCTTATGACCAGCGACCAGAGCTACATTATCACATCTCTGGTGAGTCATGTGCCATGTCTCTCATGAGTTGCATATTACCTTGCTTCAGAGCTTTGCATCACTTTTCTAGTGAGGTTATCTAACTTTACTGTGAAGTGACATATCACCTTTCTGGTGGGTCATGCAGCAGCTATCTGCACCTCCCTCTCATTGTTATACTCATAATTATATCTCATAACCAGGCCAGTTGAATTGGTAATACAAAATACGTCACATCCTTCAAGCGAAACAGACTGTGTCCAATGTCACTGGAAAATTTGTGAGGATAGATGAGTGCTGCAGAAACAGAAGAGCACCACAAGTATCTCAGTTGGGAAACCTAGTCTCCTAGTGATGTGTGGTTTGTCCTCAGGACCTACACACAATTGACTTAGAGCCATACCAACATGGTGGTACCAACATCACAGGGCTGCGAATGGTTGACCCAAACAGCACGATAGTTGAAATGGCAGTGAAGCGTTGGGCTGATCTGGAACTGAGGAAGGGCAAGAACCTTGGCATCTCCCCTCAAACCCTCACGGTGCGTACCGACGGTAGCTTGCACTTAGGCCATGATCATTTCCTTCTCAGTTCATCATTCATCACCACTGTCTCATCTGATTCTAAAAATTATCACTAAATAAACTAACAGTCCATGTTTGTTTCATAACTCTCAGTGGACTGTGTTGCCAGGATGCTGCATGAATTTGAACTTGAATTTATTAACATTCCATAAATCCAAGTACAGGTTGACACCATAAGATATGGAATAAGTCAAGTACAAAAACATAATATGTGTACAATAATAGTTTTGCTTGAAAAATTAATAAGATTATAATACAGTATTCCTTTTACCATGTTAATTGGATACATACAGCATACAGTATGGGGTAACTGAGAAATGGATAAATAATCCGGGTTGAAAAGCATGAAAGGAAGAGATGACTGAAGACCTGGTCATAGACGGCACGATAATATTAAGAATGATCTGTAGGAAACAGATTTTGAGAGATAAGACTGGATTAAACTGGTTCAGGATAGAGTCCAGTAGGGGGTCTCTTTTGAACTCACTGATGAATCTTAAAGTTATGTAAGATATGGAAAAAAATTTTTACTCACTAAGCAACTATCAGCTTCTCAAGTAGCACTCTACTCCATGTACAGTAGTTAGTTATTGCATTTGTGAATAATGAAGTGCTCTGTGTCACGTAGGTCAGCATGGCTCTTATCCATGATGCAGTTCAACTGTTTGCCCATGCGCTGCGCCGTCTTGACTCTCGCGCTGTCAATATGAGACCACTGGACTGTGAGTCACAAGACAGCTGGGGGCATGGCGCATCCCTAATCAACTTCATGAAGGATGTAACTATAATACCTCTCCATGTTTTTACAAGAGTTCAAACCAAGCTAGTTGATGTAGCAGTAACACTGTAGGTTTCTCTTTGGGAAGTGCTTGATTCGAATCTTGTCCAGAACACTGGCTGTCCTGGCTTAACGTTTTCTTGGTTTTCCTCAGTCCTTCCAGCCAAATTCCAGGCTACAATTGCTTCTTTCCACATACTTTCCAGGAAATTGCTCACCTCCATCTAGGAGTGAAATTAATAATGCATGGAGTTATACATCCACAGGTCTTCATTAAGTAGAGGGATAACTTCACTGTTACTTCTGCCAAGTTTAGTATCTCAGAGTAAATATAACAGTCTCTGCAGAACTTTCCGCCTTATTGAGATTAGGTATTTATGATGAAGTTCGTTTTTATAGGAAAAAATGTTTCACATGGACATAAATAGTTTTCTCATTAGATTTATGCCCCAAATTCAGTAATTATGTGGATAATCATAACAGTATCTCTCTGAAATATGAATTGGCTCCATGCTGGTATGTAATACTAATTTTACATGATCAGTTTCTTTTCTGGTTTATTTTACAGTGCTTTCAGTGTTGTACTACTATATAAAATTGAATAGTAGGATAGCGGATGAATAATGAATTGGAAAGAATGTGGAAGGAACTGGTCATAGCCTGATCAAAATACTATGCAGGGACTCAGGAAAACTACAAAAAACCTCAGTCAGGGAAACCAGTGCCATGATTAGTTTATGAATTACTTGTGTATGTTTTATCATATGTAAATAATGAATTGCTGAAATTGTCATTTCAGTTTGTGTAGTTATTTCTTGAGATGTGTAGTTGATGCAATGTTATTTGGATAAAAATTTGATCAAAGTAATTATTTGTATCTGAAGAAAATTGAAAATGTTGTTACTTTGCTTCTCTGCAAAGCAATATTAATATGGCACCCTTTACTATTCCCCAAAGAACTATCTGTCATTCAGTTTTAATCTTCCTCAGCAAATTCTTTCAAACCCTTTGTGTTTTGGCTGCTAGAGTATTGATCCCAGTGTGAGGTCTTGCATCATACCACTCACCAACAGATGGTGTTCCCATCATTAGGGGCAGAGCATGCTGCGTGGGCTCACAGGCATGGTCCAGTTCGACAATGAGGGTTTCCGCACCAACATCATGTTGGACATCATGGAGCTATCATACAAAGGGCTTCAGCGTGTGGGAACATGGAACTCAAGTGGGAAGCTGAATATTACCCGACTGGTGCCTCCTACCTCAGTGCATGACAGTGAGAGCCTCCACAACAGGACATTTCGAGTGCTGACAGCCCTGGTAAGCCCAGTGTTGCATAAATTGACACTGAGGAAACAGCAAAACTGCAGAAATCCTCATTTGAGTTGGCCTGTGCTCCTAGTGAGATATTAACCAACTTCCTTACCCCTTTAAGTGAAGACTGTGTGCCTATGACTAAAACAGCAAATATAATTTCGCTAATGCCATAAAAGGAACTCCTGTGGATGGTGGGGGATAAGAATGCCCAAAGCTTCATCCCTTCTGCCTATTGTTACATTCCCCTCCAGCCCCTTCTGGCATATGTCGGCCAGGCGGAAGTGAGTGTCACGTTCATGTGAACAAAATGGCTAGATGTCTCGAGGCGAATACCTTGAGGGGGATGTGGAGGGGAATTGATTCATGAGATTTCTTCCTGTGGCCACATTATTATATATAGACCTAGTTTTGGGGCAAGGAGTGTACCCACATTGAATGTTGGCCAGGTTATTGACTATTCTGACTGAGGGTTACAGTAGTTTCTTCAGTCTCTGTAGATGCATTATCATGATGAAAGACCATACTGCATTCTTATGGTTGTCTACCAATCTCTCCTGTGTGTTTCTGTGAGACTCTTGTACAGAAAGGTGTCGCCTCCAAGTGGTTTCTGCAGGTATGGATTTCTCTGTGAGACTTGAGCCTTTCATAGCAGTGACTATGATGATTATTGTCTTCTTAAATGTGATGCCATGCACAGGAACCTGTTGCCTCCATCTTCATGGTAGAAAAGTGTGCTGAGTCTGAATGTGTGGTACAAAAGTGTGGAGGCTTCCCTGTGCCTGCCATTAGTTCACTTAAAGCCATTATTTCTACTTTCGCTGTGCTCTTGGGAAATGATCCCTTGTAGGACCAGTATTCATTATGCTTCTCCTTACTCCTGTCGGTCTGCTCAGGACTTATGTCCCTCTCCTCATGTCTGTACAACTTTCATTCTTCTTTTGTTTTATCTTCTACCCTGAAGATGGACCCAGGAGGTTCCTCTGAAACAGCAACAAATATCTACAAGCCTGCATGGTGTCACATTCCAGAAGACAGTAATCTTCAGATTTCGCTCGTATCCACCAATGGGTACCAGCTGCCAGAGCATGACATGCAGCCACCATTCATTAGCATGTAATGTTCAAATCTAGAAAACACAGAGATTTATTTTCGTGCCCCTATACACGTCAATGGTATGTTGCTTAAGCAATTTTCCCTTTGTTTCATGTCTGTCTGCTGCAGTCACATCCCTATGGAATGCTTCGTGAATCAACTGTTGCCCTCAAGGGCAATGATCAATATGAAGGATTTGGTATTGAGCTGATTCATGAGCTGTCACTGATGCTTGGGTTCAATTACACGTTTGAGCTGCAGCTGGACAATGTGTACGGCTCATATAACAACAAGACAAAGCAGTGGACTGGCATGATACAGCAGTTGCTGAAAGAGGTGATGTGTGGTCAGGGCACTGGGCCCTAGCTTTGCTTTTTGAAGAAGTAAAGATCTTATGCACTGGTCAAGTTCAAGAAACAATGATCCTCTAGGGTTTCATTTGGGGTGTGCCCTCCTTGAATCTTAGCTGGGATACTGGCTATCCTGAATGAGATTTTTCCTGGTTTTTGTCAGTCCCTCCAGGCAAATGCTGGAATAGTATCTTGATTAGGCCATGACTGCTAGCTTTCAAATCATTTCCAATTCGTCATTCATCAGTCATCCTACTGTTCTTTGCTATATAGTCGAAATACTGGCAGCGTCATTAAACAATACGTGAAAGGAATGGTAGCAATACAAAATTTATTTGCACTGACAAAAGTTGAAAGGATAGGAAAATATCAGAAACACATAACCCAAAAATTATTTTTATTTAAGGATATAGTGCTTAATATTTCATACATTCAAACTAAATTATGAATTTTGGAAAATAATCCCAAACAGAAATGTTTTGCATGCTCCTTCTATGTCTACTGCGCAGAAATGTGAATCAAACTTAACAAGCTGAACTAACCATTCAAAGAAAACGGTAATTTTAATGTAGAAATTGGGATGGAAGTTCTTTGTGTCTGTTTCTGGGAATGTTTAAGCACATGATTGTGAACACCAGCAGGGATGGGGTCAAGCCACATATCCCCCCCCCCCGTCTCTTTTGGAAGCAAATCAGAATTAGAATATATGAAATATTAACCCCCAAATTTTAAAATATCTTTTATCCTGAATACCAGAGGATGATCAATAGAAATGGCCATAAATAGTTTAAACTCGATTTTTTGAGTGGATTTTCTGGCTGCCTGCCTTTGGACACTGTCCTGAAAGCTCCTGTGCACATGATATCAGCACTCACTCCACAGATGGTGTGGACAACTGCCCACTTTGCCCATCAGAGACTTGCTTTGTGGTGCTGGGAACTCATGTCACTTCATGTTTCAGGAGGCAGACTTGGCCATCACGGATCTCACCATCACATCTGACCGGGAGGCAGCTGTTGACTTCACCACTCCATTCATGAGTTTGGGTGCGTATGTCAGATGTGTGTTTTGATGCTCATGTTTGAACAGGAGTGCACTGTGCTGACATGCAAATGACTGTTGCAGGTATCTCCATCCTGTACAAGCGCCCAACAGAGGAAGCACCTGACCTGTTCTCCTTCATGGCCCCATTGTCCACAGATGTGTGGATCTGCATGTTCTCGGTGTACATGGGTGTGTCCATCCTCTTATGGATAATGGGAAGGTGCGTGCTGTGTTGCAAAGTTAGACCAGAATTCTGCTATAGTCGTTTTTAAAAATGTAATGGATATTTTGTTCTTTTCAGGGTGAAGTCACTTTATTATGAATGTTAACAATTTGGGCTCTTTGCATTATGGTCTTTTTGGGTGTGATACTGTATAGTCTTGTAAGTACATAACAACGTTTCAGAGGAAAGCGCTGCTTCCATCTTCAGGATTAAGTGTGCAGGGTGAGGAATTGGATTGAAGGAAGGTAATCACTGAGGCCCAAAAGGAAATTGAGTTGAGTCTGAGTCAGTGGATGTGATGATTTAAGATGGAGGTGTACAGTTCTTCATTGGAATCAATCTATAAGACTAAAGGTTCGGCCACACAGAGCGCTATGCTACGTACGCTATGTACATTCTGCGATGCAGGTAACGTAGGGAACATAGCATACATAGCGTATGGAAGTCTGTATGGCCAGTCACATTGGCAATAAAGGGAGATATTTTTCTGTTCGTATAGCAAACATAGTGTACAAGTACATAGCCTGCGTCACGTATGTAGTGCTCTATGTGGTCGAACCTTTAAAGTGTTCCAACCAAGATGACCTCGATCTGAACAGTTGCTGCCATGGCAACCTCAGAACTTAGTTATTTTCAGCTAATCTGGATCCCCCTGTTGCAGGATCTGCCCTTATGAGTGGAACAATCCGTATCCCTGCATAGAGGAACCAGAGGAACTGGAGAACCAGTTCACCCTTCAGAACAGTCTCTGGTTCACCATCGGCAGTCTGATGCAGCAGGGTTCTGAGATCGCACCTATGTGAGTTCACCTTTATGTTCCAGTAGGTTCAAGGCCTACACTTTTATGTCACTGATATGCAACCTGCTGTCTTTTTTCCTGTAATTAGCAATACAGTTTTAGTTGAAACATGTTGATTGAATATTGAATAATACCACAAATGGCTGATATTGGAAGTGCCCTGT
Organism: Cryptotermes secundus; assembly: GCF_002891405.2. Taxonomy (NCBI): domain Eukaryota; kingdom Metazoa; phylum Arthropoda; class Insecta; order Blattodea; family Kalotermitidae; genus Cryptotermes; species Cryptotermes secundus. The sequence continues at coordinate 952,795 of NW_019730108.1, forward strand.
GTCAGATGTGCTTACAGTGTTTCTTCTCTTTGCCTTCTGGTGCATGAGATGTCTCATGTACAAGTTCTGTCCTTCTGTGGTTAGGATGAAGTATCTTATTTCCATCACAGATTTCTGCTGACTCGTGTGCTGTTAATCTTGTCATTCATTTTGGGTGTCCCAAATTCCAGAGCTGTGTCTACACGCATGGTGGCCGGCATCTGGTGGTTTTTCACACTCATCATGGTCTCATCTTACACAGCCAATCTGGCTGCTTTCCTCACTGTTGAGAGCACAACTTCCCCATTCAAGAACGTGAGGGAGCTCGCCAACCAGAATGTCATCAAGTATGGAGCAAAAATCGGCGGCTCCACAGTTAATTTCTTCAGGGTATAAACATCCAATATGACATTAACAGAGTGGTCTCAGTCAATTATTAGATGCATTGTTTCATTTGTTAGAATGTCACTAGACAAGTATGCAGTTGAATTTTGCTGGTCAGATATAACCTTTAACATTGAGTGACTGAAATATTAAATCGTTCAATGCTGCAGGGCTTGTAGCCACATTCTGGGGAAAAAGTAAAGCAGTGCTCAGCCAGGTGGACTGCAAGCATGCACTTTCACATTAGTTCAAACCTAGTGTTGATAAAGTGTAATTGTCCCTGATCCGACGCTACTGAGGCAGACCTTTTCATGTTAAACCAGTGTGTCTCCTGTCATACAGCTTTTCAGCATCAGCAGGTTAAGTTTTTTAAGCTGAAATTCCTTCCTTCTTTTCAAAAATAAATTGAAGAAGAAATCGCAGAAGTTACTTACTATTCATTGGACCTACAAATCATTAAATTAACAAAGAACACCAGTGTGTCTAAACCAGTTGTATCATTTGAATCATGGAGAGGTCTGACTGTCCATCAGATGTCACTACTAGACAGGAAGAAAGAGAGCATAGATGCTCAAGAAACATGTTTGCCAGTCTCCTCACGCTTGCTTTTAGACTCAAGGCTGAAGTATACAATGCACTGGCAGATGAACTACTGCTGACTTCTGACAAGTTTGCTTGGATGCATAAATTAATTACTGGTAGTCATACCAGCTGAAAGCCAGCGCTGATTATGAATGGTAATCACTTGACCTTCTATGCTCATATGAATATTTTCAAACTCTTGGTGCCATAGAGACCTAAATAAGCAAGAAACCAAGAAAATTATTAAACAGTGAGTGATTGAGTGATTGTAATTCTGGTTTGGCAGGACTCAGCTGATAAAATGTACCGTGACATGTACAAGAAAATGATAGAAGAGCCAGGTGTCCTAGCAAGTTCCAACAATGAGGGCCTGAAGTGGGTCAAGGAACGAAACTACGCCTACTTCATGGAGTCCACATCCATCCAGTATATCACAGAGCGAGACTGTGAAGTAGCCCAAGTTGGAGAACTGCTGGACACCAAGGGCTATGGCATAGCCATGAGGAAGGGTGTGTATCATTGGTTGTCAGGTCTACTTATTGTGACTCCAGTCCCACATTATTTTACCCTCTATTTCATTAACCTTCTCGCTGCCAATGCCCCTCACAGAACTTTGCTAGAAATATAAACACTGCTCATGGGGTAAATGCAGTTGCACAGAAAAACCCACAATACTTCCTCAGATTGCCTTCAAACAATGACAGGTAAAGCTAGCTTGAAAGCTGTCCCTTCCTGTAAATGTCAGTAACTACACTGGCTGCCATATACTGTACCTAACGATAAACAGGCTGATCTGTTCAGCTGTGGAAGTTTTGACAAAAGAATCCCAAACCATCCTAATTGCCTTGTGGTTTGCCAAGGGTTAAAAGTCTGCCACATTAAAAAGTGTTTCAAATAGAAGTTGTGCATCTTAGTGAGGTGTGTGTTATACGTATATCATGCAATCTATCAAGTAGGGTGCCACTTTTGAGGAATCTGATAAAATTTAATTTTATGTTAGGTACCTGTATGCACCATAATGAAAGTCACCTAATAGCTTTTAGTAAGAATTCATGCTAACAAATTCAGTGGGTTGGTGTAGCTGTGACACTCTTGACTCATATTCCAGAAGTACTAAATTTGAATCTCTGCCAGAACGCTGGCAATCATGATTGAGGTTTTCATTTTTTTCCTCAGTCCCTCCAGGCAGATGCTGTTGTATTATTTCAATTGGGTGATGACCATTTCCTTTCAGATCCTCTCCAGTTCATCTGTCATTCTACCATTTGACATCGTATGGTCTAGATACTGATGGTGCCATAATGTAACTTTGAAAAAGAACCATCTAACAAAGATGAATCATTTGAAAGGGTGAACAGTACGTCCAAATTGTGGCTTTATGAATGTTAGTTAAGCAACAACTGAACACTTTTCTAGGGATTTTACTAAGTCAGATTTGAGGTTCTCATGCCAATTAATGGTAAGACTACCATCTTCTGGAATGTGATGCTCTTTTGTCTGGTAGAAAGATAACTTTCTGACAGATTACATGACATCATATCCAAGAGATAGTAATCTTAACTCTAGAATGGACTGAAGAATATGTTTGGATCGCCCAAAAAACTGTAAAATGGCAAGACACCGAAGATGTCACAGCCCACCACACGTGATGACTGGCTAGGCATACAGGTGTTGCAAGTGCTTCTGTCTGTTGCAGATTCATCATACCGCAACCAGCTGAGTTCAGCAGTTCTCAAACTGCAGGAGTCTGGCAAGCTTGCCAAAATGAAGAACAGGTGGTGGAAGGAGGAACGTGGTGGTGGCAGATGTGCAGTGAGTTACTCTCATGTCTTGAATTCAATGAAGATGATAAGCTAGAACTGTATGTATTAAATTTCCTCAAATCTCTCTCAATCATTACCGTTTGTTTTGTCATTAACTTAATTTCTTCATTTCTTTATTAGTTAATCAGTTGGTCAGTATCCAGAGAACAAGAATGTGTGGTCCACGTTGGTCATGAATGCTGACTGCCATACCTTCAAGAGGGATGGGTCACTAGACTTGATTATACTTGCCTCTGGACAAAAACACAGATGTCAGGAGACAGTCAGCTCTAGTCTTGTTGTTGTTGTTGTTGTTGTTGTTGCAGTCGTCATTGTCATTGTTGCTGTTGCTGTTGTAACTTAACTGTCTTCTTATTTGTTTAGTTTTGTCCATCATTTGTTTTTGTTCTTTTTTTTTCTGTTTGTCCTGACACTGCAATTCACCTTTGGCTGTTGAGTTCAGCATATAAATAAATAAATACAAAACTTAGTTAAATTGAGTTATTCTTGTTGTAGCTGCTCCTGCTGCTTTTGTTCCTTAGACTTCTCCACTTTATATGGGTTGTGTAGCAACCAAGGCTCTCCATCTATTTTTGTCTTCCCAAGGTCCCCCCATCACTTTCCTTCCATATTCTTCCTTCATTCTTTGTGAAATATTCCGTAACTTGTGGTTCGAATCTTGATCATAGGCTTCCTTTTGGGCATTTTACTTTTGGTTTCATGTTCAAAGCCATCTTTAGAATTCTCTCTTCTTTAATTCATGATGTTCCCATGCCATCTTATTGCGTTTTTGTTAATTTATCTCCCAACCTATATATTGTTAAATTCTTATTCTCTCTCTTCTGGTTTCTCCTGCTGAACTTCTTAAGAAAATTATCTCAGCTGCCTTTAGTCTGCTGATATCTGTGCCCATGTTTCTGCTGTATATGTTAAAATGGGCATGTAATAAATTTTAAAACTGAATTAGTTGTTTTTCTTTCTTTGGCTTTTCCAATGTACAAGAGATATTCCTGATTAAGTAGTAAAATGTTTCTGGATTTTTACTCTTTCTGTAATTTCTTGTATCCTTGCATTTCTCACCGTTGTGTGTCCCAAGGATTTAGAAACTCTCCACCTATTTCACAGTGACTGTGAGCCTGTTATGCAGGGGGCAGCCAAGCATGCCTGGAGGCTGCATGAATATGTCACTTCATATTGACTTAGATTCATTTTGATGCATTAGAATTCATCCCAGCAACTGATACATCAAGTGTGAGGGATATGGCAGTGGCAAAACTTAATTCATCTATTTCACAATCTCTGTCAGAATCCTTATGTAGCTCTTCTCTTTATGTTCTTTCACATGTCTTGCAGTAGTTCACATAGAGAAACAGTAGGTGACAGAAATTGCACAGCTCGAATGCATGTTGCTTGCATGCCATTTGCCTGTTGTAGCTGGTAGGAGTGAAGTTGGAAATAAAAATGTATGGGAGAGGCTCAAGTTTGAGTTTCATTTAATATGTTTGTAGTAATGCATCTGGTTGATTATGTTGCTTCAGGATAACGTCAGCAGTGGGAACCCCAGTCCTCTGAACTTGCTGAATGTGGGTGGTGTGTTTGTGGTGCTTTTGGGCGGCCTGGTCCTATCATGCTTCGTGGCACTTTATGAGTTACTGTGTAAAGTGCATGAGACATCACGGCGAGAGAAGGCAAGTGTGTCCATTTCAACACAAAGATCTGAGATTTTCATGGCAGTGAATGTGAAAATTACTGTCTTCTACGAAATGATGGCATGTAGTCTGGTAGAATGTTAACAAAATTCTGAGCACTCTACAGCCTCCATTTTAAGTGTAGAAGAATAAATCATGGGGCAAAACCAGGATACACTTTTCCCATTTCTCTATATCTAACTTCTTCCTCACGCAACTTACTTTGTCCCTGAAGATGAAGGCTCATAATCCTGTTGGTGTCCACCTACATTATTGCATGGTGTCAAAAGCCAGAAGACCACAATCTGAGCAGCCACCACCACAAAAACCTCAAAACTTGTATCTTCACAATATTGGCAATAATGTTATTTCTGCCTCTCTAGTGCCTCCATGTATGGTCACTGTTGATCTTGGGAGCACCTGTAGGGCAGATTGTTGAAAAGCTCATATCATAAAGAGTGTGTTACTGTTATCTGCTCTGCAGTAACAGCAAAATATGGTGATGAGTCCTGCAGGACTTGGAACCAAGAATGGCCATGTTGGCAGGGCCCAGCAGCAGTTTATCCGACTGCCTTAAAACACCAAAGTCTGTAATTGAAATCAAACAGTACTGAATTTACATGGATATTTGGTTTGAATCCCAGTTTCACATTGACTGCCCTGGCAGAAGCTTGTCATAATTTATCCCATTTTCTTTTACACTACAGCTGTTTGCTTCCCAACTAACCATCCTGCCGTTCAAAGGTATGTAATCTTTGCAGTAAATAGAGCAATATAAAAAAATACATATGTTGTGACTGTGTAGGTTCCATTCCTGGAGGAGCTCATGGCAGAGTTCAGGTTCATCGCACGCTGCCACGGTTCCACGAAGCCAATCCGCAAATACAACAGCCAGGAGAAAGAAGATAGTCCACCTACTGGAGAAGGGACTGGGCCACAGAACTTTGTCCGGATGAGCATCTATGGAGATACACCATATGGGTTTAACACAAATATGAAAGTGCCTCTTACATAGTTCAACTCATTGTGTTAGTAGCATATTTCCTAGAAGTCAGTAAGCAAACCCATCTCATTGTGCACAATGACTGCAGTGGTACTTTCAAGGCCAAATATTTTTTTAACTGAATTTTATAGGACAAATTGCATTTCTTCACATGGGCCTATAACAATTAGATAGGAATTTACGAGCTCTAAACTCTCCGCTCCCCCTCCATTTCGGAGATGGCAGTTGCTAGAAATGATTACGGTTCACAAAATTTTGTTAAAACCAGTCTTCATCTCAGTTTTGTTCTCATTCGGAAAGTACATCTGCTTCTGTCCAGTTCCTGCCCACAGCTTCCAAATGTCTCCAAGGGTTGAAATAAAGTAGTTTTTGGTGTAAAATGAATACATAACAGAAAAGTCATGTTAATCATCAAGGTTGCTTGGATTCTCTCTGAAACTATTCAGGATTATAATGAAAGTTGGTGCTAAGTATCCATAATGAAATCTATCACCAATTTTCCACTGCCATAGATATCAGTACGATACAGCCCATATTCTGCAGTATGTTAAAATCTGACATTTATCTTTTTCCTGTAAAATGGCCCTTCTTGATACATGGTACATGCAAGTTCACAGAGATATTGAGTTTTTGGACTTTATCCATCGTCCTGGTTTTAAGATAACTAAGAAAAACATGACGTTTCGGAAACTGGATCCGTTTCTGTCCTCAGGTGAGGGAAAACACCTATTCTGTTGGGTCCCTTAGAAAGAGCTAGCCTCAATCACTGGACGATTGAGGCTAGCTCTTTCTAAGGGACCCAACAGAATAGGTGTTTTACCTCACCTGAGGACGGAAACAGATCCAGTTTCCGAAATGTCGTGTTTTTCTTAGTTACCTTAAAATCAGAACGATGGATGAAGTCCGAAAACCCAATATCTCTGTGTGTTATACACCATCGTCAGAATCCTATAGTAACTATTTGCAAGTTCAGTTTCAAACATTTTCCTATGTGGTCAATATGTAACCCAACTGTATCCTATCTCCACTTCAGGTAACCTGCCCCAGGAAAAGTGACCACATAACCATTATCTGTATTTGTCTATGAATTACTGAAGCATATTTTCACTGGTCTTGCAGCCTACACAGTTTACTAAATTACATAGTATTACATTGTCACTAACAGGTGACCATGGCCCATAGCATGGGAGTGTACAGGCATACTTAAGGATGTGAATGTGTTAATGATGTTAATGCAGCTGATTCTGTACTTGTAATGCCATTTGTTTTGTCAACAGCAAATTTGTCTTCTTCTTCTTCTTCTTCTTCTTCTTCTTCTTCTAGTGTTGTTCCCATTTCTTACAGGCTGACAGATGAAAAGCCTCAAATCTCTTCTCTCTTTTCAAAATCTTTCAATTTCTTGCCAGGTCTTTCCTCTCTTCCCGATGTCTTCCAGTACCTGGCTAAACCAACCTGGGCCGGGGTATATCCCTTGGGATCCTTCCCTTAAATTTTAGTTCTATTGCCCTTCCCAGTATCTTCTATCCATTCTGTTTACTTGGCCAAACCTTTATAATCATTTCTCTATTAATTCTGTTAATAAATTCTGAATTTCAACCCTCAAAGTTTCATTTATAATTCTATGCCTATCCTAGATTTATATCAGCAGTAACTATACCTCAGCAGCATTCGGATAATCAATTGGAAAGTGTCTTCCTGATATTGAAGTGTATGTCTCAGCTCTCATTATCTTCACCATTACTGAAATAGAACTAAAAAGTTTATTTGTTCAAATATTTAAGTAGCCACATTATCCAGAATTGTAAATTTATTTGCAAGATAAAACATGAACATACACTCTCCATGCAAAGCTGAAATGTTCCTGATGATTGTGTGTTAATGTTAAAGATCACTGTCATTGAGCACATTGTCCATCACCTTTATATTTGTCAAACACGATGTTTCAGAAACTGGACTTGTTTCAATTATCAGGTATAAGGGATGAAAGGTTAGAACCATTACATACATACATACATTTCATTTCACAAGTCCAAACAAATGGACATGAAGGTCGTCATATAAAACAGCCTATTTTTAAAACTAATTCTATCCTAATGTTATATTTTAGCATCCTGGACCTAATTCTATCCTCTTTAAGGCTTTGAATGGTTATGGGCAATCTGTTGAATAGTTTAATAGCAGTAAACATAGTACCTTTCTGAAAAGCAGAAAGATTCAAGTTTGGCAAATATAATAAATTAGAAAGACTCAGTCGGCTCACAGATGGTGGTGAGGTTGTCAGCCTTATGTGTTGTCATCCTTTAACCCCAGGAAGATTCCTGGTACTCATTTCTGTTAGGGGCTGAGTCAACCCCAGTAGTCGTGTTTATTATAATCTCTACAAATTTCAAGAGCGCTTCATCTTATAATACTGAACATCCAAATGTTTGTAAAATTATACCTTCTGTCTACTGGAATTGAAATGTTTCCCTTTTCTTTAGTTTCTTTTTCCATAATGCCATTTTGTGCTGGTTGCTACACGCAAATTGCATAATCAGGCTACAAGCAGATTTAGCTAAAGACACATATCCGTTGTCATCTTATTTCTAAAGAAGCTAAAGTTAACTAGCTCCATGGATCAGAATCCTTAGGAAACTGACAGTCAGCTACTCAAGAAATTCCAGTATCATGTGGTTAGAGGCTCTCACAGTGGTGGATATGAAGATTGCTGTCTCCTGGGATGTGGCATCGCATGGATTGGTAGATAGGTTCCAGTGTATCAAAGTGACCATATGCCTCCATCGTCAGGGTAAAGGAATAACTTGAAAGATGGCAGGATCATCCAAACAGGTTGACCTATACATATATACAGGACCATCAGCTTTTCTATGGCATAATTTTTAATAATTTTTAAAATACAAAAGAATATAATTAGAATCATTACAGGATGTAGAAGTAGAGATTCATGTAGAGAATTATTTAAGAAATTAAAAATTCTACCTCTTCAATCGCAATACATATTATCGCTTCTCTTACTTGTTGTTTACAACAAAGATAAATTCAAATTAAATTCTGATGTCTATAACATGAATACTAGACAAAAATATAACTTCCACCTACCCTCATCAACTTTATCAGTATATCAAAAAGGAGTCTACTTTACTGGCATAAAAGTGTTCAACAATCTGCCACAAAGTATTAAAAACTTGGGCAATGATACTAAAAAGTTTAAATCAGAGTTAAAGAATTATCTACATGCTCATTCCTTCTACTCTTTAGATGAATACTTCAATGTAAGTTATATTAATTTTTAAGCTAAAATTGCCTGTACTTATGTATGTAACCTTTTGACTTGTTCTGTATCCAAAGGTACTAACCTACTTAGGATTTATAGAATGTAAATAAATTCAATTCAATTCAATTCAATTCAATACAATTATGGCTCCCAAACAAGCACAGATGGATGAACGCATTTTTTTTATGAATAATTAACGTACCGCTTGAAGATCAATCATTGAGGTTGGGTGAAAAATATTATATACAAACATCGTCCTCGAACCGAGTTTCATGAAACCGCCCTGAGTGGCCTACGCATATTAGGTACGTGACGTGCTTCTTCTCACGGATCCTACGAAAATATTCTCTTGTATGTACATTTTACACTTTTCCTTTCGTTTCTCAAATCTGATGCCTTTCTTGTACAAACTGCACGTCACAAGGACATTATTAAGATGCTTAGTATAATGTAAAGTTTCAGCTCTAAGAAATATATTGAAACTGAATTTCAATAGCTCTCTTTTGATTACAAGGCAGTGGGTTACCGTGCCCTGCTTTACTGAACGCATTCGCGCTGTCTATTACGTATTTCACGCATCTTTTGTTTTTTTTTTTGGAAAATGGCGCGATAAATGGTGTTAGGACGGTGAGTTCGTTTGTTCGATAAATTTTACAGAAATGTCGCAAGTGCATTTGACCAGAGTTTGACATGCAGTGTAATACATGACTAGTCACATAATATAAGTTGGTCTGTTACTATAGAAATGCCTCGTGGTAGTAAAGAAAAGTAACGGTTTTCTCCACTAAAAGGGAGATACTATGAGCTTGTGAATTAAGTTGGGTTTTCAGTCGTTGGTAACTGTGAAGACTGCAATCTCGTTTTCATATATGGAGTGATTCTACTTCTTTTATATGTGAGTTACGTAAATTGAGCGACACAACGTAATGAACTTTTTGTGGACTTGTTCATCTGGGTTGTGCGAAGATTCACCTACCGCATCCTGTGATGTGAGCTGAGATGTCGGTAAGTAGGCCTGCAGATAAAAAATCAGCACTTGTGGACAATTTTTGTCAGTCCAGAAACAAAATAGTACTGGTTCCTTTCTACTTGATCCTTCTTAAAATAACACAGTACATAATCTAATTTAAATGAAGGGTTAGGTGTTCTTGGATATAATGTCATGTTGTATGCTGAAAGTAAGCTTGCTTTTCCGAGGAACATGTCGTTTCCATCTTCAGTGCTGAAGAGTAAGTCAAGTAAGAAACCAGCATGAAGCATGCAGCAATCATAGAAAAGTCCACTTCTTTCTGGTTTTTGCTTCATTGGAGGGATAAAGAAAAAGCACAAACAAATCAGTCAGGATAGTTGGTATCCCATCCGAGATTCGAAGTGGACATCTCCAAATACAAGTGAGAAGTCTTACCATGTATTCCTTTCGGCTCACACTCATGTGAGTGGAGCCGTGACAATTGACATGGCTGGGCTGCAAATTATCATATCATCAGAATTACTGTCACACAGACATGAATTCCTGTAATCATGTAAAATCTGGTGGTTGATATTTTGTCATATACCTGTGTTAACAAGTAGTTATGAATAGTGGCAGAATATGACAGCAGTGAATGGTAGTGGAAGGTATACTTGAGTTTGTACTGCAGCGTCCACTTTGCTGAAAGGCGTTTATAGCATACCTTTAGATAGCAGCTGCGCTTACTGGATATTGTTATTATATTAAGTTTAGTGTCTTAATATAAATACAGTGGTCTTTCCATTAGCTTCCATGTTATTGAAGGTGGGAGTTTTTGAGGAAATTTGGTTTTATAGGCAAAAAAATGTTATCTGGATAGAAATTGTTTTCTTGTTAGATTTTTGTGGGTACTTATCCATTAATAGGTGATTCTGTTACCAACATGTCTGCCACTTAAAAATTTATTTGTAAGATCAAACCCAAAAGCCTAACCTTGTGGGCATGTTGAAACCAATATAGGTAGTTAGGCTTTTCGTTTTTTGTTGCAAATGAACTTTTATGGTTGGCAGTGCTAATGTGGACAGCATGACACATTTTAAAGTTACTTGTATCACTTGGTAATACGTGAGTACCATTTTACTTGTTTGACGTTGATCACCACGTCTGTTTCCCGTTGAAATATCAACGGACTTCATTCTAGTGTTCTCCTGTAGCAGCTCTTCGAACTTGCAGGCCTGCGAGCCCCGATTTTCAAACCCTTTGCTATTACGGCGTCCTTTAATTATGTATTAGTGTCGTTGATTAGAGTGAGTCTGTCGCAATATTTTCCTTGGACTGTGCAGTGTTGATTGTTGCTGCATTAAGCAGCGGAAAATCAACGTTTCATTAGAAAGCGCGACAGGACTGCTCGAAAACGCTGGCCCTTCTGTACCTGAAAGACAACGTAACTTTTGCGCTTTGCAGCGGAGCCGTGACGCTCTGGAGGAAATAATAACGAAGCTTTTACTTGTCGGTTAGTGAATATCCATAGGAACTTCTGTGTAATTCTACATTATGAAATCAGAGTTATCCCGTTAAATTACAGCGGTAATTATATGTACTATCTACCTTGAACTTTTTAAAACTCTGCATTCTGCCCACAGAGTGTATCTGTGTGTTCCATACGGTTCTCACAATAAACTGTTTTCGCAAACAGCATTAAGCAGTTGGGTTTCATAGCGGTGATGTGATGTGTTTCCTATGAGGTACGAACTGAATTCTTATATATTGTCATGGGTCACAGTGACAAAAGACGGGGTTCAGGTTGGTAATTAGATTTATTAACCACCTCCAGGTCGTAACTACAATTAACTGTTACACTATTGCTGCTTTACACAATTTACAAACACTCCACATTAATCTCTTCAGCCTATTTGCACTAGTGCTTGATATTAAACGAAGAATCATCTCGCGACCCGTTAGTTCCAACCAGTAACGCATCATCACTGAACTGTCCTTCCGGTGTGTCTGTCTTTATCGTGGGGAACACAGTTCCTGCTCGGAGCCGACTTTCGCCCCGGTCAGTCAGTAATTGTGTGTCACATATCTGCCAGGGGAACTTGCAGGTTACATATTCGTGATTTCTTTAACGACGATAACAGTAGCTCAGGTTATACAGTGTCGAATTGTAGGACGGTTAGTGAGAAATTAGTTGGGAAGGCATGGAGCGAGGGCAGCTGTGTGACAAGTGTTTAGGGAAGTGGAATTAAGACGGACGCAGCAAGTGAGGAATTTAGGAGGAACTTTGTGAAATGCGCGAGCCACCTACTCTTGTTAAGGCAGTGAAATGTAGGAGGCTGTAATGGGCTAGGCATGTAGCTAGGATAGGCAATATAATGTTGTACTGCAACATCTGTTACATGTCTCTTATTTCCACTTCGTATTCACCGTCTCACAAGCAAACTTGTGTTGAAATCTGAAAAATATTTAAAACAGCACCTACATGCGACACTGCAGACGCACAACAACACATGGGCGCATAAACGAGGGTGTGAAACTGTGTTTAATGACGGAAGTACAGCAATTTCCGAAGCTCCTGATGATGACCATATTGGTCGAAACATGCAGCGCACAGTGATGTGAAAAAATACGTGAATTTTTAAGATTTTAACGCAAGTTTTCATGTGAGACGATGACTAAGAAGTGAAAATAAGACAAGGAATGCATGCAACGTCATAGTTGAGGGAACCTCTTAAACGGAAGTAGCTCAAGACCGCATCAGTGGCAGGATTTAATATGTGTTGTGCTATCGGAGAGTTGGCTACTGCTACTCATAATTATTATTATTATTATAATAAAATCATACCTGACGTAGAATGGCGTAAACCCAACGCTTGCATTGAATGATTTGTAACCTTTGTTTATCCGAAACTGGAGCCCACAGCCGCCCACCCAATTTCATTCATCGGAAGACTGCGTTTGTAGCTCGCAGCTGGATACGCTTTTATTCCAATTGTTTCTCGCTTCAGCTGTTTATCTGTGTGTCTTCCTTGTTCGTGATCTGTTTACATTATAGCATACTCGACCTGAAATCGTCATTTCATCGTCTTTTGTTGAAAAGTCGTATTAAAATAGAATTCTATAGTTACACGGCAGACCTGCCAGCGTAAGGTTAACGTTCTGTTTGTGTCAGAATCGGACTCAAAACGTTCTCTTTAATGGGATACAGTTTACCCTCGCTAATCCGTATTAATTTGGGGTCAGAGGTCATCCGGAGTAAGCGATAATCCTGATTAATGAAGCAAAAGATATCTCTAAAAGACAAAAAGAATTATAAAACAAATACATGGAAAATTTAATATTATAGATAGAGCTGATGAAGAAAACCGAAAAATATTACTGCAGCAATTTATTCCTTTATGAGAAATTGAAATCCAGGGGTTTCCCTCCATCCAGCTCGAGCTAATCTTGGATATTTCCTTGCGTGGTTTCAGTCTCTCCAGTTGCCCTCAGCACAGTCTGAAAGTCCTCAACCCCATTTGTTTTTAAAGTATGTAGTCAACTGCGAACAGAATTTTTCATATTTCGATCCGGATTAACGAGGGATTACTGCGTAATGTAAATGCATTTGTTGCGCATGCGCTGTGAAAGAAGGAATGCCGTCACATCGAGAAAGTGTTAGGAAACATGCACGAACATCGAAGGTTACCATATTGCGGGAAGTGACGCCGTGTAGTCTGTTAGACATTTACTAACTTTTGGAAGGAACACGCTGCCTCCGTACTCATTTCAAAAAGTGCCCTGAAAATGGAGGCAGCAGGTTCCTCCGAAACGTTTGTAACGATCTACAAGACTACACTGTCACATCCCAGAAGACATTAAGTGAACTTCAGCGACACCGCTATGAGAACACACAACTTAATTTTTTTATTTTGTTTATATTTTTATTTTATTAGCTTTTTACAGTCATCATATGTACGCTTAGTTGCACTATGGATGATAAGTATATTATATAAATTTTGTAAGCGTGAGATTTTTCATTGCCATTACAGTTCTTTGTTGCCATAGCAACGAACTGCCTAGCGCTAACATGTTGCACGCACATAATTTCTGTAGTAGGTCACGAACTATCGAGCGGTATTTTGTTTTAGTATATCTTGTCATATGAGAATTGATAATGTTATGATTTAGATATGTAAAGTGTAGTATGCTGTATAAAGGAGAGGAGTAACAGTCGACTATTTGTGCTTGTTATTCATGGGAGATGGCATTAAACGTCAGCCTGTACGCATCATTTGATAACATACAGGATTGGGAAGGGACGCTGGAGAAAGCGGAGGACGTTAATAATACGAAAGCATTATATATCACATGATGAGACTTTCCCTGGAATTCTCAACGGCCGTTACACCAATGTTACTTTAATCTTCAGAGAAATCCCAAATTATGGTATTAGAGTACGGACTGGGTTTATCTGGCTCAGGATATGGTCCATTGGAGGCCTGTTGTGAATACGACAGTGAACTAGCGTGTTCTGTGGGAAGTGAAGAATTTCATCAGATGTACCACTGTCAGTTTCTCAAAAATAACTCTGGCCAGTTAAGGGAAAATCAAATTAAGGAAATGCTTTCTGAATTTCTAACGCATTCTTCTTTCCAATCATTGCAGATATACAAGTATGTAACATAGATATATTTTGTTAGCTGTTTTGTACGGCTAGGCAGGTGGCATCTGAAGCTAAAGGAGTGAGGGAAGCAAAGTGATCAGGAAAATGTTTGGGCTGCAGATTTTAAATGGAGACGGCTGTTTCTTTCAAGAAGTATCTCAGTGCATTGGCGTGCACATGGCGCATCCGTCCCACGAGCAGCGGTGTCCCAACGTCCAGACCCCAACATGACGCTGCTGCGAGAGAACCAGGTGTGTGGAGGTGATCTGAAGCAACAAGTGACAGCGCGTGCGCGGCAGCTATGTCTACAGTCATCTGCCTGTTCACGCCAGTCCGCCGCCGTCGCGATGCTGAGTCGCAGCAGCTCGTGGCCCGTTGTGCGACGCACGCCACCCGACTCGTGCGTAGTGCCTCTCCTCACCGCCCCCAGCGTTCCGTCACCTGTCCGCAAGCCGCCCCCAATTCTGGACCCTCGAAAGACTGCCACCCTCAGCAGGCACTACTACCCCGAAGGAGGCTGGGGTTGGGTGGTGGCGGGATGCAGTGTGGGGGTGCACGTGCTGAACCACGGCCTTCAACTTGGGGGCGGCGCAGTGCTGCTGTCTGCCGCCGCCAGCACCTTCCACACCAGCGCAACAAACGCAGGTACGTGGCCTGTAGGGACTGGATACGCAGGTACATGGCCTGTAGGGACTGGATATGCAGGTGAGTGGCCTGTAGGGACTGGATACGCAGGTACATGGCCTGTAGGGACTGGATATGCAGGTGAGTGGCCTGTAGGGACTGGATACGCAGGTACATGGCCTGTAGGGACTGGATACCCAGGTGCGTGGCCTGTAGGGACTGCCACAGATACATGGCCTGTAGGGACAGGATATGCAGGTACGTGGCCTGTAGGGACAGGATACCCAAGTGCGTGGCCTGTAGGGACTGCCACAGGTACATGGCCTGTAGGGACTGGATACGCAGGTGCGGGAAGTATAGGGACTGGATACGCAGGTGCGTGGCCTGTAGGGACTGGAAACGCAAGTACGTGGCCTGTAGGGACTGGAAACTAAGGTACCTTTAAAATGCAAACAAGAAAGCTAAGTCGCAGCAGTGTAGCATAGGTGAGTTCAGGGGAAAGTAGGACTGGAGACACGTGATAATTGCAGGGATATCACAGCAAGTGAAGCGGGACGCCGCCCACTGATGCAAGGCTTCTGTCCTGCGTTTGGGAGTTGCCTGCGTCGAATCTCGGCCGGGACACTGGCTATCCTGACCGAGGATTTTGATAGTTTCCTCAGTCCCTCCAGGCAAGTGTCGCGATGGGACCTGATATGAGGCCACGACCGCTTTCTTCCACAACATCCTACCATTCAACGTTATATATTGACATCGCCGTTAAATTTTTAGTTCTTTGAAACTGGATAATTATGAACGTGACTAAACAAGGATTTGGTATAAGATTTTGTTGTCTCCTTCTGGACACTGCAGTGTCCTTCTTCTAGAGAGAGTGTAAGACCACGAAAATCTTATTCGGGATGTTACACCGTCGGAGATTCGAACAGTGTACTTCTTGATTACAAATCGAGCTTCTTACCGATACACCGATGTTCTGATGGCATAATATTAAAATAATAAGTTCTGGGAAGAACTTAATAGCCTTACTTACTTACTTACTTACTTACTTACCCGTGGAGCTGAGCCCTTCTTGAGGAGCCGACAATTCTGCAGCTACTCAAGAATTTCCCAGCATTTTATGAAACCCGAAGGTTCATTACCGTGTTCACAAGAGCCCTCCACTGGTCCCTATCCTGAGCCAGATCTATCCAATCCATACCATCCCATCCTATCTCTAAGATCCATTCTAACATTGTTCACCCACCTACGCCTTGGTCGTCCCTGTGGTCTCTTTCCTTTTCCTCGTCTCCCTCATTCTTGCTACATGACCTGCCCACATCATTCTCCTTGACTTGATCATTCTAATTATACTTGGAGAAGAGTACAAGTTATGAAGCTCCTCATTATGCAGTTTTCTCCAACCTCCTGTCACTTCATCTCTCCTCGGTCCAAATATTTTCCTTAACACCCTGTTCTCAAACACCCTCAGTCTATGTTCCTCCCTTAATGTCCGAGCCCAAGTTTACTTTCCTTTAATACGACACGGACCGCATAGAAAATGACGTTTCCAACAATTCTGTTGTTGCGTGTGTATTCGTTGCAGCTGGAACATATTTACCGATCCGTTGCGTAGCAACGAAAAGAAGAATAATTTATTTTACCGAGCCGTTGCCTGGTAACGATTGGAGGGATACACAAGCCGTTGGGAGGGATTTATGAAGTACGCCATTGAGATGGTCTCAGGTGCCGTGATATACATATCGAGTTCCGTAAAGATTGGTTCAGACATTCAGAAGTTAATAGTGGGGGATACAGAGACATACAGGCAGCATGGAGATTGCATAAGCCTACTTTTATGTTTTCAAAATAAGGAAAGCAGCCTGATGAATAAGGAAATACGTTGTGCAGATGGAGAATGGATTTCGACGATGCCAGTCAGCTGTCGCCATAGAAACCGTCCCATTGTTGCGTGTCGCTGTAAATCAGAGCGTGGGCGGAAATTAATGGCGTTACTTCGTGACCGGCAACTGTTATTCATTTCCGGTTGGTAGTCGTCATTGCAGGCAGGCGCACGGCCCCGGGATCGATTCGGGGGTGGGTCTACATGTCTCGGGGAAACTAACGAGCCAAGAAGTGAGTAAACGCGGAAGTGCAACAGCACATGCGCAGATGGCGTGTGGGGAGGGGGTGCATGCAGTCCTGCTTCGGTTTGTGCCCCAGTGTAGTCAACTGTTCTAAAAGTTTTATGTTTAATAGACAGGTCTTATCATTGTGATAAACCAAAGGTTCACAAAGAGCCGTCCACTGGCCCAGATACTTCCTCAGTGCTATCCGCAACGAGTTGGAGGTTCATTTCTTTACAACGTTCAAAACTGAACGCATAATGATGGGGTCCATCTATCCTTCCAACGTGATTCATTCTCGAAACTGCTGCAGGTCTAGATTTTGGGAAGCTGCATTAGAAGAAGTTTCGTCTCTCTTGGTTTTCTTCAGCCCAACTAGACACGTCTTTAAGTACGCTTAGTGAGCCGGGCTGGACAACCGGGTAATCGGGGTTCAGTTTCAAGCGGGATCAGAGACTTTTTTCTCTGCATCACAGGGTCCAGACCGCCTTTGGGGCTCGCCCACCCTCATACCCAGCGTTACCGGCGAATATTTCCCTTAAAGGTAAAGCGGCCGGGGCGTGATGCTGACTACTCAGCGCCATCTAGTTGAGAAGTTTCCTCCATGTCAAGACGTGATACTTAATTAAGCACAGGGCAACTTACCTTTACAACTCCTCTAAGTAATTAAAGTACAAATCTCGATGGAAGGGACTGAGTAAAGTCTAGAAGTCAGTAGGTCATTAGGCCACACGCATCTGCTTTCTTTTGGCAGCAAGACACGCGTTGTGCGTGCAGGCACGCAGAGGATACCGAGGGGCCAGAGTCGTGCTCGAGAAACTGACAGTCGTCCAGCTGGCCACGAAGCGCAGCTTCCGTTCCGCGGTCCGTCCGTAGCGACGAATCAGTTGGCTCTGGCCCGCGTTCGGCAGGTGTTTGGTTCGAATCTGGCCCGAGGTACCGACTACCCTGACTGAGAATGTCGGCCCAAACCATTTCCTTCCACATCCTTGCTGTTCATTAATCAGCCTGCAGTCTGACGCACTGACAGCATCGTTACGTAATGCCCACTGTAATACTGAGGAAACAGACGTGAAGAAAACATGAATATGGACTTACAGAGTCGGCGAATGAAGTGGTTGAGTACCGCGGCTTCGGTCTAAGTGACGTTCAAACCTTCGAGTTCTGCTGCTGGCGTCCTTTTGAGGCGTCGTGGAAGTATGATTCATCATCATCAGTAATCTGTCAGGCGACAGGTCCACAGTCTCTTCCAAAACAGTTTCTCCACTTAATGCGATCTTCTGTTTTTGGAAAGAGACTATCCAGGAAAAGTGATAATGTGGTAGTTTTTCCATTTGCTTTCCGCATCGCAGTACAACAGCCGTTCAAACCACTCTGGTCACGCCTGTTGCTATACGAACTTGAACCATCTCGAGCATCATTTGCTCTGTGCTTCAAGTCGCTGCTGATGACGCTGCTTCCGGCATCAGTTTTTGGTGTCTCTCTTCGTCTGATGCCTACCCTTTGACCTGTCCAGCAAGGGAGGCCCTGCCAGTAGCTACGCTACCGCTGGTATAGCTCTCAGGGTCCTTGGCATACTCAAACCCCCTCACCACGATAAGGTGGAGACACCATTATGCCATCATAATAAGATCACCGGCCAACCGGCTTTATCCACTGGCTGGTAGGCGCCGTTTTATAGTGGCGGCTTATAGCCCATTTATTAATTTCTGTCACAAGCCGCCACTGACAGGACTCTGTCTGACCTGCCATCTTATCGATCTGATTTACATCACACTTGACCTGACACTGGTCCCTACTTTGCTTCCAGCCAGGTAACAGTGCTGCACGCGCTTCGAGAGATTTCTACTAAATTTGGCCCGCGTTTTGCTGCTTGTTGGTTATTTCCGGTTTGTTTTAGCGTTCTCGTTTCCCATGGATGAATGGCAGCTTATAGGTCGACCGGAGTGTGAGTGCTTTGCTACACGTTCGCGAACAACTTATCGCAGAGGCCCTGGATGACTTTCATGGTCGAAACTATCGCAGCAGTGTGCCTCCCCCCAAGTTTCTGTATCTGCTGCGGGATAAACTGTAAATCAGATTACGTTCTCTTAGCGCGCAGGGCAGTGTGGGACTGATCAGCTGATCGGATTTCAGCCGTTTCCAGCAGGGAAGGTCTGTGCGCATGTGTGAATAATATTTCTTTATTTTAAGTATGCTGTTTATTTCTTGTTCCTGTGTGGAGGCGGGTTAGAATACCTCCACCGTAGCCCTGCGAGCCGTACAATGCGACGGAAAGGGAACCCGATGCATGGGGACATAACTGGGCCACCCTGTCACTGGGGGACATAAATACAGGAACCCGGTCCTCCAGGTTGGGGGTTGGACGCAAGACGGACGGCCTTGCCCTGTAGAAGAGAAATACTGTTGTGAAATCCAAAGACGTGAAAAACCGGATGCAGTATGTCGGAATCTTCTAAGAAAGGCAGTGGCTCAAAGGGGGCTGTTTTGCCACTGACGATGGTGGTTTATTTCTTGGTTTAGTTAAGGTCACTTTGTGACTTTTATAGGCTGTATGGGTTCCAAGAAGAATATGATTATAGTTATCTAGCAGTTTACAAAGCCGGTCACAGCTGCACGGTGTAAGGCATGAACTGTTTTCATTCAGTTGGACGCTGGGATCATGGGTTCGAATCCCACTCAAGGAATGGGTGTTTTGTGTGTATGCGTTCTGTGTTTGTGCTGTCCTGTGATTAGGTAGCGGCCTTGCAACAGGCTGATCCCCCGTCCAAGGAGTCCTTCCGTCTGTGAAAAATGATTACAGAACTGAATAAGAGACCTGGGCCCTAAGCTGACTGGAAGAGCCATTGAAAAAAAGAGAAAAAAACAGTTTACAAGGATATGGATGTGACCGTTGCCTATTTTCAGGCATTATTCTAGCATTATCCAGGATCGATTAAGGATAATAAAGAATCATATTATGATATCCGGTCTGTGTGGCAGGATTTGAACGCGGGATCTCCTGAATACTGTCACATGTATTGGAGTACACGTGACGAAAAGTAACGGGTTTTAATTCGGATGATTGGATTTATTGGCACTTCGGTTGCAGCCTCTCTTAATTACAATCAATACAGCGCTATCGCTGTTCTACACACTTTCCAGTCTACTGTTGCACACGCACTAGGATTCTGTGTCCACTAGTCGTTTCCTAACAACGGATCTTAGCACCGAAACTATCACTTCAGACCGCTATGAAGTCTTCTTGCCATTTCTTGTCCAATCATCCTGGAACTAAAAACTCTTCTGGACTCTCAAGTTCTCCTACCTTCTGAAGTCACTTCTCCTGTAAGCACTCTGTTCTAATCTAAGCTGCAAGAGGTCTTTGTTATATAGGCTCCGCACGGACAACCCAGAAAACAAGTCACGTGATTCATAGCCAGCGAGTTCACTGGCGCGTTGACTGTTCCCTATTAACAAGCTATAACATTCGTCCACTGAGACACATGTTCCATTATTTCATGTTGGAATGTGTTTACCGAGCCGTTGCCTAGAAGCGCTTACAATAATAAGCAGGGCTGCCGACAGCGACTGTGTGTCCATGTTATGTCGTGTGGGTGGCTTAGCGTAAAAAATCGGCGAGGCCTTCATACCGAGCCAAGCTAAACCGCCCTGACTTTTCTGCAAGTTTCACGGCGACACACAGACTGCACAGGCAGGAAGTAGGTGCTGTGGAGTAAGTTTCTGATACGGGTGGGGTGGGGGGTTTCAAACCCGGGTCGTCCAGCAGAGGGGGATGTAACATATTGGAAACACAGTAGGGGTGGTGTATCAGCTCGGGGAGGTTGGCAACTGTGTGACATGTGACTCTTCCGGGATGTATCGCATTATTCATTATCGATGTGCTATCTAGGGGCGTGTCCTAGTGTGCTACCTGTCCACAAGCCTCCCAGCAAAAGAGCTCTGGTCCATTTCGACACCTGCATAGAATTCAACGTGACACGTCAAAACTCTTCATGCATACTGTGACATATTAGCCACCCCACTGTTGCTATGGTAACGTCCAGTGCAGTCCAGTAAATTGCTGCTGGTCCTCGTCAGCGCAGTGACTTGGTTCCGAGTACCCATATTTTGCTGTTCGTTGGCTGTGGGAGCCTTCAAAACTCTCTCGCTGACTTAGTCCCGTAATTCCGTTCAATCGCCGGTATTGTTAAGGTAACATCCAGTTACCCGTTGCTATGGTAACTGCCGTTTGATGTTTGCATGTACTTGTGAGAATGCAAGGCTTAGCATTACGCGCGTAACCATGCCGTTTCTTAGTTTGTCTTAAGGCGCTGTTTTGCGTGAACAAGATATAAAGGTTTGTGCCGACGGTACATTAATACAGTTATTATGTTTCTGGACATTATTCATCGTCTCGTTCTTATTTACAAACACAAATGTTTCGGAGACTGGATTGTGTCTCCGTCTTCAGGCGGAACCTACTCAGTTGAGCCCAATCGATAGAGCTCGGTTGAACCCAGCTGAGTAGGTTCCGCCTGAAGACGGAGACACAATCCAGTCTCCGAAACATTGGGTCTTTTAAATAAAAAAACAGGACGATAGATAATGTCCAGAAACACAGTAACCTTTGTTTGTGTGGTGGGTGCCACATTGTGAATGGATTCGGATTAAATTTCGTACTGGGTATTGTTGGGTGACTAATGAGAAGGTGGGACGACAGTCTGCAGCCAATAAGGTGACGAGTGTGCCGGGTTAATGGCCGCCGAGCACTGGCGGATGTCGCGTGGGCGGAGGCGTGCAAATCGTCACAGACAGCGCAGCTAACGGCAACCGCCAGCGGTGCGAACCGCGCGCTTCTCAGAAATGTAATTCGCGGTGGTATTCGTCACGCCCAGCTCACAGAGTCACAGTGGCTGCCCCGAAACTAGGGCCGCTGGTACAGCACGTATCTGCCTCGGATACTTCCCGGGAGTGAGCCACCAGCAAGCTTTGGGAAGGGAACCCGTGTCTGGTATCATCATTATCATCTTCATGGATTAGGCACTGCATGGTCTGCTCCGTCCTCTTGAAGAATATTGTCACGTGTTTCTGATTAGACACGGATTTGGGATTTATTGGACGCATGTAACTCGTGACTACACTGAACAAATACGCATAAAGCACACTAGTCTTCTCAGTTTGTTACTGTCTTCAAAAGGCGTTGCTTGGTTACGGCTCCTAATAATGGAGACTACTCCTCTTTCGTGCTTACATTCCTGCCGGCTGGAGTCCCCAAGCCGCAGCCACTCGCCGACTAATTGCTGCAATTGGCTGACTGAAAACTGCAGTTGGGTATCCTTGTATAGCCTCGGCACGGACCACAGAGATAACACCGCTTCCAACAGTTCCAGTGTTGTTGCATGGTTATTATTTACCGCGAAACCGTGTTTACTGTGCCGCCTCCTAGCAATGAATGTCCTTTCTAGAGAGCTGTTCCGGCTTTCATGCGTGATGTCCCAATATTGTGGTAACTGAATTCTTTGTGATTTTCCTAACTTCGGTTGGTCCGCATAAAATAACTGGGTTTTCACTTGAGCGATTTGATTTGGGTCGTCTTTCGGGAAATTTAACTTCGAGCCTCATTGACTAGTCAGTGTTGCCAATCCACACAGATGAACACGCCCTCTCGGATACACTTGAATGTTCTTGTACCTTTTTTTTTTTTGTCGTCTTCTGTATCAGTGGCGCCTCCACGCTCCAGCGATCGCGAACGGCACTCCTTTGTATGCGACAACCCGCCCGGTGCGTGACATTGCAAGCAATTCTGAACCTTAAGGAGCTTAAGGAGCTTGTAACTTGCACTCTTCGCCAAGTATAATTAGAATGATGAAGTCAAAGAGGATGGGGTGGCTCGGGTATGTAGCATGCATGAGTGCGAAGAAGATGGCATATAGGATATTGGTGGGAAAGTCAGACGGAAAGAGACCACTAGGAAGACCTAAACATAGTCAGAAGGATAATATTAAGATGTATCTTAGCTAGGATGGGGTCGTATGGACTGGATTGATCTGGCTCAGGATAGGGACCAGTGGAGGGCTCTTGTGAACACGGTAATGAACCTTTGGGTTCCATAAATTGCTGGGAATTTCTCGAGTACCTGCACAACTGGCGGCTTCTCAAGAAGGGCTCAGCTCCATGGACCCGGTTAGTTATGGAGCTGAACTCTTAAACATTTTACAGTTCAAGCGAGGGAAAGAGAAGGGAGACGCCGTATGTCTGTCAACTTCTCGTCCTAGGTTGTTTAACGACGATTTTCCACATGCACAGGCTAAGTAGACACAGTTCTGTGCAGTTCTTTACCCCCAGGAGCCTTCCTGCTTATCGCGGCTTGTGCACCAGTGTCTGTTGGAATTCTCAGTTAAGTGGCATTGGTTGGTTAGGGTGGGGTGAGACGGCGAACTTGGTACGTCTTCCACTAATTGGCCTCTTGTACCAGCCGCGGATGGTAGATGAGTATGGAGGAGTTGCTGGAATGAGAATTGACAGAGGAAACAGAAGTACTCGGAGGAAACCTACCCCAGTGACACAATTTACATATGACCTGACCTGAGACCGAACCCGGGCCGGCGCGGTGGGAAGCCGACGACCAATCTCATGCGCTTTGGCACGGTCCTCAGTTTTGTTTGGCTCTTGGCTAATCGGGTAATATGGCTGATGTCTTAGTATACAAGTCAGAAGATTTACCCCATGAGCCATCGTGCTCGCCGTGTAGCTACCGATTGTAGACAAAACGAAACATAAAACTGCAGGTTCTACACAAGGAGGCAAACAATGAAAACTGTAGACTCACTTGAACAGAGAAGACCGCCGCCCTTGTGGGGTGGAATTAGCCGGACGGGTTCAGTTGAACATGCGCGCGCACACGCAGTTTGCTTACATATGGTCCCTTGAGGGTGGTGTTCTGAGCCAGTGACGAGTTTAGCGCTGTTATGCCCCGCCCCCTCCCCCGATAAAAGGAGGAAAGGGGGAACTTCTCTCTCACCAAAAAGCTACAATTTGCTCTGGGATTACATCTCCACGTTCACCCTGATAAACTCACTCTGATTAGTTAACACGAACCGCCACTGACCAATTAGGAATACCCAGTAACAAGCTCCAATACTCAGTTCTCGTGGTTATGTAACGAGCCGCCACTGATCATTTAGCACTCTCCTGTTACGAGCCGGTACCGATCAGCTAGCAATACGTGGTAACGATTCACCACTGGTCACATAGCACAGTCCTGTAACCAACGACATTGGCCATTTAGCAGGACCTGGTAACGAACCGCCACTGTTTACTTAGGACTGTCCTATAAAGAACCGCCACCGGTTACGTTGGACTATCCTGTAACGAGCTGCCACTGATCGGTTATTATTGTTATGTAACGAGCCGCCACTGATCATTTAGCACTAACCTGTTGCGAGCTGGCTTCGAACAACTATCAATACGCGGTAACGATCCATCACTGGTCAAGTAGCACAGTCCTGTATCCACCGACATTGGCCATTTAGCAGGACATGGTAACGAACCACCACTGGTTATGTAGACTACCCAGCAACGAGCCGCCACTGATCAGTTAGCACTGTGCGCTGACGAAGTTCCGTCCATTCAGAGGCCAGCTGGCAGCCCCGAGAATTAAAACTAGCAATTACAAAGCAGCCGGAAATTAAGAGATTCGATCCCATGTCCCGAAGCTGCAAGCAGCACGTTGTCTGCCAGAAGGAGCCACAACTTCGGAGCAGCCTGTGGAAGTAAAAGGATTTTCTTTCCACGTAAAGCTGTTTTATTGTTACTGCTAACGTTATTGGATGAGCTGCTCGCTAGGGTCAATTTGCTTCATATTCAAACAGAATAATGAACCTTCCTGCATTTTGTTCCGGAAGAGATTTCTCTTGGCAGCTGAACGTTCCCTAACGTCGCATTGTTGGGCGGGTCCGTGGCAGCCTTCTCATCCGCTTTGTGTTCCGGCCTCCATGGGAATAATGAGTCTGAGGCCGGCTGAAATAAATGTTTTAACTTTTGGCGGGCGTTACCTCTAGAACAACACGTTGTGTGACGAACATTCACGTCATTTCATTCCATTCATTTCAACTTGTCTGAATCATTTTATACTTTATTCTGTAAGAGGTAAAGATAAAGTTGTCCCTGTGCTTAACTAATTAGTCACTACGCCATGAAGACGTGGGGGAGTGGATGTATAGGTCCACGTATTTTTGAGGTTTCACACCCTGGCCACTTTACCCCCGAGGAAAAAACCCCCGTTACCCAGTGGATAGGCTGGATGGAGAGGGAAAAATCTTGTGCCTACCGGGACTCCCACCCCTCGGCCGTTCAGCCCTTAGCCAGTCTCTGTACCGACTGAGCTATCCCAGCTCCTCATTTTGTATTCAATGAAAATGTTTCGATGAAATTTCTGTACTTTACACGCGTCTCCGAGTTTGGTATGCTCATAGTGGGGTGGACATATAGCTGGGAAGGTGGGATGGAAAACGGCTACTGAATTGTGGTGGGAGGACTTCTTGTGAAGTAGCTACTTGGAATAACGAATAGGAGATGAGATGATAACATTCAGGTGAATATTACGGAAATACCTTGAGTACCTTGCGCTTTGGAGTTGGATGAAACTGGCTCTGGATCTTGTCCAAGGCAGACTTCGGTACTGGTAGAATGCACCTCCGGGTTTTGCTATCGAAGTTTTATTAGTCGATAAGCGCGCACTTCTCAAGACCTACCGTTCCCAAATTTCACGAAAATCCGTCTATCCCCTGAGGCTCATTTGTTTGCAGGTGAATTTTTGACAGCTGAACAACAGTACAGATACTACATTGCATGGGTTTATTCGTATTGAGAGGGGGTGGGTTTCCCCATGCACTTAGACCAGTTATTGGTCCATTGTGCGTCCCCCTTTAATTTCTACTGTCGCCATACCCTACCGGTAAGGTGCGTGCCATCAGCCCCCGTAGAGCCAACGAGGTCGGCCCCCGGTACCTTGATGCTTCCCCCATCCACCAGAGGCATTGGAGGCTACTTGGGCGGGAAAGGGCCTGTAATTTAGCTCAGAGGTATCCTAGAGACATGAGGTTCTTTTACTTGCCGTAAATCTACGACACGGGACCCACAGCTTAAAGTCCCTCCCGGAGGACTTGTTCCCTGAATTTTTCCGCCCTTAAAAATTCCACGACCTCCGCCGGTTTTGAACCCGCGTACCTTGAGTCATGGGGTGGGAACGTTACCCCTAGACTACGGATGCCGCTTTTGCATGGGTTTAAATCCGATATTAATAAAGGTAACCTAACAGATAAAAATGCGTCTCTCCTGTCTCCTATTTCCTGCGCGGATCAAACAGAGAACACTTGAAGATATTGTTAAATTTGCTTCATACTCTTGCCAGTATGTACAGTGGCCGCGACTATTTTCTCACTTCGAATGTGATATCCCGTGTTCGTACATGCTACGTGTCCAGCCTATGTCACCAACCTTGATTTGGTAACAAAATCTGGCGAACAATACAAATTGTGAAGCTTCCCATTATGCAGTTTTCTCCACCCTCCCTGTTATTTCCTCCCTCTTAGATGCAGATATTCTCCTCAGCATATTATTCCTAGATAACCCCCTCAGTCTGTGTTTCTCCCTTAATTTCAGAGACCAACTTCCACTCCCATAAAAGACAATGGGTATAGCCATCTCGAATATGTTTTGGAAAGGTCTGCTAGAACCTAAGCCCTTCTGAATTGAATGGCGGTATAAATGTATGTTAAATAGTGTCTTCAGTTGATGGAGCATCTTTAAATATTTATTGGAGTAATGCAACGCCTAGAAAGTTGATAGTAGAAGTTACCCTCTGAAGTAAGCGAAGCAAGGCCCTCGCTGATGAATAGCTGCAGTTCTGACACTTCCTGTGACGTAAGCACGCCTTTAGCTGTTTCTACGGCAACAATACTTCCAGGCAGCCAGTGTTGCTAGTTTCCGACATAGCTGGCCGTGTCCCAAGATTCTAATTGAATTTCCTGTTCCCAGTGTTCACTGGACGAGACGAAGCCAAACTTTCTGTGATATCAGTGCCGATATTACTATTACTGCCCTCAGTCGGTACACAGAGTGCACAGCGGGCCAGACGACCGAGGAATATTGCTTCTATTCCTGACAAGAGCAAGGCATTTTTCTCTTCTGCATATCGTCCAGACCGGCTTTGAGGCCCACCCAGCCTACTACTCAATGCGTACCGGGGCCTCTTTTCCCAGGACATGAAGCTGACCACCCAGGTTGTGAGACAAAAATATGGATCATGGCTCTCTCGGGACGCGAAACCTAGAACGACTGTGCTAACGAGGGCCAGCAGTAATTCAGCAGACGGCCAGGCTGACCACTCACCTCCATCTGTTGCCGAAATAAAGAGCGCGTGGATTTATACCTCAGCTTTTCCATACGCTTTCATGACGTTTTGATTAATTAAGCACATGGACAACGTTACTTGTACCTCATAGAATTCAACTAAGGGGCACTTTAATTAGTATCTTCTTCATGATATGGGGCTGTTCCCAGAATGGCTTCTTCTGCAGCTCTGCGCTGGAGTGTTCAGCGGTGCGGTCTTCTAAACACATTATATTATTATTATTATTATTATTATTATTATTATTATTATTATTATTATTATTATTATTA
>NW_019730108.1:980653-988520 GCF_002891405.2 Cryptotermes secundus
CTTCCACAAATTAAACTTTGTTTTGTAGAAAGAGCAGATGAGTAGGTGAGCGCTATTGGTGATTGGGGGGGGCGGGACATTTGGCACCAGATTCCAGTAACTTTTTCCCATGATGCAGCTGGCTGGCTGTGAGGGGTTGCACGAAGTCCATCCAATAAGGGAGAAGTTAAACTTTGTCACACAGTTCGCTGTTTAGTTACCTTACCTACTAACGCGAGGTCATTGCTCTCTTTCCTTTCAACTCAGCCACTCCAATTGGCTTCCATTTCCGGTAACCATCGCCGCTAGATCAAGCATAAACAGGGATCAACACGACGCGCTCGATCCACGCACATAAATACGTAGCTTTCAGCTGGCCTTCACGTCAATAATAATAATAATAATAATGTAAGATCTGAGGTCTCACGGCGGTGGGATGTGGCGACGTGTAAATAATGTGTGAATCGAAGTTTCGGAGGAACGTATCACCTCTGTCTTCAGGATAATTCAGTCTGCAGCCAACTGCTCACGCTTGTTCGTCGCTCGCGGATTTTGCTACCCTGAAGATGTAGGCGATACATTCCTCCGAAACGTCGGTTCACACAAGATCTACACAGTGCCGCATCCCAGAAGATGGAATTCGTCAAAAGCTCAGATCTGACAATAATAGTAATTTTTGGATAGCCCTCGTAATGTTGTATAGTAATACATCAGTAAAGGTGAAGGTGTCCCTGTGCTTAAGTAGTCACTGCATCATGAAGGCGTGTTCTTGAACTCTGCATTAGTTGTAGGTGAGTGGTCAGCTTCACGCCTCGGCCGCTTTACGCCTGTGGCTAGGAGGCTAGGGGTCGGCCCAAGAGCCGGTCTGGACGAAGTTGAGGGGAGGAAAATTTTGACTCCACCGGGACTAGAATTCCAACCACTCTGCTGTTCAGCCCGTCGCTATACCGGTTGCGTTTTCCCGGCTCTGTAACGCACCGGCGGCCCGCAGCTTCTTGCTGCATGATATTTCAACACGGCCGAGTCCTCTGAATCGCATTCGGAATTATTTTGTGATGTCATCGCACCTCAAGAATACAGAAACACATTTTGTTGAGCAGTGTCGTGTTGTAATCCTCGTAATATTAGGAGGGCTTTTATGTGTCTTGTGTTGACGGTAAGGGACGCGAGGGGCAAGCAGTTTTCACTGCTACTCAAGAGTCTTAGCGGTTACGGCGTCGTTATGCAGGAAGTGACGGTACGTGACGTGGACGGTTTGCAAAATCAAGTCGTTGATGGTTTCCATGACGACGGATAATAAATGAAACAGCGGCCTACTCGATTCTCTGCCTGTCAGTGTGATTAATGTTTGCGGATCGCATAATTGGCCGATGTCTTCTATCATGGCGGCCCTGCGTCCGTCTTGTGTGATTATGAACCCTGGTCCCTTATCTTGAGAGGGAAATTGTAAAATGAAATAGCGCTGATCTGATCTGTCCGGTACATAGCACTCCTGCTTCTTATTCGGGAGCACACGGGTTCAGATCTCGGTCCGCAGATCGGGTGGCCTCACTTAGGTTTCTCATGGGTTTTCTCAGTAAATCCTGACAGAATAGGAAACTGGGCCATGACCGTTTCCTTTCAGATTATTTCCAGCTAATAATTGGACGCTATGTATTCCGAGCTCATGATAGCGTCGTTAAGTAAACCATAAGCTAATAAAGCAAAAAGTAAAACATAAAGGATGAGATCATGGCTAACAGTTTGTTTTCTTTGCGGTCTTCTGGGATGTGACACCGTGTAGTTATTAATTTTCGGTTTGGCGCCCGACTGGCAGAGTCGTGAGACAAAATATGGTCATGAATCCCGTGGAATCCGGAACCAAGAATCGCTGAGCTGGCGAGGGCCAGCAGTAATTTACCCTGACGACCGATGCTGTCAATAGCTCAGACCGTCTCGTTGAACGGTGGGGCGATCAATGGATTCTAAGGGACATGCTGCCTCCGTTCACAGGGGCGACGCATTGACTCTGGCCCCATCAACCGTGATACACTGCCACATGACCAGCATACATAGCATTGCAGTGGCGGTTCGTGCTGAACTCATGATGCCGACTTGTCAGAGAAAAACCTGACCAACAGAAGGTGCGCTGTTAGACACTCTGTAGCGACAGTGTTGCCTTGGCGGGACAGTGGCTCTGGAATCTTTAGAACCAGTTTCTGTTGTTTCGACCAACAGATGAGCTCGTGTGGTCCTTGTATCCCCAAGGACGCAATGTTCCGCTAACCATTACATTGGCTCCGCACTGGCGGCGTATCTCTACCGGTATCTGACGTCAGTCACATAACCGACTGAGCTACCATGGCTGGCAGTGCCTTTAACCCTTAGTCTGAGTTACTTTACGACCTGCGGTTTACCGCCAATCAGTTCGTGTTGGCACCAAGCCCCTCGAGGTTCACGACCAGACTTCTCTTTTGCAACTGAACCCTTACGGTCATAGCCCTTATGTCACACGTTTTCTGACGAGAAGATAATTTGCCTCTTATGAATGTGCTTGGCCGTTGTCAAGTGTACGTATCGCACATATAGCGCTATTCACAAGAGTTAATGTGTGGATAATTGATGAATGATGAATTGAAAGGGATTTGGAAGGAGGCGGTTGAAGCCTAATTTGGGATTATATCCAGGCATTTGAATGCACTGAGGAAAACTACGAAAATCTCAGTCTCAGTAGCCAGTGTCCCCGTCGAAATTCGAACCGAACACTCCCGAGTAAGAGTCTAGATCTTTACAATTACAGAAACCCACTCGGAACATGCACTTTTAAATTCAGCAGAAGATATTAATGCTCAGCTTCAAGCCTCGACCGCTTTATCCCCTGGAGAAATCCGCTCCGCCTCTGTCCATTGGATAGCAGGCTGTATAGGCCCCTGACATGGTTTGAACCTGCAGGGAATCGAACCCCAACTCCTCTCCGAAGTCTAATAAAATATAACGAACGTTGTTTTTCCCCAGTTTTCAAGTCAAGTTTGGATTGGTTTCATGCAAAGAAGAGTTTCTGGTCCAGTTCTGAATGATTTCCTCCTGTGTTGCAGGTGAGCGCGTAACCATGACGACGGAACTCAGCTGACCCGGTGAGTAGCCGTGTTGCCAAGTAGTTCGCGTTTAAATCGTCTCCGGGGATACATCTCTTACGGAAGAAAAGTGCAGTGTGTTTAGCGGGATCTCCAATTTGGCGATTTTGGTTCCCGTCGCATGCTAAATGTAGAGTCTAGCAACGTTCTGTTGCTGGCATAATGATCTGCGTCACTGTTTGATGATGACGCACTCCTCACAGATGTTGTAGACGGAGTTTAGTGACCCTTCACAATTTCGGTGGACAGATCACCCGAACAGCATCGCAGAGTGCCCCTACACTACGTGCAGGTGTACAAACATGCCCACCGAAGTCATGCTACTGAAATCTAAGACATTTTGATACATATCGAGCCACATGGCGACTAGGTCAGGGCTTCGACTCCTCGCACCTGCCCTCATGTCTTGTGCGCAGACTTTCCCGTGTTCATGTAGACTCGTCAGGAAAGCTGACCTTTCGTGGTACAGGCAGACACTCGTACAACATGGCGGTGAGGATAGACTTGGCTTCTGCGTGACAAGAAATACTGAAAAAAAATAGTGAGAGACAGTGGTTGCAGCTGCACTGTGGGATGAAGGTTGACGCACTGTAACTAAGGCCCTGTTACAACCCACACACACACACACACACACACACACACACACACACACACACACACACACACACACACACACACACACACACCCTACAATCTGTATCTTAGGACCAAATCCATTGCTCATTCTGTTGAGAACTGCCAGGTCTAAACACAGTTCGTCTGATGCCTGGAGATCCAAGTAAATAATATATAAGAATTCAGTCCGTACCTCACAGGAAACATAACGTCACCGCTACAAAGCCCAGCCAGTTAATGCTGTTTGGGGAAACAGTCGCTGTAAGAACCATACGGAACCCACAGATGCACTCTGTGGGTAGATGCGGAGTTTTGGTGTGCTAAAGCGGGTGGTACATATAGTTACCACTGTATTGTAGGTCAGCAGTGTAGGTATGTGACTAGTTCAGCCCACTTGTGATCTCGTCGCCCTGCTATTGATCAGTGAAATTCTTTGGTAACAATCTTCCAAATTACACGGGGTCACTCAGGTCTCACAAATGCCGGGATATTAACTACAATTAGGCCATGACAGTTTCCTTCCAAATCCTTTAAATTCATTATCCACTAATTAACCTACTCTTGACACTATATAATCCAAGCTACTTATAAGCGTCTTTACATAATGCGTGAATAACAAGTAAAGGTAAATTGTTCATGTACTTAATTAAGCATCACGCCATAAATGCAGCTGTGGAGTGGAGGTGTAGCTCCATGCATTTTAACCTCGTCAGTGGGTGGAGGTGAATGGCCTGCTTCACTCACTGACCGCTTTACCCACGGTAGCCATTGCATAGGAAGGGGTTGGGTGGGCCCCAGAGGCGGTCGGGACGCTCTTGCCCCTGCCAGCAATCGAACCCCGATTTCGCGGTCGTCCAGGTCATAGCGTTGTCACTACACTGACTTAGCTAGCTCCTCCGCACAGAGTTCATTAAACTTTACTGTGCAGTCAGATGTGTCGTGCTGTGATCTCAGAGATTCTGCATATCCTTAAACATGTTTAATGTTTCGCGTCTTTCTGAAACGCCTTGTACTGTAGTGGCGTCGCGCTAACCAGATTTCATCCGTATGAATATTTATGTAACATCCTGTACAGTAATCTCATACAGCTGATTCTTACACTTCGAACAGAAACGCCGGTTTGTTATAATAGTGACGAGAAACGACATGATTATGTGGACAGCAATGCCAGCTTACGTCATCCAATTCCCCGTGCTCCAGAGGTTACTCATGCGATGAGGGAACACACCTTGTGGATGTGAACAGTGGTGCTGACTTTTCGGAGGCATAAGTTGCCTCCTTCTCCAGGGTGTACGTATAACCCGTTTCGAAAGAACCACGGGGAAGGGAGGTGGGTACTGGCGCTCCTTCGAGATTTACACTATATACTGCAGGCAGGTAGAGTTGTGAAACCAAGTTCTTCCCTTGTCGCCGATACTGTCTGCTCTTTCTGTAACTGTCTGTACCTTACCTGGTTACTAAACCCACTCTTGTACGCAGATGTCTCAGTCTTCTAAGCAGACTGGGCACTGGACGTTTGCCCTGATATACGGATTTCAGTGTGTGTGGTTCATAAAGGAGCGTTATAGTACAGCTGCAAGCACTGCCCCGCTAATTCTCGCCATACTTCCCTCACGCTCATCCCAGAGAGCAGCTCTGACTTGGAGACGCAGCGTTTCCTGTGCCGTAGGAACTGCATTTTTACATATTCGGATGATATTCATTGTTGCAACGGACGATATTGGAATCCCCTTACCGGAGAGACACAGACGCAGCCCTGCTCAGTAACTGAGCGCGCGCTCGCGCTGTCCGCCTGCAAGCAACAGGTCAGTAACAGTGGCCTGTCCACTTCCGTGCGCTTGATGTTTGCCAGCCTGAAGAGAGAGAGGGGGACATTTTCTCTTTTACGTGAGAAAGGGATAGAAAATTTCCGGCTCTTAAGGTTTCAAAAAAGAAAAAGGTAAAATTGTACCTGTGCTTAATTAATTACCATGCCATGCAGACGTAAGGGGGGCTGGAGGTATAGCTCCAACATTCTTGACCTCGGCACTAGATAGAGGTCAGCTTCACGCCCCGGCCACATTACACGCGAGGAAAGAGCCCACTGTACCCATTGGATAGGAGGCTGAGTGGGTCTCAGCGTCGTCTGGGCGCTATGGAGAAGAGAGAAATCTTTCACTGCTGGTTATCGAACCGGAGTCGTCCAGCCCGTAGCGTAGTCGCTATACCGACTGAATTATCCCGCCTCCAAAGGTTCCGAAGCAGTATAGTGAAAAGGTGAGCCAGAAGAAGAGAGATGGATAAGAAATAATAGTGGAAGACTAGATGAAAAGGGAAAGTCATGGGGTAGAAGAACATCATTTTGTCAGAAGGTTCCCAAGCTTCGACCGTTAGTCCTTCGACGCTAGAATGGTTAGAAGCAGTGACTACAGACACACCCTGTTCCCCGGCACTCACGTTCCGGAACACCGTACCGCGAGGGATGCAATTTAAACTACTTGTCGCGCTTCCCAGTGGCCATGGCAACCCGAAACAAAGAGCCTCAGAAGCTTAATTACCGCCCGTCGATGGACTGGACACGCGCCTGCGCAGTCTCGCATCAAATGCTGTGCATGCAAGTAGTTAACATTTATGGCACGGTGGAAATGATCCCATCGCCCAGAAGCGAACGGAAACTTTTAGGTAGCAGTGTCAGTTGATGAACTTTCATGGATTGTCGGACTGTACCGCTGCGCCAACCTGCCCGGTTCCTCAGCAACATGAACGGTATTCGGGACTAATTAAGCTAGCAGAATATCTTGTTGTTTTTTGTTCGTGCTTTTGTATGTGTATGAGACTCGGACCGAAGCGCAGTTTGGGATATGAAATGTCGTGACGTATGCAAACCGTCCTCTGAAATGGGCTGGACATGTAGCTAGGATGATGTAAACAAATTCGGTCAGAAATGTTTCGAGATGCCACTGATGAATAATCATGACAGCAAGAGGTAAAGTTGTCCCTGAGCTTAATTAAGCAAAATGTCCTGAAGGCGTATGAGGGAGTGGAGTTATAGCTCCACGCATTTGACACCAAGTGGACGTCAGTGATGAACTTCGCTGCACGGCCGCTTTACTCCCAACCGTTCGATAGGAGACTGGGTAGGTCCCTGATTCGGTGTGTACGCAGCAGAGAAGAGAGACATCTGTTGCCTCTGCCGGGAATAGAACCAAGATCGTCCATCTTGTGAGCTGACTCGCAGTGGAGCTGAGAACAGTAAATGCACTTTAGAGAATACGTTGTTTAGCTAAGAGGCTTTTGTCATGACGATAATGAACCATCTTAGAAGTTAGGCTGGCTGCGAGTTAGAAGGTCGCGGTAAGGTTGTTGCTTCCCAGTATTACCGCGGGTTGGCGCTAGCGACCGTGACAACAGCGCAATCTGGTGTTGTCGTCTGCAGCATCCACTCTCCCACTTTAAACTTTTTTTTTTTATTTATTTAACTCCAATAATTATACAATCTATCCATTAAGTGTGGATAATAAGTACATTTTGTGGTTTACATATAGAAAAGGAAAGAGAACTTGTCGTGGTGAGCATGTTCCAATGAACATGCTCAATACTTATTTTAACTGCTTAGTGACATGCAGTTAAGTGTTGAATTATTCAAATCTGGTGGGTAAATCTGAAGGTTTGAATCTGTTTAACCTCCTGATTTCTCCTTCGTTGTCGAGCAGCTTTTGTGCCAAGTCGTTCGGATGGGCCTGGAGTCTGATTTTATACTTTTTGCTGTGTTTTTTTATTTCCTCTCGTACTGTTGGTACATCTAAGTCCTTGTGTAGTACCGTGTTCGGCACATACCACGGTGCGTTAACTATTATTCGTAATACTTTGCTTTGAAATCGTTGGAGAATTTCTATGTTTGAGTTACTGGCTGATCCCCATAATGGTATCCCGTACGTCCATATCGGTTTGAGCATGGTTTTGTACAGTAAGATCTTGTTTTCTGTCGATAGCTCCGACTGCCTTCCCAGCATCCAATACATCTGTCGGAATTTTATTCCGAGTTGTTTTCTTTTGGTGTGAATGTGTTTTTTCCATGTCAGTCGTTTATCCAGGTGTATACCAAGGTATTTGGCATCTTCTGCTTGTGGTATCTGAGAGTGATTTAACGTTACTGGAGGACAGGTAGTGCGTTTCATGGT
>NW_019730108.1:990087-1067475 GCF_002891405.2 Cryptotermes secundus
GGAGGGTGATGCTATATGCATGTATGATGTTGATGGGTTTTGCTCTGCATACGAGTCCGTATTTGACTGTGTGTTGTACATGTGATTTGGAGCTTGGCCTTGGGCCGCACTCTATTATTTTAGCCTTTATTTCTATTTCGATTTGTTGTTTGTTTATTAAGGCGGATTATAATAAATATTTATATTAAATGTATAAGTATATTACGTAGATTAAGTACTTGCTGTTTGTTGATAGCCCTGAGGCGTACGTCGTATTTCACTGGCAGTATGTGTCTCAGTAGCTGTGCACTTACAAGACGTCCTTATCGTACTGCAGCTAGCGATCGACTCCCCACTTTAAACTGAGAAATAAAAATGGATCAACAAGAATCAGGACGAAAAGAGTCGGTCCTCTTACACCAAATTTCGTACAAATCTGTCAAGTGACTATACAAATGGGGTATGTGTTCGGACGGACAGAACGGATTGTGTACAGTTTGGTACTTGTTAATGTTAAAGTACAGCTTATGGCGCAGACATCTTGTCACAGGTGCAGGGAAACTTGGTCCTTGTTGAATATGAGGTTCTCACTGTGAATATGACGCCGTGTAGTCTGGTAGAAGCTTACTGACGTTTTTCTGGGAATTCACTGCGTCTGTCTTCAGGATCGAAGAGTAAACCAAGAAACTGAGCAACAAGTCACCAGCGAGCCTCAACCGGAAGTGAATCTGCCGACACTAGTCTCTCTATCGTCTATCTCACGAAGCTACTTATTTATAAACACTTCTTGAGGCCTGTTTGAGGTTATGATTGGATTGTGAGCACGCGGGGCCTGCAGTCTATGTGCCTGCTGTGTAGCGCGCTCCTTAGTAGAGTGGCGTGCTCTAGCTGGCAGTCTGTTACGTCATTTCCACCTCATAATTTTACGTATACACAGTCCTCACTTTACGACGCAGTGCGAAACTTCTTCTCTTCATTCGAACTTTCGTAATGAATCACATACTTTCGGCTTCTTTCTTGTCATCCGAATGCAGACTTGCTCATCCTATTTTTTTTATTGCTAGTGGGGTGGAATTGTACTGCGGCCACTTCCGGCCTAATGTACCAGCCCCAGATGATAGGTGTGGGTGATTGTGGAGCAATTGATAGAATGAAGATTGGCAGGGGAAACCGAAGTACTCGGAGAAAACCTGCCCCAGCCCACTTTGTCCACCACAAATCCCACTTGGCCAGACCAGGGATCGAACCCGGGCCGCTGCAATGGGAAGCCAGCGACTAACCGCTTGAGATATGGCGCGGCCTTGCTCATCCTAAGTCCCTTCCGAACAAAAACTGAAAGAAACTAACGCAGCGTCGCCCAACAACTTCTTACACTCTGCTCCGGTGTGTATTTAGCACAAGATTTCGACATTGTTTTTGGGAGGGTAACTCCAAATTGTAACACTGAAGAGCATTAAGAAATTTTGCTTTACTTACTCTCACCAGGAAGGAAACTATTCATGAGAGTGGTGACGGCGTGTGACGTTATAGTGTCTCTCGTAGTCTGCTGTTGGGGTGGGTCATGTCTCGTTGAGGAGCCTGGACCGTGATCAATGAAACATTGATCTGGACGTGGTTCATGTGGCTGTCACTAGATGGCAGATGTTTACTGTCATAGCGGCTCGATCTGTGGGTAAGCTGAGGACCTAAAATTGATGGTGGAAAACAAGTGGTGTAGATTTATGATGACTTTCGCGCTTGAAGACCAGGATACAAATAGAAGACAGCGAAGAAATGTAGCAATAAAAAGAAGAAGATATCGCGCGGCTGAGGAGATGTTTACTACTGAATCGAAACACAGGGGCGTCAGTGTTCGGGTGTGGACGTGTAGAAAGAATGGAAGAAGTCAAGAAAAAGCATAGTTGACGCTGTGCTTAATTAAGCACTACATTTTGAAGGTGTATGTGGGTTCGCAGTATATCTTCAGGCATTATTTACCTTGGCAGAAGACGGAGGCGAGTAGTCAGCTACCCCCAGGGAAGGAGTCCCCGATCCCCATTGGATAGGAGGCCGGGTGGGCCTCTGAGTCGGTCTGTATGCTGTGGAAAAAAGACAAAAACCCTCTTTCCCTGCCGGAATCTAGCCCCAATTGTCCGGTCGTTCAGCCCGTAGCAAAGGCAGTACACTGAGCTACGCCGGATCTCTACGGCAGTGCGTAGATGGCCAATCCCTAAAGGCGGGAACACAAATCGCTGTGCATGTATTTTTATTAGGAATTGACCCCGCCAGTAGATCAGACAATACGGCGTCAAATCTGGGACGAATAGTGAATTGGAAGGAAGAGGCCAAGGTCTAATTTAGGTAGTAGTGCCGCATTTTGCTGAAGAAATCGAGGAAAATCACGAAAATCCTCAGGACATCTCGGACAAAATTCGAACCGACGTTACCGGATGAGACCACTTGATCGGTCGTAGTATGTATCGCTCGACGTCAAATTGTTGTATGGTACGACGTGCAAGCGGAAGTGGTAGGTGGACGGAGCAGTCTTGTCCCATACAAACAAATTTAGATATCTTACGAGTATGTCCGAAAATTACGTGGATCGCCAGTAGTTGTGTGTTTTACAGGATTGCCAGGAAATTGCAGGTGACGAACAGGATGTGGAGTGGAGCGAAGTCCAATCGCATTGAGAAAAACTCAAAGTCCAGTCTGGTAGAAAATAGGATAGATTTATTAAGTGAGTCGAACAGACGACTTACACCACTGGCTGCTGACTGTTGACTGTTCTCAGGAAGGGTATATTCAAAGTAAAATACAGCATTGGCCCAGTCATAAGCAAAAAACTAATAACCTCTATCTCCCTCTTAATTAGTGAGTACTGCTCACTAACGCTTTGTTTATACTGTCGAAGGGCTGTCAGGTTTATAGCTGTGCGTGATTTTACTCTGCAGCCATACCCAGCTAATAAAATACCCTGTGGCATTTTTAAGGGTTCCAGGTTATCGCTCGGTCTTGACAGCTTAAAATAACAGAAGGGCTTGGTGCTTGGTCCCTATGACACCCTAAAATAACAGAGGGCTCTGTTCCTTATGACAAAATTACCTTCTGGTTGAGACAGTGTTATTAAACGTATTGTGATGCGAATGTTTACATATCGTTTTGGTAACCTTCAGGCTTCAGGGGGTTAAGTAGCCCAAATCTGAAAGTCTTGTAACAAAAAAAAGACGAACTCCGTGGATTTAGTCCGCAAGTGAACTATACCGACCGAGCGACCGCCGCTTGCCGGCGAAGTTAGTGCCAACTTTAGCGGATAGATGGTGTCACGTGGTCAGCGCAACGAATCCCCACGGCCGTTATTTTCGGTTGTCTAGACCGGAGCCGCTATTTCCTTGAAACAGCTCCTCAGTCATCCTCTCGAGGCTAAGTGGACCCGTTTCAGACCCACTACTTCTCAGAAAATCTGGTAGCCCTGGAAATCGAACTGAAAGAAAAGACCTGACTGCAGTTACGACTGTGTAACTCCTATACGCAATATCCGCTCATCTACGTTTAGATCTTCCTAATGATTACTTTCCGTTACATTTCTCAGCAGCAAATGTTGCTAAGAATACTGTTCTCTTGGATGTGCCGTCGTAGAGTCCCGTACGAGTTCACTGACGTTTCGTAGGAATATACAGCCTACATCTTCAGGGTCGAGAAGTAAGCCTAGCAACAAACCAGCAGGACTCAAGCGACAAGTCTCACGCTGCTTACTCTTCAACCATGAAGACAGAGGCTGCGAAACGCCGATAAACTTGCGCCAGACTACGCGGCATCACATTGCAGAGACCCCAAATTCATCATAGGAAAATGTTATGTTCATGTTATTTTATCGCCCTTGATTTTATCGCGCCGAGCGCTCGTGTCGTTTCGTCTGTTTCATTCGTCCCGCCCCCTGTGACTCTTGTTTTATTTTCCTTTGCACCCCCTGCCCTGCCCACGGCTTGCTCATCTGTCTCCATGCAAGTGTGGCAGTATTCTGGGCGGTCCTTTGTCCCACTGTAGCACTGAGTGTGAACCTCAAGTGCCTGGCTGCGTGTGAAACCTTTAATGGGCCACAATTTGCGAGAGCGGGATTTTGTAAAAATCACTGAACCGCAGTAACATTACTGGAAGAAACACGAGGCACTGGGATACTGAACTAACAGCATCTGCTGACACTAATTTGTGCTCTTCTCCGAATTGTATTAGGGTGACTGGACATGTAGCACAAATGGGCATGGATGCCATCAAGTCGAGGAAGTCATTGGATATTTTAATTGACATAATCCCTTCCACTCGTGCTATGGCCCTGGGGTCGACTCAGCCTCTAACAGAAATGAATACCAAGAATCTTCCCGAGAGGTAAAGGGCGTCCGGCGCGTAAGGCTGACAACCTCACCGCCATCTGTGAGTCGATTGTCTAGAGAAAATGTGGGAGCCTCGACGTCTCACAACCCTGTGGGCCTCCACGGTCTGTCAGAGGGATAGCTTTACCTTTTTTTTAGTAGTATTTTCTTTTACTAATCGCTTTAGAGTATTCAGGATAGAAGAATACTGTTTGCAAAAAGCATTTTTTATACATTTCTTACTTTTTAAGCATTAATTTTCTTTCTCCAAGAAATAATAGGGGGAAGATGTCTTGTTTCGTTCCCCGTGCCGGCGCTAATGAAAATGGAGGATGTGATAAATGCATGCAAAATTAAGATGTAACGCTTCGAGGATGAGACACAAAGTTAGACGTATAAGCGTAGTTGCAGAATATTTTTAAAACGGATCTTAAAAAACTTGGTCTTGAGAGTGTGGGCTGGATTCATCTTGTGAATACGTTAGTGAACTTTTAGGTTTCCGTAAAACACGGAGAATTTATTGACTAGCTCAGTGACTGTTAGCTTGCCGAGGTGGACACCCCTCCATAGAATGTAGCTCGTACTGCAGCACGTTTGTAACATGACTGTACCGTTTTCGTAACGCCGTAGTTTGATAACCCTTTCCATTCTTTCTTGTGTCAATATTTCCTCTGGTTTATATTGTTCAAGGGAGCACGCGGTAGCATAGTTGGTTGAGGCACTGTGCTACAAGCCGGAAGGTCGCGGGTTCAATTCCCTATGAGGTCGTTCGATTTTTCTAATTACCTAATTCTTCCAGCCACACTATGGCCCTAGGGTCGACTCAGCCTCTGACAGAAATGAGTACCAGGAATCTTCCTGCGGGTAGAGAGCGGCCGGTGCGTAAGACTAACAACCTCACCGCCATCTGTGAGCCGATTGTCTAGAGAAAATGTGGAAACCTCGACGTCTCACAACCCTATGGACCTTCACGGCCGGTTACATGGATACCTTTACTTTATACTGTTGAAAGACACCGGTAGTTACTTGTAATTGTTCAGAGATGGCGGGATTCGATTCTTCTACGTATCTTGCCAAACATTAAATAAGCGATTTTTCTCTGTGTAACATCTCTGGTGATGTCCTGTGCGCTGAACGAGATCTCCGATGCGGCGATCTGTGGCTCCCCGTGTATGTTGAAAGTGCTGAAAACCGCACATTCAGAAATATGTTAGAAACACTACATATAATCCGGCGCTTATCTCGTGAATAACACGGAACAGGCTAACGACACACAATCGAGCAACTTCTTGTGACTGTGTCTTCTTGACCAGACTGTATCCGGCTGGCTGTTCGTGTTAAGTGGAATGGGGGGAGGAGGTGATGATAAAACTAGCGCAAGCTGTCGGTAATGAGGTGTACTATCTGCTCCGTCTGGTGTCATGAAACAAACGCAGGGTGATCAATCATGTCGACGGTCCGAGGAGTCTTGATGAATGAACGTGGACAAAGTTCCGCGTCGAGTGGTTTCTGCAGTGGAACCGCGCGTGATTTATGTGTTGCATTGAGATCAAGCGACCCGTGTACACACACAGTTTCCAGTTTCTGCTTGTCTTGCGGTTTCCACAGTTTCTCATAGCTGCCTTCAGCAAGCTGTCTTGCATCCCGACGCAGGCAGGCGCGGTTCGATTTCTCACCGGGGTACCCTCTCTTCCGGTTGACTTCTTCCTGAATTTACTGTTTTTCCAGTTCAGGCTCGCTTCCTCACAAATACGTATGCACATGACGTCACTAGTTATCTTACACCCTGAAGATGTGGGCAGCATATTTCTTTCTAACGTTGGTGCCTATCAAAATGCACGACGTCACATCCCAGAAGTCCAAAATCTTGACTCGGAGGTGTCTAATTTTGTTTGTTTGTTTGTTTGTTTTTCCTCGGGGTGGGGTGAGACTGAGTCTACTTGGTACGTCGGTCACTAACGGGCCTACTGTACCAGCACCGGATGGTACGTAGATGATGATGAGTGTGGAGCAGTCGGCGGAATGAGAATTGGCGGGGGAAACAGAAGTTCTCGGAGAAAACCTGCCCCAGTGCCACTTTTCCCAACACAAATCCCTCATTGCCTGCCCCGGGCTCGAACCCGGGCCACCGCGGTGAGAAGCCAGCGACTAGCCGCCTGAGCTATGATACGACCACTGACTAATCTTAATAAGAAAGGTTACAGCTGTTGTTGCAAATCAAATCTTCATCTGATACGGCGTCGTTAAAAGTAACAGAAGAAACTAAAGTGGCTGGCTGTGACCTGGACGATCGGCGTTCGATTCCAGGCAGGGGAAAGAGGCTTTTCTCTTCTCCACGGCGTCCAGACCTGCTCCGGGGTTCGCCAGTCTTCCTACCCAATGTTTACTGTGGGTGAACCGGCCGGGGCGTGAAGCTGACTATTTACCGCTACGTAGTGCCGAGGTGTAACATAGAGTGAGCTTAACTCCACGCCCCGCCATACGCCTGAACAGTGTTCTGCATGGACACGGGAAAATGTAGGTCTGATTTAACGCTTAAATCGTGGTATGCTTATTCTGGAGTTTTTAGGTTGAAATCTCGGTCGGAGACCCGGGTTCTCTGATTATTTTCGTGGTTCCCTTAGTTCCTGTAGGCAAATGCTAGGATAGTACTAGGATAGCAGTAGGTCACGGCCGATGCTTTCGCAAGCCCTCTTGTATCTAAGAGCAGCAGTGCGTGACGGCTGAAGCACCGATGTAACCTTTGGTGCGCCCTGTAGTTGACTTAGGTCAGTGACGTATGGCCCGCGCTTAGATGCAGCCCCCGCTGACAGATGGAGCTGTGAGCGCGCCTGACGCGAGGCATTTGTCTTGCCGTGTTCCGACTTCATTACCACACTGAAAAAAAAATTACTCTGCACACTAAATTAAGTTTAGTTCCGATTTGCATCGTGATATTAATAGCAAGCAGTTTGGCAGCACTGTACAAACCACATCGAAACATCTGATACTCTGACGTCTAACAACTTTTGAACCAGTGGACCCGATGTAGTAGAAGTCGCAATATAGGTCTTGATACCGGGGGTCTACTCACTCGTCACAAAGTCGTAATAATTGGCACAGGCCACGTGATAGGGGTCAGGTTGTAGGATTGTTTTCCTTGTGAAATGATATAGCAATATGGCTGTCACGCGAAAATGTGTTTGCTGGCAGACACGCGGACACATGAGGCCTGTGTGTGCTGTAATGTTTCATCCTTCGAACCGTTCATCAGAAAATCCAGCTTTAAAGTTGTGCCACCGAAGGAAACAGTCAGATCACGGCGCGTCACGTTCGGGAAATCATATCTCGGCCCCCAGACCCGGTATCCTGAAGGGTAAATGCTAGGGTGGGACATCAAGTAGGCTGCGACCACTTCCTTCCAATTCATTACCCAGTAATCATCGCACCGTTCGACGCTACATTTTCTGATCTACTGACAGCGTCGTTTAGACCATAAATGATTAAATATGTACTGTGTATGTAAACGAGTAAATGAGGCAGGAAATAAATAAGTAGGATCCAAATATGTCAATAAGAAAAAAGTTCTCGCTTCTTTAATATGACGTCATATAGTCATGTAGAAGTTTATGGGTGTTTCGGAGGAAGGTACTGCCTCTGTCGTCAGGCTAAAAGTGTTAGCCCAGGAAGCAGAGCGTTCTGCACGTCCCGTGGATATGAGCACCTCCCCTTCCGAGTTCTGCCCGACTTGTATGCGCTAATCAGCACACACGTCATACCGAGCAGATTCGCTTAGCGATAACGTTAGAGTCTTATGTTTGAGAGGTTATCGGTTCGACACTCGGCTAGTACATCTGTTATTTTGACAGGACTTCCGTTGTTTTTCTCGCTCGCTCCAGGCACAGGAAGGCCACTACCGCTTAATTCCAGTTTCCTTGCCATTCATCATTCATTGGCCATCCTTCAGTTCGGTACTACAGAACATACGAGAGAGTTAGTAAACAGGTATCTTTTCTATGTGTATCACTAAGTAGTAGCAGAATTCATTCATGCGCATGATCAGTGCGCTGGTTTCGGTAGTCAAAATGGCGACCGTGCTTGAGGATTCTACTACCGAAGAGCAGCATACTGGTGTGCGTTTTTGTGAGCGATAGGACTCAATGCAAAAGATGTTCATGAAGAAATGTTTCCTATTTACGATGGAAAGTGTTTGTCGTGTCATGTGGTTCACAACTGGGTCAATAAATTCTCTCAAGGACGTTCAAAAGTCGCAAGTGACGCCCGACCAGGTCGCCCTTTTGAGATTGCAATAGAAGGAACTGTGAAGCGGGTGGAAGAGGTGACAGGAGCCGCGCTAGGTGTTCCCATGATTTAGCATACAGCATGATGCATGATCACTTGAAGTTTCGGAAAGTGTACACACGGTGGGTGACCAGAGAACTGAAGGATCGAGAAAAAATTAACCGAATGGGTCTGTCATTGCAACATCTCTTACGGTATGCAGATGAAGGGGAAGATGTGCTTAACAGGATTGTTACTGGGGCTAATCATGGGTGCATCAGTAGCAACCCGAAACAAAGCGTGCTTCAGTGCAATGAAAACATCCCCAGTTCACCTTCAACCAGAAGATTTAAGATTGCACCATCAGCTTACAGTGTTTTGGGATTCTCAGGGAGTACTGCTGACCCATTTTCGGAATCGTGGTGAATATGTGAATTCTGCATCTGTCGAAGCCTCGGGATGCAGTTTGCAGAAAACGTCCAGGGCAACTGGCAAGAGGGGTACTGCTTCATCATGGCAATGCCAGACTCCATACAGCCCGAGCGGGAGATTCCTGAACATGCGCCG
This sequence comes from Cryptotermes secundus, assembly GCF_002891405.2. Lineage (NCBI taxonomy): Eukaryota > Metazoa > Arthropoda > Insecta > Blattodea > Kalotermitidae > Cryptotermes > Cryptotermes secundus. The sequence goes on from NW_019730108.1 coordinate 999,240, forward strand.
TATAGTCCAAACTTGGCCCTTCGGGTCCGCTAAAATACCACCTTGGAGGCAAATGTTTCGCTGATGACGAAGAGGTTGAAACGGAGGTGCGGAAGTGGCTGAGACTTCTGTGCTGCGGGTTTCGGCGCACTGGTAAAGTGATGGGACAAGTATATCAGTGTTGGTGGAGGCTGTGTCGAGAAATAAATGTTTTTTCCCAGGTTGGAATATCACATGCTTTGTGTTCCGTATCCGTTTGTGACCTGTTTACTGACTGACTCTCCCTCGTAGTTATTGACATCTGTGTGAAGTGGCTACATACATGCAAACATACGGTACCTGCAGCAGCCTCGTATCTAGTGGGTGTCGGGGGTAAAGCGGCAAGGGCGTGAAGCTCCTCTCCAGCTGTGCGGAGGTCAAGAAAGGTGGAACAATACCTCCACTCCCTTATATGTCGTTATGGCATAGTGCTTAACTAAATAAGCACAGAGACTGCTTTACATGTTTTACTTACCTGCGGACGCACAGGAACTGTCGTGCTACTGTGAACCGCGCCCGCTGCGTTCCCACTGGTTCATACAGTGACCGTGCCTCCACTCCAACACTGGCAGCAATCGGTATCCTAGCAACACGTCTGCGAATAAACAGTGGCGTCGAGAAGCCTAAGCTCGCTCAGTGGCCTCACTTCTCCGGCACTGAGGTTGAAGCGTGGATTCTGTAGTTAACACGGCCGGAGCGGAGCGTGATGCTGCCCCTCTCTGGAAGTGGCTTGGAACGAGAAAGTGCAGTGACATTGAGAAGCCCTGTCTTCTGGGATATAGAGTCCTGTTGTCAGTTGAAAGTCAATTGACGTTTCGGAGGAACATGTCGCCTTCACCTTCGTGGTCGAAGAATAAGTCGAACAAGAAACGAGCGTGAAGCAGGTGGCAAGCAGAGCTAGACTTATTCTTCGACCCTGCAGGTGTATGCGACATGTTCCTCCGAAACGTCCGTTGATTTTCGGCGGATTGCACTGCGTTATATCTCAGAAGACAGGACTCTTCATAACCACTGCTGTGAGAACCTCAAATCCTGCAATAACAGTGTTCGTGGTTGTCCCCAGTCCCTCCAAGAACCTGATTTACTGCTCACTGTCGTTGTGTTGTCACATATCGGACTTCAGAGCCTCCTCAGTTGATACAGTAATGCTAAATAACCAAGTCCCTAGCTCGAAGTTTCAGCACTGCCTACCCCCAGCAGAATTCGCAGTAACGTGCAACATCTCGTCAGGTAGTGAGAAGTTTCGCTGAATAATGACCTTTCTTACGGGTCAAGGCCACGCTGTTACCCGGATACCAGCCAGTCACCTCACAATACACTGCAGCAAGTTTACAGCACAGCGCGGATAACAAATTTACATCGGAGCGAGTGAAATATGCAGGACAATAAAGAACATTTTTCCTTCTTTTGATTTTTTTTCCTTCCTTTATTTTCTTTCTCCCGCGCGTTGTCGCCTCCTCTCCTGCAGTTTGCATTCCGATCGCTCCGACCGACTCATCTCGCTATGCGGCATGCATTTGTTTCCTCAAGCAGTTTCAACTGCGCATGCGTCAGATTTTAAATTTAGAGCAAGTGTTTACGTAACATTACAAGATACGTACATCCGATTCCTTTTCTCCAGTCTTCCGTTTTTCTGTCCTGGTATATCGATCCTGTGCAGACGTTCGAAAGGCATACAAAGGGAGGAAACGACCATGGCCAACTTAAAACGCTTACCTAGCAATTGTTAGTAAATACGACGAGTTGAGAAGTTTACGCATGGCGTAACAGTTGTCTCGTAGTCTCCGTTCTGTCTATTTCTTTTCTTCAGAATTGTAAGACTTGCGGAAAAAATGTACTGGATACAAAATTGCAAAGTTGCCCCCTGCTCTTAACTAATTAAGCACTACACCATGAAAATGTATGGGGCAGTGGACGTATAGATCCACGTGTTCTTGACCACGGCATTAGTTGGAAGTTAGTGGTCAACTTTACCCCCGGGGAAAGAATCTCCCATACCCATTCGCTAGGAGGCTGGGTGGGCCCGAGAACCGGTCTGGACTTCGTGGAGAGGAAGACAGGCAGACGTGGCGAAGCCAGCAGGCTCGTACTCGTAACTTGTAAACGCACCAAAAACCGTCGGGAACGAGATTCGAACTAGGAATCTGTGCTTGCTAGCCACAACGCATGGACACTCGGTATAAGTACATCAGTGTTGACAACATGTAAATCTGTAAATCCCACTCCTAAACTGTTTAGGGGTAGGGGGGCTGCAGTGTCAATATAACCACGGTGTCTTGAGGTAGGAATGTGGCTACATGTACCTTCACGCCCCTATACACCATAGAGGGAGACGTGAGACCTGTTTAGTGGGCCCAGTCACTGTAGTGCTTAGGTACAGGTTGATGGCCGGAATTAGAATGCTGACAGGGATCGGTATTTTACTCTTCATGTATGTAATGCCTAGGCCGGTTGAGTCTCCTGTCCTCCCGCTCTGGCCGCGAAACGCTTAGTACAGGAAGGAGAGTGCAGATGTCAGCGCGGACTTGGGTTGTTTCGTTCATATTCGGGAAATCCCCGGTTAGGTTACACAGTGTGCGGCGTATTCAGTCAATGTAGCATCGTAACAATGGGCTTTCATCTGTGTCATCAGCGAACAGGTTAGCGTAGCGGTCCAGACTTGTATTCAGTACGGTCTGAATTCGAGTTCTTGAGGCTCTGATTTCGATACTAAAGGTTTGCATGGGTCTGTTCAGCATATTCAGGCGAATGCCGGGTTGGTTTATTTAACTCTGTTTCAACACACTATAAAAGTCTGCATTCTGCCCACACAGTGTATCTGTGTGTTCCGTCTGGTTCTCACAGTAAACAGCGACTGTTTCCGCAAACAGCATTAACCGGTTGGGCTTTGTAGTGGTGACGTAACGTGTTTCCTGTGAGGTACGGACTGAATTAAATATTAGATGAAATTCGGTCTTTAAAGGTTTACATAGACCACGCGCCGCCTTAGCATTCAGTATACGGTTCCAGTCGTAGTCGGTGCTATTAGAAGCCACCCTCTGTAACCGAAAAACAGTGTCTTACGCTGCACGACTTGGCGTGCCGGTAGTTGAGGAGTCCGGATGAGAACACTGAAATGTAAGACATGGCAACGTCGCGTCGGAGTCCGGGGATCGAGTCTGCAGTTTTTAAAACGTTCCGCGTCCCGTATCCATGCACATGGCGGCAGGCACTGTGCGTTCTATTTGCGCGCCACTTGAGATGCACCAGATGCACAGACAGCGGGTGTTTCGTAGTCCAGTGGTAATTATATGCACCAGCTCCTTTTATTATTAGGAAGCTCTGCATTCTGTGTACGCAGTGTATCTATGCGTTCCGTATGGTTCTCACAATAAACAGCGACTGTTTCCCTAGACAGCTTTAACCGGTTGGGCTTTGAGACGTATGTGTTTCCTGTGAGGTACGGACTGGATGGGCTTCATACACTTGTAAGGGAAGCCTCAGGCTACCTGTGTACCCGAACTCTGGGTAAATGTATCCTGAAGTTCCTGCGGCCCGCAGTGTCGACACGGGTTTTCTTGCCTTTCGAGCTGTGTCAGAAGCCTTTCTCCTCTTCGCGTACGAATAGACTTGTAAGATTCTTACATTTCCTTTATCTAATGAGTGCTACTCTGCCGTTATGTATGTTATTAAGTAGTCGCTAATAGGAGCAGAAGATGACACCTGTGGAAGTTATGCCTTAGTCGGTATTACAGGGTACACCGTTGCTGAAATATTCCCTCCAGATAGCATCACCGTGTAGTTCGGATTCTTATTCTGTTCCGTTTAGTGTTTTACTGTATATGCAGGTGTGTTTGTCCAACCATGAGCGGAAGCACCTCTCCGCTTGCCTCGTTTTGGCGCCAATATGCCAGATGGCTTAATTACAAAACAGACACGGACCGCAGTGTAAACACTTGTGCCCTTCTTTCGTCCCACTTCGTTTATATAACGAAAATCCTCCATTGCGTTCTGTGTAACAAAATGTCCGAGTGTCAACTCAAATCAAGATGTCATTCAAGGAAAACGTTAACTCGAAACAAACCGTAATAAAGTGGAATTTCCCGCTGAAGTTACGCGCCTTGTGATGTCACGTGTTCCTTGTCATCTCGCCAACAATCAATCTCTGGTTAGGAAAAACGCAGAGAACAGAGGTCAGTGAATCCAGGCCGCACTGAAACATTAAATTAGAAGTTGAATAATACCGAGCATTCGGTTCAGTAAACCAGAAGGAATTTCGACATTTGTCATTACGTTTCGAAAGATTTGGTTTAGTTGTCGCGTGTGCGCGTGCGCGCGGCCAGTTGTCCAGTGCCCACTGTCTCGTGCCTCAGTGCGCCTTGCGCCGCGTTACGGAGGGCATGTTGCTGTCCCGTGCGCGCTCCTGGCCGCTCCTGTCGCCACCCCCAGGGCCGCCCCCACCTCGCGCTACCTCCGCCGCCGTCGTGCCGCCCCCAGCCAACCAGACCCGCCGCCTTCTGTGGAGGCACTACTACCCCGAGGGAGGCTGGGGATGGGTGGTGGTGGGATGCAGTGTGGGGGTGCACGTTTTGAACCACGGCCTCCTACTCGGGGGCGGAGCAGTGCTGCTGACTGCCGCCGCCAACACCTTCAACACCAGCGCAACAAACGCAGGTACGTAGCGTGTGTATTTACCCTGTTTCAGCCTCGATCTCTGGAGCCGGATCTTTGTAATTGGCCACGGCTGTTTCCTTTTCTCATATTTTACATAGTTATGCTCATGATGAATAGCCACAGCAGCTGAAATGGCATCTTTGAATGATTCGGTTACCGGCAACATACGAGTGTTGAGCTATCGGCGACTAAGCACACGGGCACTCTGTAGCGCATGTGAGCCGTTGGCAGCTGAGCGCGCCACCTGTCGGCTCCTCTGAACTACACGCGCCAAGTTTTTGTAATGTTGCCGATCAAATGGTTAGGGACATTGATTGATAGATGGCAGCATGCCGCAACAATCGCTTTGAAACAAGTAACCGCTTCGCCGCGAGTGTGAGATCAAAGCGCAGCAGTGCGTTCAGTGCTGCCAACGCGAAGACTTAACACAACTAGTGTAATTCTTTTCCTGATAACTTTGCCAGGGGTGTCCAAGTTGCCGCCGGGTGTTACATTTTTAAGGGAAAGAAACCGAGTGAATTCTGTGAATGTCAATGGAACGACGTCCTACTGTTCTTATGAATGTGTCGGACACCAAACTATCTGACGGATTTGGATGAAATTTGGTATCCTGGATCTGAGCTGAAAGTTTCTGGCCGCCGGTTGTCCGTCGAGGAGATGCACAGACATTCTGGCAGGACGCAGGGGCAGGCTGGGAAGCCACGTGTTGCAAGCTGATTCCTTTTGCTCTTTTGTGCATATCGTGACCATGCGCTGCAAGCACGCGTTACGCAACGGCGTAAGTGTAATTGTTTTCCAAAATGGCGGTTTTCGTCACCGTATCTAGAAATGTCATGTTATTAACGGGGATCAAATTTTGAGAAACTTCTGATGTTTGATGTTCACACATTGCTGAGTACGACATATACTGACATCTGGGATATGGTGGAAAATTTTCGACGTTTCGGAAGAACGTACAGCCTTTTTCTACATTGTGGAAGTATACGGCATTAAGTATGACGCTTGAGTTCTTCGTAGGTGATGGTTTCTCGTTTCCTGGGGGCGGCATTGTACCGGCCCCCTTGGGATGAGGCATTTCTTAGGCATGTGACTTACTCCCGCCGTTGCTAAGCAAGTGTCCATTCTCCCTTCGCGCTCCTTTGTCTATGAATTTGGTGGCATTTATCTGAGCGTAAGGGCCGCGCCATAGCTCAAGCGGTTAGTCGCTGGCTTCCCATCGCGGCGGCCCGGGTTCGATCCCGGGTCTGATCAAGTGGGATTTGTGGTGGACAAAGAGGCGCTGGGGCAGGTTTTCTCCGAGTACTTGGGTTTCCCCTGCCAATCTTTATTCCACCAATTGCTCCACAATCACCCTCACCTATCATCTGGGGCTGGTACAATAAGCCAGAAGTGGCCGCAGTACAAGGGACTTAGTCCCTTTAACCGTCTCCTACCCGATCGGTGCCCCTGGATGGAAGCGCCACGTCCTAACTACCCCACCCGTTGACCTACGTTGATCTTCGGCCGCCGGCTGCTGGATGCTGCGGGCGACAGCGGCTACAGCTGGCTTTGCTGTTCCGCCAGTAGAGCTAAGGTTCAGTTCTCAGGTCGTTTGGCAGGGTCTCGCTCAGGAAGGGAAGTAGGAACTCGTATTACAACACAGACACTTTGTTTCACCAGGCACTTTATTAAATTCGTGTCCCTAGTGGACGACACTAACACACTACATTCAACTTCTGCCCGCGAGGTTTGAGATCGCTAAAAAGACTCCTTCCAGTGATTCCCTTTTTAGAATTTGCGTCCGAATAGTTCGAGGTATTGAATACAACTCCTCGAATGCCTTCTCCTCGCAACTCTCGGAGTCGCCTCGGTCCACAAGTAAAACTCCGGAAGTTACGAGGATTGGTCATTTTCAGAAAATTGGAGTACACTAAGTATCGCTCCAATCCGTTTAGGGACTGTCAGCAGCTGGACAAATGTTAGCTTGGCTTGGGGTTGGGAGACTTTCCATCTTTTGAGTTATGGGTTCAGCACTGTCACTTATTGTGTTCTCCAAGGATAATTTCGTGTGACCTAAAGAACCAAGCTTCGAGGGGTCTTCTTCTTTCGTACTGCTTCTGCCTTGACCAGTCATTTTCTCTTTTATTGTCTTTTTCAGTGGAGAGTTTGGGCTAAAACTCCTTCTTAAGGGGAAGAAATAGCCTATCTGCCACTCGTCCATTTGCGGCATGTCACAAGTAGACCTAACCGAACTTTCTACCAAATTGAATCGAGCTGGGTAGGCAGATCGGTTACATCCCACTCCACTAGCAATAAAACAAATGGTCTGAGCGTAAAGACTCCCGCCACCTCCCAGTTCTGTGTCTTTAGTTTCTCAGGCCAGTGGCCCAGTCTGTATAGTGACTAGGCTATGGGCCATATGACCAAGGAGTCGGGGATTGATTCTCGGAATAGGTATGAGATTTCTGGTTTCCGCTGCGTCCAGACCGGCTCTGGTGCCCACCCATGCGGTGGGTGAATTTGACCACTCTCCCCTATCTAGTGCCGAGGTTATGAATCGGTGGAACTGTACCTCCACTCCAAAACGTTTTCATAGCTTGGTGTTTTAATTAAGAACAAGGTCAGTTCTACGTCTACTTTGCCCTTCACCACGCAGAGCACGTGTTCTGCGAGATGTAATCCGAAGTTTAGGCCTGAGTTCCATCTTCTGGCGTGTGACGTCGTATAGTCCGGTAGAATTTCACTGTTATCTAGAAGGAATGTGTTGCCTCGAACTTCTGGGTCGAAGAATAAGCCAAGGAAGAAGCAGGCTGCTTTCTTGACTGACTGACCCGCCAACTCTGCAGATGGAGGTAACACGACCCCACTACGCGATGTCACCGCCTCTAAAACGTCAGCTGTGCTGCAGATATTCTGAACGCCAGATGACAGTTTCCGGGACTTGGTCTGCTTCTGTTTAGCCTAATGTGTAATCATTTATTTGTATATTTCCTCCTTCCTTGCAAATTAAGAAAACGTGAGCCGTCGCACTGATGGAACATCTGTTGAAATGGTAATCAGCTGTGTGTACATTTTTGTGACTTTAAATTGTTCTTGAATTGTGTCACATGGTACGCGTGTGCTCGCAATTCCCTGTCGTTGTTGCCGCGTAAATGATGAATTCGATCTTATTTCTTTAAACGATGTATTTATTGTTTTGTCAGTTCATCAGTTTGTCCATTCGGAACAATATAGTGTACTGATATTCCACGGAGGATGGAATCAAACATACAGTTTTCCATGCAGTTAGTTGCGCTCCTGGTCAGAATTCGTAAAGGGAAATTTCGTAATCGCTGGCCTTCTTAGGCTAATTGTTATAATAGGGGTTACACTCCCGAACGACAGATAGTGCCCCCCCCCCCTCAAAAAGAAACAGATGTTGCCAGTTGTGTCGCCTAAAACGAAACATGAACATCTGAAACGTATTAATGTACCACAAAAAATATCAGTGCTACTTTAACAGAACTGTTCGTCCTGTCAGCAAGGTTGCTCTCTTATCCACAGTCCACACCGACCCTGGGGCCCACCTGGGGGTAAAGCCGATCAGATCACTCACCTTCTTCTAGTGCCGAGGTCACGAAAGGTGGAGCTTTACCCCAGCTTTCTTGTTTGTCTTCATGGCGTAGTGCTTATTTAAGCAAGGGGACAACCGTGACTAATAAGGTATAAACCACAAAATATGAAACTTTTATAAAAGATGCTCGGCAGAGCGGAGTGTGAGGCGAACTGAGTGAGCGACGTTGCTTTCCTTGTTTCGCCTTTTTATTCGGAAGGGATTTCGGATGAACGAGTTGGTAGCGTTCGGACGACAAGCCAAGCCGCGGTTATGCGCTTCCTTACAAAAGTTGGTACGAGCGAAATTTCGTAAAGCCAGGACTGTCCGTGTATTGACATTTCCTCCGTGCTGTGTATCAGATACTCAGTTACCAGCTCCTCGTTGCTGTAAACAGGGTGAAACCTCACTGAAAGATAATGCTGAAGAGTACGGGAAAGGGTGTCATTGTTGTCTCTGGTAATCACGTGACGAAATTAGCGACACGGAATTCCCCACGAACACGTGAGAAATGCAGAGACTGAAAATTGTTACAAGATGGCCGCTCTGATGTTCAGTTGTTTCGCAGAGCCGTGGCGCCCCCCGCGTCTCGCTTGTTTATCGTTGATGATTTATTGCTGCGGCTTATCGCAGAACTGAAGAGATCGCCGTCTCTAGGGGTTGGCCTCCGTCTCCTTGTGGACCAGCGGGGTTCGATTCTGGGCGGACATCACTCAGTTTACACCTGCTCTGGAACCTACGCCTTCCATCTAGCGTCAAAATTTGGAGTACCTGAAAGTTTAGCACTTCGCCCCAAATATTCTTCCGAGAAGCTGGTAACGATCTACCAAACTACACGGCGTCACATTCCGTAGGACAGTAACGGTCACAGTTACTGCCGTGAGAACCTCAAATGTAGAATGTTTTGTTCGATTTGAGACCCCACCGCAGTGACTATGAAGGATACTATCGTATGGAGTTTGACGCCGTGCAGTGTGGTAGAAATTTGCTGATGCTGCGGAATGGCGTCTCGTCCTGCTTGCTGGTTGCATGCCTGGCTTACACTTGAAACTTGAAGATGGAGACAGGACTCCCCTGGAATAGTTTAACTGTCTCTCTTGTATTTGAAGTGTAAGGCTCGTCATCGTCACCCATTATGCCCCACGCTAAGCCACGGTGTAAATTGTGCTATGAAATTCAAGGACACACTCTTGTGGCTCCGTGTGAAAGCCAGAACATCGAAACTGCTTCACACCCTTGCTGTATTTCATCATCGAACAGTATTTACACCCAGGATGTGACGTCGTGTAGTCTGGCATAATTTTACAAACCTGTCGGAAGAACATTACCTCCGCCTACAGAGTCGAAGAGAATGCCAAGCAAGTTGTCCTTTAGCGTGTTTCGTAAACGGATTTTGATGAAATTTGGTTGTAGTGTCTGCCGACATCTTCAGAGCGGCTCTATGTTCAAAATATTATCACTTGTACATAACTGAACATAAAAAAATTACCTTGACCACAACAAGATCTACGAAGTTAACTTGAAAGATTTCTTTGTAGCGGAGATATAAATATGTTTCCTGTGAGGTACGCACTGGATGTTTAAGTACTATTTAGTTGACGTTATGGCTTTCAAATGTTATCGAAATAGAAGCAGAATTATTTCTAATCCTTGGAGTTGTAGACAGTTGTACAGCGGTGAATTAGCATCTGTAGCACTCGTAAGCGCCGAACGCAGAAGGGTGCAAATAGCTTAGAGTTCGCTTGGAAATGTATGTGTTCTCCGTTGGAGTACAGCTTGCCACTTGCCTCCGCGTGATTGCGAAGTGCAGCGAATGCAAGTTGTGTTTCTGCGGTCGTTCACGTCAATTTATATAAAAGTCCTCAGAATCTGTCAGCAGGTTTGGATGCCATCTGGCGGCAGAGAATGTGTTTCCCCAGTCACCGTGGCCTGTGCTAAGCATGTTACTGGTGACGCTTGGCTTTGCAGTATCCATTTACCACAAGAAGTGCCGTTTAATTAGAATCTTGATCAATAACACATTTTCCTCTGCAGAATACCGAAATGCAGAATAATTAACTTGGTGTAACTTGCAATATTATATTTAAGCATCCTGTTGCACTCCATACGATTGTATGTACGGAATTTGTATCATTATATCAGTTATTGGTGTAACTTAATTTTGTCAAGTTGGTGGGTTCTGACGTCGTCGCTGTGGCAGGGTATGTCACAGTTCACGATTCGCGCTACGAATTCGTACACCTTTTCTCGCTTTCTGAATAGAGTTTAGGCTGCACGCAGGTGAATGTTGATCCTTCGATAGATTCGCCTACGTAAACGCCTTCTTGCTACTTCCGTATTGTCACCGGCCGCATGCCTTACTCACATCAGTACCTCTTCACTGGCCGCCACTGACAACTGAATGTAGTGGCGGCTCTTGAATGAGAGGCCGAAGGGAAGTGAGAGGATAGAAGGCGGAAAGAAGAGAAAGGTAGATAGTGGGGAACACGCGAAGAATAATACAAAAAAGAAATCACGAGATGTGTGAGGATGGTAAAGTCGGTCGGAAGGTTAAACTAATTGCTCAGTTCCATATGTAGACAATGCATAGAGCTTTACATAAAAGGCAGGGTCCTCCCTGTGCTTAACAAATAAGCTCTACGCCATGAAGACGTATGGGGGAGTGGATGTATTGGTCCACGTATTCTTGACCTCGGAACTGGTTGGCGGGAGCTTCGCATTAGCTTATTTATATGTTTATTTAGGGATCACTTAACAACGCTGTACACTCGCATTCGGCAGGTGCTCGGTTCTTCGTTGTTTTCTTCAGGTCGCTCCAGGTAATCATCCTGATAGTATCTCGGTTACGCCAAAACCGCTTCCTTCCTAATCCTTTCCAGTTCATCTGTCATAGATGTTGCATAGTGTAGCCACTGACAGTGTCCCAGAATGGCTAATTTAATCCAGAAATTTGACGGTGCTCAGTAAAAGGTATCCTCTGTAACAGGCCGTGGAGGCCCATAGGGCTGTGAGACGTCGAGGCTCCCACATTTTCTAGACAATCGGCTCACAGATGGCGTAGTTTTCGAAAAGGTATTATACTAGGCAAACTGTACCAACTTTGTCACTTGGGACACCCTATTTATATATCCGACTGGTAACGAAGAATTGGGACGAATGAGCCTTCCCTGGAGTACGTTAAGGTACTATCCCTGCATTCACATGGAGCGACTGGAGGTTGAAATCCCACACCTCTTCCCAGCTACTGACGTGCGGGCGGCGGGTTAATCTGTTCGAAGTGGAGTTTTCTGTTAATACGGCAGCCTAGACAGCATCGAATGCAAACCGCAGAGGGAACAGAAAATACAGAAGAAACAAATAATATTAATAACAATTACCATAACGTTATGGATAGCAATACGCTTAAGAACGTTAGCCTGCAAACCGTAGCTAGTGGTCGCCATGCCTCCGGGGAAACATCCTTTGGCACCCATTTTGTAGAGGGCTGGGTGGGCCCCAGAGCTGCTCTGACTCCTGTAGAGAAGAGTAAGCTTCCGCTGTCCAGTCTGTAGCCTAGTTACTACTGTGACTGAGCTATTCCACTCAAAAATATATGTGAAGCATGAAGGTGCTGCAAACACGATAAAAACGTGATATTGCTCTCAATATTCGTGATCTGATAGCCACACTAACATGGCGAACAGTAAAAACTTGCAGTTCAAGCTAGTTCCATCAGATGGCAGTCAGCTTGACGATATTGCGGGCAGATGGCAGCACATTGCAGGCGTGATGCCCTCGGTTCGGCTTATCTTTATTATTCGCGCAGAACAGTTGTCACGTGGAGGCAGTCCAAAAAGCGGCTCAAGTGCATTGGCTCGTCGATGGGGCGTCTCCCCCCCCACTCCCTGTAGCCACTGGTTGGGAGCCGTCTGGACGTTAAATTACCGCTCCTGCCACCTACTGGTAGAAGCAGGAACTTGCTGCCTTTTAGCTGCGAGACTACTCCTGACATCTGCAAGTCGTGATAGCGACGATGTGGAGCCGTGTTGTTTGGTAACTAACTTAACGTCGTTTATCAGCTGGATGGATCGTTTCGCGTCGGATTACAGGTGAATCGATGGCCGAGCGTTCACATGGAGGAAATTAGAATATCCTGGGATTCCCCAATGTGACCGAGGAGGGCCAGCCTCTGCACATACATTTCCCCTGCCCCAAGTATGTTATTCTAATTTGAGGCTTTTACAGTGATTGTTAGTTTATCTCATGTGTTATTACACCGTCTGGCTCTGGGCGATTTTGCTGACGTTTCGAATGCACGTTCTGCTTTCCCATCCTCCCCCGCTGCTTTTAAACCAACCTACATATACATTAACTCGCCCACCTCACACGTTTCGACCTTGATTATAGAGGCAGTACATACCTCCGAAACGTCGGCAGCATCGCTCCCATCCGCGTTTCGTAACGAGCCAAAAACGTAAGTAACGCCTGTTACTGTAGTTCTTGCTATAGAGGTTTATACAGCATCGTTAAGCGAGGAGTGAACCATGGAGCCTTACTAAGAAGACCGAAGGGTATGGGCTCTCTGTCCGGCAAGGCTGAACAAACTTTACCGTGTGCTGAGGTAAAGGCGGCTGAAGGATAAAGCTCGTAACTGTTCACTAATGGTTTCTGACAACGGTCGAATCACTGTAATACTGGACATTGTTGGTTATATATACCTCGGACTGTGCATGATTTCAAATATAATATAACATTGACTCTATTCTGATAGCTGCATGTGTTCAGCATCTGTTCTGGTGGCCGCGTTGTGTATAACAGCTCATAGCCTGACTTTCTTGGACACGCTGTATATAACTGATCGGAGCCTGACTTTCATGGACACACTGTATATAACTGCTCACCGTCTGATTGAAATGAATACGCTTTACACAACTGCTCGGAGCCTGACTTTGATGGACACGCTGTACATAACTGCTCAGAGCCTGCCTTTGATGGACACGCTGTACATAACTGCTCAGAGCCTGACTTTCATGGACACTCCCTATACAACTGCTCGGAGTCTGACTTTAATAGACATGCTGTATATAACTGCTCAGAATCTAACTTTAATTGACACGCTGTACATAACTGCTCAGAGCCTGACTTTAATGAACACGCTATATATAATTGCTCAGGGTCTGACTTTAATGGACACACTTTATATAATTGCTCAGAGCCTGACTTTAATGGACACGCTGTACATAACTGCTCAGAGCCTGACTTTAATGAACACGCTGTATATAATTGCTCAGAGTCTGACGTTAATGGACACACTGTACATGACTGCTCAGGGCCTGACTTTAATGGACACGCTGTATATAGCTGCTCACCTGCTGTCTTAAATCGTTGTCAAGGTAACCGACCTGTCGAACCGGTCGTCAGCGTACGGGCAGCGGATCGGGAAGGGAATGGCGGCTACTGCAGAAGAATATCTTGCTGTTGACAAAAGACATTGTTCCGCACTTATGCTGCTATTGCTCGCACCAGCACGCTTGAATTGTTAATTCGATTCGCCTGGATTTTGGTATTTCTTTTCTTGCGTTCCATTTTTTTGCAGCCCCCCCCCTGATGTCTGTTGCTAAGCACTAGAACTACAGTGTGCGGACCCGCAAGATGTCCCTGCAGAATGTTGATTGGATTGTGGTCTTCTCCGTTAGACACTTATGTAGTCTGGTAGACATGTATATATGTATGTATGTATGGGGTGGACCATAAAAACCGGCCCCCACACTGCGACCTTCAATGATCTATTGTGCTGCCCTTGGATTAGCCCTTAATTTATCCTACACTTTTATTAAAGTGTAGGACCCTGCTTATGGGGGCAACATTAAAGTCACTTGGTTCCATAAGAAACTGACCCAAGTGACGAAATCTTAAGTAAGCTCTGGCCTCACAATCACACAGGATGTGTGCGGCGTAGGCACCTTTTACAAGTTGGGTTCGTCTGGTAGACGTGCTTTCGTCCTGCGAGTGGAGGCAGTATTTCCGTTCAAGGCGCTGGTACTCACCTACCAGACTACACGATGTCATAACCCAGAAGACCACAATTCGAATCTTCATCGCCATGAAGATCTCAAATCCCACAGAGTTTAGTGTTTAAGTAATAACAAACATAAAACAAAGAAACAAAGTGTTTCTTAAAACTGAACAACTCATAGCACGGGAGAACCGATTTTTTCAAGAAATGAAGCAGAAAGTTTAGAGAATGAAATATACTGCGTGGTTATGCCATCTCTGAACATACGTAAGAATTACCTGCAGTATAGATCGGTCACTTCGCACTGGTGAAGGTGGGTTACTTGGCTAGGCCTTCCTATACGTCACGAAGCAGAAGCTGTAGTTTTTGCGCCGTGAATGTTTGTCTTCTTCCAGCAACCAGTTTAATCCTTTATGTGGTAACTATATGTACCACATATTTTAACATTAAAATGCACAGCATTTTGCCCATACATTGTGTGTTTAAGTATTTCGTGTGATCCTTATAATGGCGATTATTTACCTAAACAGAATTAACCGGCTGGGCTTTGTAGCGGAGACGCAATGTATTTCCTGTGAGGTACGAACTGNGTGTTTAGAGTTCCAAAATTTACGAGTATCTGTCGAGAGTGAAGATAATGTTATCCAAATCGTGGAACACGGACAGACATCGGCCATTGTATTGGGAAGCATTTAGAACTTCAAAATGTTGATAATGTTTGAAAGTGTGCACTCGGCCCGTAACCAGAAGAACGAGACAATTGCGAGAGGAGAAAGGCGGAGCGGACGAGAAAGCAGAATTTCGTAGAGTCGCCTGCAGATGGCGGGCAGACTAATTGCCGCGCGTCAAGCCGGAAGAAACATTTGAATGCGCCATTGTTGTTTCCTTCTGATGCTCTTTTGTTCTCGTAGCCCCGCCATAATGAGTACAGCTGCACGTTTCAAGAATTCCTGTTTATATGTTTATTTAAGGACACTTTTTCCAGTTACGTGGTTATACAGTGTCGAATGGGAAGTTACTGAATTGTTAACTAAAGGAACGAGGCTTGTGAAATACTGGAGAAAACCACGACATGATGGACGGTGAAGAAAGAACAAAGCAAAAGTAATGTGAAGTTGGAATGGGTCTTATTCCATTAAACCTTTAAAGACTGAATTTCTACTAAATAATATATAAGAATCAGTTCGTACCTCACAGGAAACGCATTACGTCACGTCTACAAAGCCCAACCGGTTACTGCTGTTTATTGTGGGAACCATGCGGGGCACGTGAATGCGTTCTGAGGGCAGAATGCGGAGTTTTGGTGTGTTAAAGCGGCCGGTACATACGTATAATAACGACTGGACTATAAAGGGTTAGGCGGTAGGCACTGAACAACATTCACAGCAGCTCTCTTGGCAGTTTCTTATGCTTCAATTTACAATATGCAGGAAGAGGAGCTTTTATGGCCTTGAGCAAAATTGCCCCATCAGGCGTCAATATGGCAAGAAATTGGAATTGCCAGACGGGAGTTTCCCTCGTCGAATTTTTTAGAAGTCCATCAAATGGTTAGGCGCTATTAGGGTCCGGTATATCACAAACAGACGGGCACACACACACACATATAGCACCGAAATGTAATTCAGACTTAAAGAAAGCGAAGCGTGAACGAATGAGGAGACAATAAAGGCCGCATGGAGTTCACTCATCCCTCAGAACCCTAAAGTTCAACCAGCCGAGAGGAAGTGGTTTAATATCTGTTTTATTACGTTCAGTTGTCTCAGCGCGTTGCGAAGATTCCTGGCGACATAATAAACGTGCACAATATCCAGAGAGCTGCATCTCCCGGGATACAACGCCGTGTAGTCCATTGAAAGTCAACCGACGTTTCAGAGGATCATGTCACCTCCAGCTTCAGGATCGAAGTTAAGCCAAGCAAGAAACCAGAATGAATAAGGTAGCAGGCTGCTTTCTTACTTGGCTTATTCTTCGACCTTGAAGATGGAAGCAGAATGTTCCTCCGAAACATCCATTTATTTTCAGTAGACTGAATAGTGTTATATCCCAGAAGATAACAGCCTTCATAACCCCTGCCGTGAGAACCTCAGATTATAAATATCTAGAGAGATCAGTGGCGGCCCGTTGGGCAGTGACTTGCTTCATGTTTTTGCCGCCACTGTCCGAAAATCTCATATGCACTTTCTCTACAGATAGTGTATTAAATTAGGCTGCGAGAACTTCCTTACACTTACCTTGCAACTCGCTTATCTCTTTAGGAAAACAGAAACCAAGATGTCGGTGCGTGAGACTGACATAATTGCAGAATCATTATGGCTTGAATTGCTAATTTCATGCTATGGAAATCTGCCGGCAGTATGCAGAGTCCTTCGGGACCTTAAAGTGTACCGCGCCGACGGCAGAGCAACTGTTTTCCATTCTGGCACGAGATGCAGCGAATATAGGGCTCGCAACTTCCTGGAGCAGTAATAACAAGGCACGCCGGAAGATGTTCAACTGTTTCACTCACAGCCTTCGGTCTGTTGATACAGAGGGCAGTCACACGCACGCAAGCAAATGGAATGGCGGCTGCAATGAGACGTAAACACGACTCATCTGGCTGTTCCATATAAACTGCACTATTTCGATATCTCGAAATTGATACTTCGTTGTCGTTAAATCCATTTTGATATATCGACGAAAATATTAACACGGATGGTCTCGAATAACAGCAAAATACGATATATATTGTACAAGCAGAATTCACTTGAAGAATGCAAAGAATATTTACAGATAACCGTCTGAAGTCAGTATTAAAAAAGGTAAGAATATTCCTGCAACAGGCCGTGGAGGTCCGTAGGGTTGTGAGATTTTGAGGCACCCATATTTTCCAGACAGTCGGTTCACAGATGGCGGTGAGGTTAGCCTCACGCATCGACCGCCCTTTACCCCCAGGAAGATTCCTGGTACTCGTTTGTGTTAGGGGCTCAGTCGACCCCAGGGTCATAGTGCGGCTGGAAGGATTAGGTCAATAGAAAATCAAATGACCTCATCGGGAATCGGACCCTCGACTTTCCGGCTTGTAGCCTCGTGCCTCAACCAACTGCGCTACCGCGTGCACCCACTGAAATTAATGTAATGTTTAAAAATTCAGTTCCTACCCCGCAGAAAACACACTGCCTCTCTGTTACAAACATAGTGGGTTAAGGCTATTTAGGGAAACAGTCGCTGTTTAGTGTGAAAACCACTCGAAACACAAACACTCCGTGTTGGTAAAATGCAGGAATTTTAATGGCAGAACAAATGGTATTTGTAATCACCACTGCTCTAAAGGATCATACCTAGTTCTGGCATTTGGAATTTTAACTGAAGGTTTAAAAACGGTAAAACATAAGAAACCACGTGCACCACAGATGATGACAGGCGACATATTCGCATCCTCAGACGCGTTGCAAACCCCAAATTCCGGAGTAACACTAGACTACAAGTAACATTCCTACAAATGGAGGCGCGCTGTCTGCTACAGATTTGCCGTAATCGTTACTTGTCATGAAATTGATGTAGCGCCTGGAAGCCTGTTGTCCAGAGCAACACTTCTATGTCTGCGCCTGGCATAGCGGCCAACATTTCGACAGGTTTAGCACAAGTTAATTCCATGGAGCAAAGTCCTTCAAAAGCAGTAGTCCTGCAGTGGTTTCTGTTGGAGCCAGTTAAATCCAGTCCACGCCCTTGCACCATTTTCCGATAAAATCCCTTTGAATATTATACCCCGATTTATGGATAGAGCTCTGCAGTTCTTGTTTTCTTTCATCTCTTCGCTACTAATGTTTTGCTACATGCCCTGCCCATTCCACACTACTTGATTTGCTTGTTATAACATTTGTCGGGGCTCCTCACTGCGCAGTTTTCTGCAGCCTCTTGTTACTTCTGGTCCCAGAAGCCCAAATATTCTCCCCAGCACCCTGTCCTCAAGCAGCCTCAATTTCTCTGCGGGCTGGGCGACCAAGTTCCGCACCCTTACAAAACGAGTGCAGTTACTGCGTGTGTATGAACTGTAGTCTTCCAGAAATCGGACCAGTATGGACACCCCTGTGCCACAAGATGCAGTGGCTTGTGTCGGTCAGTTCCATGGCAGTGTGGACACCCCTGTGCCATAAGATGCAGTGGCTTGTGTCGGCCAGTTCCATGGAAATGTGGACACCCCTGTGCCACAAGATGCAGTGGCTTGTGTCGGCCAGTTCCATTGCAATAATCCGCACCTTGCTTAATGTGTCGCGCTTTGTAACGGCTTCCCATTACCCGCGGTTCTACGCGAGCCGTTTCCGTGGCAACGGGCACCCGCCCATCAGCCGTCATTTGTTAGCACCGCTCCATACGCGACACATGCAAATAGCTCCGACAGCTGATATAGCGTCGTGAGCTCTGAGGTTAGAGTCGCACGGCAGGATGAATGCGTTCTGCGATACCAGTGAGGCTGGAAGGCAGACTGTCTCAGCGGTACGATTTGTGTCCTTGTGTACGTGTTGCTTCCTTTCTAACCCATTTTTCTCTGTTTCTAATTGGACACAGAGCGATATATAATTCTGTATGACTGTGCTCTTCTGGAATATGACGCCGTGTAGTTCGGTAAATAGGTGCCAAACTGTCACAGGAGGTAACTAATGTCTCGATCCCCTGAAACGCTGCTGACCACCTACCAAACTACACGGCGTCAAGGCATCGCAGTGAGCACCTCAACTCTGGAATCAGTATAATTAGTTATGGACTCGCATCAACTGCAGTTTGTCGCCTGTCGCAGTGTGCGGTCGGCATGTTGGATGGGTGTTCCCGGTTCGAGCCTCCTCGCGTTTTGAATGTATTCTTACTCGCATGTTTCACTTCAAAGTGCGTGACGATCAGCGTGTTCATACGGTGTCGTTAAATAGGCAACAAGTAAATCCTATCAATACTTTGTTTATAAACATAGCAATTCTTCTTGTATTGTTTTCAGCAAGAAACCCTGATTTTGTTGCTTTCGAATGCTTCCGCGTAAGAAACCGCTGCGCTTTGCTGGTGGGAAAATCTATCGGAGTTCTGACGGATTCGCATAGTCTCAGCCCCGCCATAGAGCAGATTGTTTTACCCTACTTTCCTTTTTTGAAAAAATAAAATCTTACAATAAAATGTAGGCTTATGCGATCACTGCTGTCTGTGTGCGTGTACACCCTATTAACGTTTGAATGCCTGAACCAGTCTTTATGAAATTTGGTGTGTGTATATATATATATATATATATATATATATATATATATATATATGACATTTGAGCCCATCTCAACTTCATAAATCCCTCCCATCAGTCTGTGTATCTCCCTATCGTTGCTAGGCAACGGCTCGGTAAACACGTTCCCGCTGAGTTTATCCACCGTATGTCGGTGCCGGTGGACATGAACATTCTGGCTCCAAAAGTTAGGCCCTTCCCATGAACAGCGAGAAACAAAGTAACGATTTCCCCGAAAACGGCTCAAGCTATTCTGATTAAATTTCGGCGATTTGTGGAGACCATCCCAGGAAATTAACGGTACGCGCACTACGGGGCCCAAACACGAAATGTCAGTTTTGTCTATCGACCGGAAGGATTTCATTTTTGTTCGGTATTGGAGAGCCATCAGTGGCCATCAGAACAACAATTGATTTCGTTTCCAAGGTGACGTAATGAAGGTCGGATGTGTTGCCGCGGACGGCCCCTGGCGCGTCTCACGCGCTGTCAGTCTGCGCCGGGCGGCCGCTCTGATCGGTCATGCTATGTCGGACGAGGAGTCGCTCTCGTGCCGGCCGCTCTACCGGTCGCGGTCCCTGCCCCAGTTGCACACCGTGGGCAGCTACAGCGAGCCGCTGAGAAGGGGCGCTGGGGGCGGCACGCGCCTTGTGGCGGCGGAGGTGCGACAGCTTCTCACTCTCAAGCAGCATTATTACCCCGAGGGCGGGTGGGGGTGGGTCGTGGTGGTCGTGGGAACGTTGGTGCAACTACTGAGCCATGGGCTGCACGTGGCGTCAGGTGTGCTGGTGGGGGAGACAGTGCGGCGGTTTGGGGGCGGCGTCGTCACTCCGGCCGGTGAGTACAGGATGGGTGCTCAGAGTCTGTGGAGGACCCATGTGTTTCTATATCCAGTTTATTCTCTGTTTTGTACTGTTATAAACGCGGTGTCTTACTCCGATGGAAAGCGTGCCTGGCATAATAGGCAGCTCTGTGAAGTATACAGGAGGGTGCTGGGCTGGGCTTGTAGATCGGGTGAGGAAGGAAGGGATGCGTGCATAATGTTTGTGTAGGAATCTGTGTTACATCTGAGGTATCTGATAGTACGTGTCTCCGAAATCCTTTGTAAAGACTAAACTACACTGCATCACATGCCGGTCACTGAGTACTGCAACGCGGTAGACCGACCGTGTACGTGTTCTTGAGGAGATACTTCTGGCGTGTGAAGTTTGCTGCCAAATGGAGACCAGGCTGTACACCCCTGGCGGAGTGACCCACGGGCCTGCAGCTAGCGCCCCACTGCGAGGGTCCCGTTATCCAACCGGCTGCACTGTTGTGCCTGACATACACGAAGTTCATCATAGGACACATCGCCCTACTGACTTCTTGTGCTCGCTTTTAATATTATGCTCACACCTACGTTTTGATCTTTCAAGTGATCTCTTTCCATTGCCTTCTTTTTTTGTGAATGTCTTACTGTTGTGGCTTAGGTGCTGGCTTCTAATCTCGGGGTGTCGGGGTTCAATCCCAAGTGATCATGCGAGATTCGTGGTGGACTGAGTGATACCGTAGCAGATATACGGATTTGCCTTGCTAATCATCATTCACCATTGCTCTGTACTCTTCTGTCTCTACCCTCTGAGGCCTGCGATAGCCCTGGTGAAGCAGCACATTATCACATCCTGGTCTTTAATTTGGGGGCTTCATCTCTGACTGGGCGCTTGGCTGGATGCAGTGTAATGGAGTAATATTTTGTTGGTTTCCAATGCGTACTATGTGTTCAGCCCATATCTGCCTCGCTTATGAGTAACAGTAAGTCTCCGTCCATATTGGACCCCAAGTGACGCCCTGTTGCGTCAGTCCCAGGCTGTGGCTGATTTGATTCTTTGTGTCCCTCTACTTAAGTAAGCACAGCACCATGAATATGTATGGAGGAATGGAGTTATAGCTCCATAAATTCTTACCGAGCAACATGACCAAAGCTGTGAAAATTCAGACTTCATTTGGGAGGAACTTGGTTCGAATCTCGGATAGGCGACTGACTATCGTAACTAAGGGCTTCCGTCGTTTGTCCTACGCCCTCTAAGCAAATGCGGTGCTAGTACTTTAAATTAAGCCACGACCACTTCCTTCACCATACCTCTGCAAGTAATTGTTCACTACCCACGCAATGCTGTATAGTGTGGGCTGCTGATAGTGTCTTCAAATAAGCTTAGACGAGCCTTTGGTGGCCCACAAGCCTCGTTGTACGAACCGTTTGGTCGCGTGCGTGGGGTAACGAACCGAAGCGATAACAGCGCTATCTGCGTTGGAAACCCAAGCTGCTTACTGCCTGTACCGGCCTCAGTATCATCATTCATGCATGTGCATATTGGCAGTTCAGTCTACACGGTCTTCCCATCTGTTTATATCTGTTTTAACTTTCCTTTTGTGCCCACCGGTACCAGTAGCTCGGCAGCAGACTTCCGTAAGCGCTTTGATAGCTCAGTCGGTATAGCGGTGTAGCTGCTAGCTGTAAGACCGAGGAATCGGGTGTTGACTTTCGGCAGTGGTAACATAGCCTCCAGACAGGCTGTGTGGGCCGGGGCCTTCACGTTTCCATACGTATTCATGAGTTGATGCTTAATTAAACACAGAGACAACTTTGCTGTCTTAAGTCCTAGAATCGTTTCGTATTGTGAAACCTGTGGGTTTAAACATCGACACAAAATCCTGAAGTTGATCCAGTTCCTGTTCTCACAACTGGTCGCCATATCACTTGTCTTCCTCGCTCTCGCGTCACGGTCTCCAGAAGTGATGGGGACAACTTGCTCTTTGTCCTAGCCTCAAACCCAGTTCCTTCAGGTACGGCAGAGATGCGTTATCTGAAAGGGAAAATGGGAACAAGATTTGTATCGGAAGTTTCACTTCTGTAATATGGGAATATAATATGAAAATGAAACTTAGAGACACATGCTATAAGGGTGTTTTCTCGACATGTGGCCAAATGATTGGATTTTGTGAACACGGCAATGAACGTTGCGGTCCCATAACAATATATGCTGTAGCACTGCCCTGCCCCTGTGTCCAGGCACCACGCCATGAAGGCGTTGTGGTGGAACACGTATTGTAGACCTCGGCGCCAGAAGTGAGCAGTTACACTTCGGCGTTCATTACCTTCTGAGGAGAACGTTCCTTATGCCCCTTTTGCTCATACTGCTGTTTCGTACGGCTCCGTGTCGCGGCCCTGCTCCCCCCCATTCCGCGGCCGATTCCTTTCGCAGATAAGTCCTTCTGAAGACGAATTTAACCAACTCCGTTGACCTGAGTCCTTGAGAACCTAATAGTTGCTCACTTTATCAAGAAATCCCAAACATTTTATGGAACCCAAAGGTTCATTTCCGTGTTCACAAGAGCCGCCACTGGTCCCTAACCTCAGCCAGATGAATCCATTCTGTTCCTTTTAAATCCATTTCAATATTATCCTCCAACCTACACCTAAGTGTTTCTAGCGGTCTCTCTATGTTTTTCTACCAATACTTTGTATTTTCTGCTCTCTCCCATGCGTGCTGTATTCCCTGCCAATCTCATCCTTGATTTGATGATCATCATTATGTTGGGCGACGAGTACAAATTATGAAGCTCCTCGTTATTCAGTTTTCTCCGTCTTCCTGTCACTTCCGGTTTCTCATGTCCAGGCTGTGGCCTGCCACGCAAGCCTTAGCTTTCTATCAGATCTGCCTGATTTACCAGTGTGACCAAGTTTTGTCAAAATCCGTCAGTGACTGGCCAGCTTCAAATCTCCCTGTTTGGGAACGGAGTTTGGTCGCCATGGCAACCATGCGTGGTACCGCATTCTTGCAGTGGGGGGCTCGCGAGTAGTGTTCCCACGACTGCTTTGATGACGTCATGGTGTCAGCTGTGGGTTCCGCGGGGAGAACTGACCCGGTACATCACTCCACGTGGAGTACAGAGCTCAATGAACGCGAACACCTGTGAAGGCAAAATTGTTCCTGTGGTTAATTAAGTCCCATGCCATGAAGACAAATGGGGGATGGGTTGGAGGTGTAGCTCCTTGTATTCGTAACCTCTGCACTAGATGGAGGTGAGTAGTCAGCTACACAGCCCGGCCGTTTTATCCCCAAGATGACTGAGTGGGCCCCAGAGCAAATCTGGCTTCTGTGGACAATAGGAGAGTCCCTTGCCCCTGCCGATCGCCCAGCCCGCAGCCCTTCACCATACCGACTGAGCTATAGCGGCTCTCACATGCTTATTTTTTATTTTCTTACTAGAGTTTGTTGTGTGTTTGAGGACGCATTCCAGTGATAAAATGATTTGAACAGTGAATTGGAAGGGATTTCGAAGGAAGTGGTCGTTGTGTGATCTGAGATGCTACCCGGCAGTACTATGAAAAACTTCTATCAGTATAGCCGGTCTCTGAGTCGAGATTCGAAGCCTAGACCACCCGAATAGGCAGCACTACTGCCCTATGGACAGCCCTTACAGCACCAAAGGTAATGTGAATGGTGAGTGGGTAGGGACTGGGAAGGAGGTTCGGCGCGTTTGTTTTGCCACTCGGATGGAGGCTGCTGATTGGGTCCTGTGGAGCCAGGCTGACAGCTGCGCGCAAGAGCGGGACAAGTCAGATCGTTGTTCTTATGGGAGCTTCAGTATGTTTTGTGTTTGGTCCTCGTTTGAGGTTTGAACACGTGTCACTCGGTATGAAAATCGTGTCACTGAGGGTCACACGCTTAAAATTGCCGGCGGGGACTTATGTGGAGTTCCATATTCGGATTTGAGATTCTCACGGCGGTAAATGTTAATATTCCTGCCTTACATGATGTGACTCCGTGTAGTCTGATAGATAAGGACCAACGTTCCTTCTGCTTTCTACATAGAGACAGTAGGTTCCGAATCGTTGTAACGTATCCACCAGACTACACCGCGTCACCTGCCAGAAGATAGTAATCATAGTTCTCATGAAGAGTTATTTTTATGGGATCTAAAGCCGTGCAGTCCGTTGAATGTCAACGGGCGTTTCGGGAGAACATATCGCCTTCATCTTCACGTCCGAAGAATAAGTCCAGCAAGAAACCAGAGCTAAGCTTGTTTGGCTTATTCTTCGACCCTGAAGATGGAGGCGACACACTCTTCCGTAACGTCGGTTGACTGTCAACGGGCTACATCGTAGCCACCGCTGTGAAGACCTCGAATCATACTCATTGTAAGGTTGTCGGAATCCAGAAGGTAGTAACCATAGCCTTCATGTTGATTTCAAACCCGGGTAAAGTGAGTTGGAAATGTGTAACTTCACGAACTGCATGGCTAATATGGATAGAAAACTGAGATAATCACGGCTGAATTTTGATGGGCTAACGTCGTGCAAGGAAATCACTTGGCAGAACTAGGCACAGATGGAAACAAAATACTAAATGTTATGGTACCTCGAAGAGGTATGTTGTGATAATGTGGACTATCTTAGAATTATGTAGGTCTACAGTGGTGGACTTTTGTGTAAGCCGTAGTGAACATTGAGGTTCTGCTGGTGATGCGATTGTCTCGCTCCTGTCACGTGATCCGGCTGCGAGTCCGCTCACTGTAGCACAGAGTGTCGTCGTTTGTTCAACACTTCTCACTAGAAAAACGGTGTGAGCGCACACAAAGCTCATCCGCTGTGTAATCTGCCGAGAATATCGACCTTAGTGCTGCGTGGGTGGCCTGTTAAGCCTCCCTAGTCAGGATCGTGATATTCCATGTCGTTCGTTTGATTATACAAACTTTGAAACCTTTCCCGCACCAAGACGACCCCGTGCAGTTTCCCGCACCAACACGACCCAGTGCAGTTTCCCGCACCAACACAGTCCCGTGTAGTTTCCAGCACCAACACGACCCCGCGCAGTTTCCCGCACCAGTACGATACCGAGCAGTTTCCCGCAACAATGTAATACCGTGAAGTTTCCAGCACTAACACCTTGCCTTGCAGTTTCTCTTGTAACGCTTCAGCTGCCTGTGTTACCGACCTACCGCCTAGTGGCTAAGCCGGCTCCCTTTTTATGACTGGTGAATGTCTGAACAGGCGACCGTAAATGTTATGTGCAGCTCGCTTTTTTAACGACTTGGTATCAACTGATGACACTAGGGCCCGCATATGCCAGGACAGGCGTTCTTTGCTGCTGAACCGATACGTAACAAAATAAACCACGAGGTGAGAAGTCGTGAGAGTGAAAGCTTAGATAGTTGTTGATAGTGGCTCAGTTTGTCAAAAATTTCTGTACATATTGTGCAACACCAAATGAAAGCATTCAACACTGTCACGCCTTATTCGTTTAAGATCCATTATAAATTATACTGCCATCTACGTCTAGGTCTTCCAAGTGGTCTCTTATTTTTATGTTTCCCGAGTAAAACTCTGCATACATTTCTCATGTCCAGTGCGTTGCTATGCACCTCCCCGTCTCACTCCCCTCGCTATGATCTTGTGCAGAGCAGACTTGAAGGTGCTCCTTATGTAATTATGGCAGTCATCTGTAGGCAGAGCCTCGTCATTTTGTCCGTCCGACCAGAGAATGAGGATGTGTGAATCGGAGGATAATATTAAAATGGATTGTGGCTACGTGGCCTGAATTGACTGGCAGATAATAATGTCTGGCTTTCTTCTTCGAACTTCAGTTTGTGGTTTATTACTATTATTATTGATACTGTGCCCATGTATTCAACTGTCTGCACCTTCACCAAGATTCTCTTCTGTGCATCTCCTTCCTCTTTCACTTTGCTCCACAGTTTCACGCTATCCTCGGCCATGCGTTTTATCTACATGACCTGTCCATCAATTCTTCATGCAGACCATATGCTTTCCACGTGTTTCGGTATATTAACCATATGTGCAGCCAAGGACCCCTTCTGCCCTGAAGATGATGGCAGTATGTTCGTCCCAAACGTTGTTCACTGTCTACCAGACTACACGGTGCCACATATAAGAAGAGAGGAGCGGTTTCCACTTCTCATTATGCATTTAGCAGCTGCTATGATGATTTGAACTGCACATGTTGTGTAAACTTGTAGGTGCGTACCAGCGTTTCGTAGGAACATAATGCCTCCATCTTCAGGGCAGAAGTGAGTTCTTTGGTGTGATTCTAGTTCTGATGAGGTCGCGATCGTTCAGGGAAGAGTGGGACAAGGGTCTCGTTAGTATTTTCTGTTGTGGAATATTTCAGCAGCCACGTTATTTAGCGGTTATGATTGATAAATCATTAGAATCGTGGCCTACTTTGAGTTACTGTTGTCACATCTACCATAGAGCATCCGTTGTGTCCCGTGGTGTAAACGAGGCGCTGCGTACCGAGTCGCGAAGTAACTTTTTGTGCAGCCTGTGTCTGCATGTTTGTATTCTGGCCACAATGCCCCATCCAGCCTCGAGAAGTTCGGCAAAAAAAAACGTGATTTAGTGCTTACAGCCATCTTCAAGTATCGGATTTCTTCCCGCGCCTCGCAGATGGCGCCCATGACACCCTCCTTTGTTTTTGTCTCGTGAGGGGCTGGCCCGACTAATCACCGTGTCACCAGAAATCTCATACGGAAGATGTGTCGGGGTAGCGCGGGATTCCGTTTATGTCGATACGGGCCAAACCTGAAGCTCACCGCTCATCTGCAGGTACTGCTAATTCCTGCGCCTCCACTCACCAGGGGCCCTTTCCGCATGATCTTGGACACAGGACAGCCTGCCTCTTCTTCTCTGAAGATGGACAGGTTATGTCTCACTGAAACGTCTGTACTTGTCAGGCAAATTGCACGATGTCGCCTCTCAGAAAACGGGCAGTTTCCAGAAGAATGTGTTAAGTGGGCCACAACTCCTACCATCTCCCATTGGTGTGCAGGCCGTTAACTGTCTGACAACATTGACAGTTGTAAGAGCGTTGTCAAATGATCTCTCTAACGCTCTGTTGTGACAGCCACAATCCCTTGCATTAGTACCACTCGAGCTGCGTCGCGCAATAGCGGTACAAGAGACTCGCTTCCTCTGCTCGTTGCCATGGCAACGACACCAACCATAAGAACAACATGGAGACCATATGAAGCCGAGACGCGGTGGAAGAGTTGGCGTTCTTGTTCGGCCAGTTAGGATGGGCTGGGCGTTGAGCTCCAGTGGGCGCCCTCTTGAAGAGCGACGAGTAGACCGTGAAGGAAATGGAAGGATGAGTTAAGCCTGTCTTGAAGAAACGTGCAGGCAGCGAAGCGGAAGGAACTGGCTCAGGATTCTGTCCAGTACTGAGCTCTGCTGATAGCAGCGTCGATCATTCCAAGAAGGCATCCACTTTATCAACCGGTTAGGTTATATGGGTCATAGCCTAATTTAAGACACTATTCCAGCCTCTCCTTAAGGGACTGAGGAAGACCACGAATGCCTGACTGAGGAAAAGCAGTCTCGCGGCCGAGGTTCGAATTCTATTCCTCTGGAAGAGGAAGCACTGCGTTCTGACGTTCGGTATAAAGAAAAATCCCTGTGCTTAATTAAGCATTACGCCATTAAGACGTATGGGGGAGTGGATGTGTAGATCCACGTATTCTTGTCCTCCGCTCTAGTTGGAGGCGATTGGTCAGCTTCACACCCTGGCCGCTTTACCCACGGAGAAAGAGCCCCCGATACCCATTGCATAGGAGGCTGGATGAGCCCCAGAACCGTTCGCAACGATGTGGATAGGAGAGAAATCCTGCCCCTACCGGGACTCGAACTCCGTAGCCAGTCGCTATACCGACTGAGCTATCCCGGCTCCCGACGTACGTACCCAGATGGCCAGGTCCTGTACATCTTGTTTTGCCACGGGCTGTATGCAGCATTTCCGAAAAGACGAAAGTCGATCGCGCGTCCCCAGTCGTTTGTTTTAGCAAAATAACAAAACGTCTTGACAGGTACCTGCCTTCTTTATTGTCTTCGGCCATAAATCCCGTTGTCAAAGAGACGTCTTTATGCATATTTATTTCGGTTTCTTGTGGCGTGGCCAGATGGAAGCACGCTCTGATGCGGAGGTCGTCCGTCAGTTCGAAGACTACTCAACAGATGGTGTTCAAGTGCTTTCCTTATTTGCCACTTTTTTCTTTCTCGTTTTCTTTCGAAACCGTTTCTCCTTGTAGGATGCGGTTTATGTGATTGAGGCATGTCGATATCAAGGTGATGCATTTCAGAGGGTGGCGCCGGCTGGGTTGGTAGGGCCCGAACCTACACATGCATTTTGAGATGAAAATTTTCGCCAAGAAGGAAACGGTTGAAGTGTGTTCCTAGAGAAGTCGTATGAGCAATGTTGTGTCATCTGAGGAACTGGTGTTTAAGAGCAACAAACTAGTTTCTGTGCGGTCGGGGATACCAGACCAACGCACAACCCACAGCCTAGAGGGTACCCTCGTGTCGGGGGTTTCAGCCAATTCAGTACGGCATAAAATTTCTTCAGACGCTAATAAGTCACTCAGATTGTCAAGAACTCGAAAGTTTGCTACCCAGTTCACAAGAGTTCCCATATGGTCCCTAACCCTAGGTAAAGGCTTGCAGCGTATCTCTTCCAGATCCATTTTAATATTATCCTGCCATAAACTCTTAAGCTTTCAAAGTTGTCCCATTCGGTTTTTTTCCGACGAAAACTTTGTACGCATTGCTCGTCTCTCACATGCCTGCTTCATGCTCTGCGCATCTTATTGTTCTAGTTTTAATCACTATAATAATAAATGTTGAAGTTTACAAGTTCTGTAGCTTCCCATTACTTAACATTCTGTATTCGCCTGTCGGATCCTGTCAGGCGCTACCCAAGAAGCCACTTCTCTTATTCGGGGGGTGCAAAATCTCGAGGACGACAATTTTCATGATCACAATGTTTAAAAAATCTTTGTAAGCGTGAGATTGGCATTGTCATTATGCAATTTCCTGTTGTTATAACAACGAACTGCCAAGCGTTAACACGTTGCATGAACTTAAGTTATGTAGTAGGCCCCCATCAGACATTGTATTGTGTCGTTGAAATAAGATTTTCCGTTCCATTTTAAGGTAAGGTCGAGCGTCTTCACAAGAAACTCTAATATTAAACCATTCGGACGGGAGGCCAGAAAATTTGGAGTAAATCTGAGAAGAGTGGGGCGCGCGGGATGTTATAGGAAAACAATGTGGCAAAATTTAATTGGTTATAATTCCCAAAATGTCGTCGTGCAGAAATAGGGAACGCGTTATTGCACTCGTGTGTCATATTTCATTAACGTCAATAAGGACGCCTCCCCTTTGATCGTATCTCTCGTCATGACGATCATTCCTGCCTTTTAGCTTGATTGTTTAATTATCTGTAGTTTTTACGTCGAATTCTGATTTACTGCAATCATGCAAGCGGTCATGTTTTTCACTTACATACTAGCGCCCTGTAATGAGAAATGTTTTTAACTTCTGTAGTAGCGTAGTGCTGCAGTGAATATAAAACAATATTGCCTGTTGATTTCAGAACCTCAAACGTTTGTTGTAGTTCAGACGTATCAGCCGCCATTTCATATCGATTGGAGCTGAGTTCGCTCCCCACGCGGCAGAGTGCGCAGTCAGAGAGCTCCAAATGTTTTGTATGCCTGTCAACAGAATGCGCTGCAAATCTCATGCCTACATCTAGGACACGGATTAACAAACTGTGGTGTTATAATCGACGGTGAGTCGGAGCGTCATAACTGGCAGTTCACTAAAATAACGAAGAATAGAATTAAGGCCTGTTCACGAAGTGTGTATTAACGGAATAAGAATTATTGTAGAGACACTTTTGCACACGGATACAGGAGTCATGGACCATGTAGAGGCAGTAACTATAACTAAGTACCTATAACATATATCGCGTGCTTATATACAACAACTGTACTTATTTATACAGGTGGGATATATTTATATAGGGCTTTATATCATTTATCTTATACATTTCCATGTTTTAAGCGGTAGCGTAGTTGGTTGAGGCACTATGCTACAGCCGGAAGGTCCTGGGTTCGATTTCCGATGATGTTATTGAAACAATTGACCTAATCCCTTCAGTCGCACTATGGTCCTTGTGTCCACTCAGTATCAACCCTGTGGGCCTCCACAGCCTGTTACAGGATGACTTTACCTTTTTATTTAACTTATTTGTGTGTGTTTTGTAAGTGTGCAGTTTATCAGTATCATGCTATTTCAAGTTACCATAGTAACGAGTTGTCGAGAGTTCACACGTTGCATGTAGTGGAGTAGGTCACGAACGAATGAGCAGTCTTTTCTTTCAGTGTATCCTACCCATTCTACTAGTATTGACAATATTTTGATGTGGCTATAGGAAGTATAGTGTCCCATATAAAGGAGACTGTTTACGATTGATTATTTGTGCGTGTTATTCATTGGAAATGGCGTTAAACGTCGGCCGTCACGAACTAGCGTGTGTGTGTGTGTGTGTGTGTGTGTGTATGTGACGGCCGACTGAAAAGGAATGGGGATAAAGTGGGGGAATTTGATAGGTCGAAAGCTTATAAAAAGTGATTAGTCTTCCCGGTAAATTCTAAACGACTGTTTTGTATAAATTGCGTATGTTGTATGTGGAATTGAATCAGCAAATTTTTATTCATGTTTTATGCGGTAAAGAAAGTACTTTCTTAGTCCGTTATGTTCCAAAACCAAATTTGTCGGACATCTTATGGTGTGAGCCCCTAATACCAAATTTAATCTAAATTAGTCGAGTAGGTTCGGAGACGAAACATGCAGACGGATGGAGAAATAGACGTTTTCAGGTTGAGTGGCATACTCTCTTTCAGTACAGGCCACTGCTCGCGTCTGCGCGGAACATTCCGAGCCCGGGTAACGCCTCCTAAAGCGGGGCAACTACGAAATATTGTTACAAGGAAATAGGCAATAAGTGTGATACCTGGGCGCACGTACGAGTAATAGACAAACCGCAAATTACAGACTGACAGTCACTGAACTCTCGTTGCTAAGATACCGATTGTTGCGAAGTTGTAGTGCGCCCGCGCGCGGGATTGCTTGCTTCGTGTGAGACTGAGAGGGGGGATAGTCTCGCTAATGGGAGAAACAAGAAGTTGAACAAATCTTTGTTTAGAAACTTTCAACGCAAGTTTCTTTGAGGGTTTGTAACGGAATTTGATATTTGGGGATTTCCCGAAAAAATGCGGACAAATTCCAATTTTAATTTAAATGAAAATGTTCGACGAATATACACAAAGACCTGGGCTGTATATGCATCGTAGAGAACTGTGTTCCGAACTGAATGAAGAAGCAGCCTTCATGTCCAGTACAATGTCTACGCAAGCCTTACAGTTATCGAGACAGACGGAATGGTTGTTATGAATACGTTTCGAGCTTCCACATTCAGCGATCAACCCTGGCGTCCAGAACACAATCACTGTTAATGAAAAACAGCAAAAAAAGTTTATTGACCTGACGTTGAGGTACCATCAGATTTGTCGTGTTTCTTGATGTAGCGCTCTGTTACGGCCATTTTCGAGCGCGCGCACTGGGGCTGCATCTCGGCGCGGACCGCATCATTCCAGTCTGGTTTCACATCTCAGTCGTCTTTTAGCCCTTTAAAGACTGGCAAAGTCAACCTTGGTGTCAAGCCCGATCTGGGGCCCAAGACCAGGCACACTCATTCTTCGGTCTGAGTCCCGCAGGACACATGACCATATTTTACTGTCTCAGATTCGAGACTTCCCTTTCGTCGTCTCCTAGGACTCGCAGGGCTACTGTGGAGGTATTCGAACTCGCATACGCTCGGTCTTTCACCCCCCCTCCCAAATCCTTTAAAGACTGAATTTCTTCTAAATAATATACATAAATTCAGTCCGTACCTCAGAGGAAACATTACGTCACCACTACAAAGCCGAACCTGTTACTGCTGTTTAGGGAAACAGTCGCTGTTTCTTGTGAGACCCATACGGAACACACAGATACACTTTGTGGGCAGAATGTGTTGACGCGGGTGGTACATGTAGCGACCACTGGGCTTTAAAGGGTTAAGCCTGATTCTCTTGGAAGCAAACGTCACGGTTTAGTGTCTGGCCCACTGCCTCGCGTTATGGATGTTCGGGTATTTTTCCCCAGCCTCCCAAGTGACTTTCGAGGTCGCGGCCTTTCCTTTCCACATCCTTCAGAACATTCTGTTATCTCGTGCCACCATGCCGTGCCGTTAAAGAAACACGCGAGTTGCATGGTACGCGACGAAAACTGGAATTCAGAAGGAATTCATAACGTTTGCTTGTTACTATGGCAACCAATGGCGAATTTCCTCTGCTCCTCCATGTCTATTTCTGCTGCACACGTGGCTGGCCGCACAAATTAATTCCGAGGGCCGTTCATATCGCGGTGACGCGCGGTATTTTTAGGATCACGTCTCATTTCTGAGTCCGACGCGCATGGCAGCGCCGATTAATGAGTTCATTGCAACTCGGACTGAAGGGAGAACAAAAATGATCCACTGATGGGGGCAGCCATACAGACGGATGTATTAAATTAGCAAAGTGACGTAACAGGAGGCTAGAACAAAAGGAAGTCGAAATGTAGGACGTCCCCATACAAAATGGTCACGAGCATTAGTCATCCACAGCAGGAACTGAACGCAGGCCCGAGTAAAGCTCACTTTCGTAGACAGACGCAGAATTTTATTTACACATATCAAAGCACTAAATTTTCAACGGATTCGGCAAAATAATCAAAAACCCTCCGTCCGATTCGTGAAGAGTTGCAGTGTACGAGTGTAGGCTCCTGTCTCGCAAGAGGCTGTGAAGAGACAGCGTAAGAAGGTAAAGGTAACCCTGTAACAGGCCGTGAAGGCCCATAAGTTTGTGAGACATCGTGGCTCCCTCGTTTTTTGTTGAAAATCGGCTCACAGATGGCGGTAAGGTTGTCAGCCTTACGCGCCGGCCGCCCTTTACCCCTCCAGGATGATTCCTGGTATTCAATTCTGTTAGAGGCTGAGTCGACCCCAGGGCAATAGTGCGGCTGGAAGGATTAGGTCAATTGAAAAAATTCCAATGACCTCATCTGGAATCGAACCCACGACTTTGCGTCTTGTAGCATAGTGCCTCAACCAACTGCGTACCGCGTGAGACATAAAGCCAAATTCATAATCCGTGGAAAGTTACCGGGCATGTTGGGGTAGCGATAATGCTCCAGATGCTCGGTTCGCATCTCGCTCGGGCTGGACACCAGCTATCATGACTGACGTTTTCCGTTATTTTCCTCAGTCACCAAAGCACGTACCTTGTGCCGGTCTTGCTCCGAGGCGTCGTACAACCTTTACGACTCTTCCGGTTCTATTTGTATTTGGGGGGCTCCCCATATGTGTGTGTGGCCTACCACAAAGCACTGTGACCAACTCTGGCAGCAGAAATAAAGTTTTGTCCGGTGTAAGCCGTACTACTTGACGCTATTTCGCCAAGATACTGACATCGTCGTTCAATAAATCGCAAATCCCCACTCCGATATACTGTGTAACCCGTGTAGCTGGCATAACGTCGTTAAGCGAATTTACATGGTGGAGCAGAATTAATTCACTTGCGAGCCACATTCTGCCGGAATGCGAGAACAGCGGTCAGCCTGCAATGGAGACCTGAGCTGAACGAGGCCGACTGGTTAGGCCTTCCACACACACACCACTTCCTCTTTGTCTACCACAAATCCCACTTTAACTATCGTGGGAGTGAGCCCTTGTGTCTGTAAAACGAAGCTGGTGTCTTGTACAGAGTTACTCGTAGTACGAAATTTCTGCCAAATCGGTCCCGTGATTTCGATAGACAACATAAACAAAAGAATCCTGAGCTAATGCAATGTTACCAACTTCAGAACTGCCCATTTACTTTCTGTTTCCTCGGGTTCTAGATCGATGTATCGCTGATATGTAAATGCTGCTTGCATGTACTGTTGACCATGACAGGTCTCTTGCGAGATTTGCATGCCTTCAGTGAACTTTGAACGATGCTGTATGTGGTACTGGTGACCAACCGGAAAAGACTGGCCGCCTAAGTTTTTGCCTATCGCGTTTTGACAAATGGACGCCATCAATAGCTTCAGACGGCGGCAAAAAGCGGGAAGAAAAGAAACGCGCTTTTGAACTAATGACCGCGCGACCGCCATGCTGCAGGGATGCTATTGCTGCGCGTCGCCGCAGTTCCCTTGCCTGCTTGACAGCGTGCATCAAGTAAAGGTAAAGCTGTCCATGTGCTTAATTAAGCACCACGCCATGAAAACCTTTGGGGGAGTGGAGGTACGCCTCCACACATTTTTAACCTCTGCAGTACATAGAGGTGAATGGTCAGCTTCACGCTCCGGTCGCTTTACTCCCAAGGAAATAATTTACGAAACCCTTTGTCTAGGAAGGTGGGTGGGCCTCAGAGCCGGTCTGGAGTCTCTAGGCAAGAGAAATCGCGTTTCCTTTCCTGAAATCGAACCCCGATTCCTCGATCGTCCAGCCCGTGTCCTGGTCACCGAGAGACAATGCAGGGGGGGGCGTGATTGTGGGTTAGAACGAGTTGGGAAGGAGACGATGCGATGAACCTGTTCCTGTTGCCATGGCTACGCATTGTTCGCGCACAAACGCGCCGTGCCGCCCCTCCCCGCTCCACCCCGCCGCAGATGCAGTCCGTCCCGCGCCTCTGACCAGGTCGCACCATGGCCGTCGCGCGCTCCGACTCGCTTCTCTTGCGGCCCGAAGATTCGGGGGTTGCAACCAGCAGTGGGGCCGAGCCGCAGCCCCCCGCGGGGCGTCCCACCAGCACCATCCGGCAGCATTACTACCCCGAAGGTGGGTGGGGGTGGGTCGTGGTGGTCTGCTCCGTTCTGGTGCAGATCCTGTGTCAGGGGATCCACGGAGCGTCGGGCATCTGGCTACAGGAGATCCTTGGGCGGTTCCACAGGGGGCTCCTGCCTTCAGGTACGTCAGGATAATATTAAAACGGTCGCGGGTAAGAAGCTCCTTCAAGGAAGTGAGATGAACAGTTATATCTGATCACCGTGACCGGTTTCAAACCAGGTAAGATAAAGTAAAATGGTAAAGTCCCTGTGTATAATTACTTAGGCACTGTGTTGTGAAGACGTATGGGGGAGTGGAGGTATAGGTCCGCCTTTCTTGACGCCGGCACCAGATGGAGGTGAGTGGCCAGCTTCACGCCCCGGTCGCTTTACCCCCGAAGAAAGAGCCCCCGGTACGCATTTGATAGGCTGGACGCATTGTCATGAATCGAACCCGGGCTGCCCAGCCCGCAGCCCGTCGCTATACCGACTGAGCGATCCCGACTCCCTGGTTTCAAGCGAGGCACTCCAAAATGAGATCGAAGCTTGTGCGGTGAAGGAGCTGAACCTTACAGATGTCCGATGTGTTCGCTGGCACGGAGGTTCAGTTCCGACGTCTGTCCGATTATCAGCCGTCGTGTTCCGGTTGGCAGCCCTGCATGCGACAGGCCCGTTGCATGTGTCGTCACTGTGATTCATTTGCGGCGACGCACTTTAGTGTTTGTTTCACGTCCGGAAATCGCAAAGTACAAGCATGCGCGTTCTCGCTCCTGTGGCGCCACTGGTACAATCCGTTCATCTGTCTGTCCGTCCGAAACAGCTCGAGAACCCTTGAACAGATTTTTATGAAATTTGATACTGGTCAATATAACTAAAATCTATCAGTGAATTCTACTGAAGAGTTATATGTTCTGGCATTCTTGCTTGGCTTGTTCTTTGACCGTGAAGATGGAGGCGACATGCTGTTCCGAAATGTCGGTCTGACTTTCAACGGACTACACTCTTCGTCACCACTGCTGTGGGAACCCCAGATACTCGGACAGGAGCAGCAGATGCTTGACATGAAGCCTTGCGCGTTTCTGCCCCCATCAAGAGGAGAAGTCGCTACAAGTTCTGTGTTCCTAATAGAATTGTGTCGAAGAAAATGACAGATACGCAGAATTTATGTCCCAAGCACATGCTTCCGGAAGGCTTGCGGTTTTCAGGATGATTAAACAGAAGTGAGCGAACGAGCCGGAATTGTTAAGCTGTGGTTGCCGTTTCGGAGGACCTTACTGCCTCCGTCTTCAGGGTCATAAAGTAAGTCAGGCAATAATCAAGCAAGGATTTGACAACTGCGCATCCACCTGCTTATTCTAGAAGAGCTTGGTCAGATTGGGTTAGGTTAGGTTAGGTTTTTTTAATTACTGTTGCGGTGGGACTAAGTCCCTTGTACTGCGGCCACTTCTGGCCTGTTGTACCAGCCCCAGATGATAGGTGCGGGTGATTGTGGAGCAATTGGTGGAATGAAGATTGGCAGGGGAAACCGAAGTACTCGGAGGAAATGTGCCCCAGCGCCACTTTGTCCACCACAAATCGCCCTTGACCAGACCCATGATCGAACTCGGTGGAGGGTGTGGATTGAATTCATCTGGCTCAGTTAGGGACTTGTTTCGTGCTCTTGTGAACACGGCAGTGAACTTTCGGGTTCCATAGAATTCGCGGAATGTCTTTAGCAGCTGAGAGACTGTTAGCTTTCTAAGTAAGGCTCCGCTGCATGGAGTGTTTTAGCTCCGTACATTGAGAGCGACTAGCCTGGGACTTGACGTCGTGTAGTTGGGTAGAAGTTTCCTGACATTTCGGAGCATTGTACTGCCGCCATCTTTGACGGCCAGAGCTCTGCTTGCGGTCTGCTTCCCTTTGTTTATTTTCTTGGCGCATTTCTCGAACCTGATGATGGAGTTAGTACGTTCCTACGAAACGTCAGTGAACTTCAACTGCACTACATGGCCACACATCCTAGAATAGGATGTTCTTGGTAGTCTCTGTTGTGAGAACCTCAAATAAAACATGGATACATAGTTACCTCATCCTGTATAAGCGAGCTGCGGGTATATATGACTGCGCATGAGCAGTTTGTGCATTGTGCAAGTACCAGAGAACCTCTCCATCTGATATATGTTAACAATGCCGGGCCTAACGATGGGTGTGTGCACATTAGGCTGCATTCCCTTGCAAAGGGAGTGTGCTCTTTGCGCAGAGTTCTGAGATGTTTTTTCTTTTTCTGAAAGCCCCTAAAAAGTTGCCCATTATAATCAGACGAATTCCATCACAAACGCGGCGTCCACAAATCCACTTTGCCAACCCGTCGTACTTCAAGACAGAGCCCTCTATCCTAATTTACAATTGGCCTAGCGGATTCCTCTCGTCTGTCGTGTTTCGTATTGTTTCCTTTGCGCTGACAGAGTGACTTCGGACCGCCCTGTGAGTTGCATTTGTACGTGTATCATGATTCTGAATGTATTCCTTCGAGTTCTCTCCGTTTTTAAGATTTAATCCATTTAAGCCTGAGTACTGAATTGCAGATGGACCTCGCCAGCACAGTGGTTCTTGGTTCCGAGTCCAGCGGGACTCATTATCATAGTTTACTGACGGCTCTGGGATCCTTGAGACTCAATCCTCACTCTCTTTACAGTTGAGTAGACCAGAGCAGAAGCTTACTGCCGGCACAGTCACTCCTGGCATCGGGCCCCGCTGGGACCCATATTTTGGTTTAGTGTGTAGACCTTTGTTTTTTTCCCCCTCTTCGTTGGTCCTCCTCAATGATTAAAAGGAGGGGTTGGTCTTTTTTTTAATTGACGTTCCTTTTCTACGCCTTATTTACAGTTGAATTTCTTCTAAACAATATATACGAATCCAGTCCGTACCTCACAGGGAACATTACGTCACCACTACAAAGCCCAACCGGTTAATGCAGTTTACTGTGAGAACCGTACGGAACACACACATACACTCTGTGGGCAGAATGCAGAGGTGGCACGTATGCTTACCTCTGTGCTTTAAATGGTTAAACCTCAAGCATCTCCGACTTCTAGAAGGGAGTAAACTGCATCCGAAATATTTAGCCCCTGAATTCTAGAAAACGATTTCTGCGTCGAAGCGAAGAGCAGCTGACGAAGAAGCAGTGGCCATTTGCTGCGCAGCTGCTCTTTCACACTGAAAACTTTGGGTTATTGACCGTTCGTGTGGATGATTTACTGTATATAATTACCACACCTCCTATACAGCATTTGTGTGGAGCGTCGTGGCGATTTTGATGATCGCTGTGATTACATCTACATCCACGCTGCTCCCGGGCGGCTGAACAGACACACGAGAAATTCGTCACAGCGCTGGAGGAGCAACGGTGCTCGATGTACGGACCGCCCCGTGGGCAGGCTATTTCCAGACACTGTGCACGGCGTCTGCGCGACACTTTGTCGCTTGAGACGCGACGACTGTCATCACACTTAATCGCAGCTTCTTCAGTATCAACTTTAATATTATACCGAAATTTACATCACGCGTCAAGTATCGTTATATCTTTATAGATGCTGTTCCTGTTGAAATTATATACTAATTTTCGTGCTACACGCCCGATCCATCAATAGCATTACTATAATTGTTGTAAGAGAACTGAGATAAGAACACTAGCTGTTAAATTCATCACAATTTAAACAAGTTAGGAAATGAAGAGTAGTGTCTTCTGGGTTGTAACACCATGTACAATGTACGTAGTTTGCAGAGAGCGCGACGTTTCGGAGTAACATATCGAGTCCATCTTCAGGTTACAAGAGTAAGCAAAGTAGCAGAATCAGGCGGAAAGCCAGCAGAAGATGGAGACTGTGATGTTGCATCGGGGTGTCTCGGAACCCCACGGCGGACACATCAAACTCACCGCCGTGGGGAGCTCAGTGAAATTTTGGCGCCGTCTCTTGATTTTCTTCGATTATCTCCATAACCGCAATACTCGTACTTACAGAACAAGAAACATTCAGCGAGTTGCGCTCGAGGTAAGCGCAGAAATGCGCGTGCGCCTTCCTGCGCAGTGTCCATTGTTGTTACTGCCCGATTTAACCAAAACTGGAATATGTCGACAGAGTTTAGTTGAGCTTCCGAATATCATAAAAATCTATCCAGCAGTTCTGAAGCTGTTACACGTGAACTGATAAGGGGGAAGCATTGTTGTAACAGTTCATTTGGAACGCCACAAAAGCACGTAGAATCGTATTTAAAATTACCGCGTTAAGTAAGTACAGATGACAGACCGCGCCATAGCTCAAGCGGTTAATCGCTGGCTTCCCACCGCGGCGGCCTGGGTTCGATCCCGGGGTCTGGTCAAGTGGGATTTGTGGTGGACAAAGTGGCGCTGGGGCAGGTTTTCTTCGAGTACTTCGGTTTCCCCTGCCAATCTTCATTCCACCAATTGCTCCACAATCACCCTCACCTGTCATCTGGGGCTGGTACAATAGGCCAGAAGTGACCGCAGTACAAGGGACTTAGTCCCACCCCACTAGCAATATAGAAAAAGTACAGATGACGCGACACAACTCTGTTTTTACTGGACGAATGTCGCGTAATAAGCACCGCAATTTCGTTGGATTTACCCGATGAAAGTACTCAGTAAGGGTAGCGTCGGTCTCTGCCTCTTTGGAGCTCAGTCCTTGAGAAGCTACCAGCCTCTCAGTTACTCGGGAATTTCCCAACATTTCATAGACCCGAAGGTTCATTACCGTTGTCACAAAACCCCTCCACTGGCCCCTATCCTGAACCACGTCAGTCCCGTCCATACCACCCCATCATACCTCTTAAGATCCATTTTAATAATATCCTCCAACCTACGTCTACGTCTTCCCGCCAAAATCCCTTGGGCATTCCTCTTCTCCCCCATTCGTGCTACATGCCCTGCTCATCTCATCCTCTTTGACTTGATCATTATAAGTATGCTTGGAGAAGAGTACAAGTTATGAAGCTCCTCATTATGCAGTTTTCTCCAACCTCCTGTCACTTCATCTCTCTTCGGTCCTAATGTTCCCCTCAGTACCCTTTTCTCAAACACCCTTAGTCTATGTATCTCTCTTAATGTCAGAGACAAAGTTTCACACCCATACAAAACCATAAGCAGAATTATAGTTTTGTATATTCTTATTTTTGCGTTTTTAGACAGCAGACGAGAAGACAAGGGATTGTGGATTGAATGGTAGCAAGGATTACCCAAATTCAGTCTCCTAGTAATTTTCTCCTGAATCAAATTTTGTTACTGTCGCTCCCAAATATCTGAGCTTTGCCACATTTTGGGATAAAATCTCACTATGTGGAATTGCAATCAGGTTCTCCCCTCACGTACATTTTTCATGCGAACAGATTAACGCTACGTCATCATGGCTTCTTCACGGTATGAATGTAACATGGGATGGTCAGAAACCGAGTGGGACGGCTTATCGCTGTAATATGTTCTTAATTAATAATTGTAGTCAGTATATTGTCACGGAGTTTGGTTTGGTAACTGAATTTATTGGACACTAACACACGTAACTACAAATAACTACGACACTCTCACCGGGTTACACATAAAAAAGATCACTGTGACTACAACACAGATAGAGTCTTCTCAGTCTTCAATAGCCGTTGTTTGGTAGCGGGTTCCAACGACGGACGTTTCCCCTTCCTCTGGGTTCCCGACCTGTCTCTGGCCTCAGTTACTAGCCTCTCAATTCTCACAAATGCAACTGTCAAGAGTCAGAGTTACTTAATAAATGGCGGTTTACTAGACTAGAGTTTTTTTTTCCTTTGCAGCTGAACCCTTGCGTCCGTAGTCCTTACGTAAGATCTCTGACGAGAGGATGGGGTCGACTCTTATGAATAGGCTCGCCTTTGTTAAGTGTACGTATCGCACATATAGCATAGGTCTGCATGTCTCACAGCAGGCTCATGGTTGTGGGGAAAACTACTAGTCCTCGTTATATAGCCCCGGCACGGACCGCACAGAAAACGTCTCTTTCATTACTGCGTGTTCTGTCGTTGCCAGAGAAACAGCATGTCCACAGAGCTTTTCGCTAGCAACGTCTCTTGTACTCAGCAGTGGGTCTATATGTCACAGTATTGTACAAACACATTCAGAAATGTTGAGTCCGCGTAAAGCAGAAGGAAAACAGTGTATAGCACAAGTTGTTTTGTTTGCTGGACAAGTCTGTGTCCCTGCGGGGCGCCTATTAGGGTTGCCCCATCCATCCATCCATCCATATCTGTCCGCTTCCACCAACTTCAGAACTACCGAACGAATTTTCATGAAGTCAGATACCGAGATGTTTCACTAAAATTTGTAGACACGTTGAAGTTTGGTTAAAATCGGACAACAGTAACGGACACTTTACTTGAATACCTGCCGCGTTTCCTTGTGCATCTCGAGTGTAACGCGCTAATGTTCATCGTAACAAAAAAAAAAATGTTTCGGGGGAAAAAGGTTGCAGAGAAAAACCAGACACGTTTTAAGTTCACTGACCTCTTTTTTTAGTGTTACTGTTTTCGAAATAATGAAAACTTAGAGAAAGTGCCAACATTGTTATGCTCTGTGCACATTTCCTAACTTATTCCTTTTTAACAAAGCCGTAGACTGTTCGCAGTTCGCTCGGCCACCCGAACGGCTTGTCGGCCCAGTCATTGCATTAGTCGGCGTTGGCAGTTGTTACGAGCTGTTGAATTTCGTGGTAGGGCCAAGTTCCCACGGCCAGGAGACCCTGGGTCCGAATCATGTCTCAGCGACGGTTATCATAAGAAACTGTTCTTGGTTTACCTCAGTCCATCCAGCCAGATTGTTTGAAAATACCTTAAAATAGGCCACCACCGCTTCAGTTGACATCTTTGTGAATTCTCGATTCACAATCTGTATGTTTAAAAAGCGTCGTTAAATAAGCAAAGAAGGAATCGTGATGTTTGTAAATTTCAGCCTCTGAGGGTTACGAATCTCTTTGAAGTGCTAAACGAGTTACTCTGTTCATCTCGATATATCGCGACCGCTTATGAGGAACTTTATGGAAGGCCGCTTTGCACTTGTTACCATGGCAACATTATGATGCAAGAGAATAGCAGTGCGACAAGCAAATGCGTTTTAGCTTTGCCCGCATCAATCACGGACCCTCGGTAAACAGATTTCGGTCTGTGTGTTGGCGACCTCCCCTGCTTCATTGTGGGGTGATAAAAACTTTCCTCAAAACTTCTGAATTTCTATGAGTTGCAATGGCCTGGAAATGGAGCAG
The DNA here is from genome assembly GCF_002891405.2 of Cryptotermes secundus. Classification (NCBI taxonomy): domain Eukaryota; kingdom Metazoa; phylum Arthropoda; class Insecta; order Blattodea; family Kalotermitidae; genus Cryptotermes; species Cryptotermes secundus. The sequence goes on from NW_019730108.1 coordinate 1,041,714, forward strand.
GTCCATGTATAATACGTGTATGTGTGCTCGGTTCATGCTACCGTGTGGGGTAGTCATATTGGACGCCCAGAGGGAAAGGCATGGGCTTCCGTTTGTGGGTTCATTTTATACACCCTTTTGTAAATGACGTGTTTTTTTTTTGTTTTGTTTGTTTGTTTTTTTTTTTTTTTCCAATCGACCTAATCCTTCCAGCCGCACTATTGCCCTGGGATTGACTCATCCACTAACAGAAATGAGTTCCAGGAATCTTCCTGGGCCAGCGCGTAAGGCCGACAACCTCACCACCATCTTTGAGCCGAGTATCTAGGAAATGTGGGAGCCTCAACCTCTCACAACCCTATGGGCAACCACGACCTGTTACAGGGATAGCTTTATCTTCTTTGTTTCGTAAAGAACATATAAGGGTGTGTCCGTGATGAAATAAAGGGATATTCTTCGTCGAGGTCTACCGCCTTAACGTGGAGAAGAGGTTTGCCCTCCCCAGCGACCACGAGAGCTATGCTGGCGGGAGTGTAAGTTCCTGGTAGGGCCACCCATATCATACGTCAAACGGCAGGGGCCAGACGAAATGTAGTGCCTGGTCCTCCAGGTTGGGGGTTTGGCGTGGGGCCAACAACCAATGGACGAGGCCAAGACACACACAGGGTTGTAGCGGCAGTAAAGATGGAAAAGATAAAGGGGAATTTAGTGTTGGCCCTCCAGTACGTCCTGCTGATGAGCAGCGGGTTCGTTTCCCAAACAAAGGAACACGGGGGGACAAGTTCCACATGAGTCACGTGGGTTCTTGACCTTGTCACCTTTCTGATATGTCAGTTGTCTTCGTACAGGATGAGCCGACAGAACATTTCCAGAATTCAGCGCGTGCTTCTTGCGGTAGTTTCTCACCGTTGAAATTCGTTACGTCACGTCTGAAATGTTCCTGACTTCCAGACATTATTATGCATTATTATTGGAGGAACAGTGTTGCCAGACTTAACAAAATGCCGGTTCTCTCAGTGGTGACTGTCAGGAGCACTGTCTTCTGGTATGTGACGCCGTCTATTCCGGTAGTTCACGGACGTTTCGGGGGAACGTACTGCTTATTTGTTGCTTCTTAGCGTACTCTTACACCGTGAAGATGGAGGCAGTGTGTTCCTCCAAAACGTCGGTGAGTTTCTACTGGACTACATGGCGCCTCATTCCAGAAGATACTACAAAGTAGTCCGTCACCTGGAACAGATGTGGTCTGTTCGGAACTCTGTAAGTAATGGAATTAAAATTGCGCAGTGGGAAAGTATTCAGATGCTTCCTTCATTACCAGACCCTGGTGTGAAGCGTGCTGGGTTCTACTCCTGGCGTAGGTACAGGTAAAGCTGTCCCTGTGCCTTACTGCGTGTGATGGAATGGATGTATAGATCCACGTATTGTAGATTTCGGCCCTGGTTGGAGGTGAGTGATCAGCTTCACGCCCCGACCGCTTTACCCCTAGAGAAGGAGGCCTTGTTATCCATTGGATAGACGGCTGGGTGGGCTCCAGAACATGCTTGGACGACGTGGACAGGAGAAAAATCTTGCACCTACCGGGACTCGAACTCCGACCTCTTGGCCATCCAGCCCGTAGCCAGTCGCTATCCCGACTCCTCTTCTAGCATAGATGGGAACTTTAGATCTCGTTGGACACACACGAAACTTTTCTTCCCATAAAGTTGCCTACTCAGGGTATGAGGGTGTGCTCGGAGATGTGTTAGACAGACTATAGTGTCCATCCCTGGAGTACCGTCTTCAGTTCAGGCCTGTGCTATTGTGTGCTTCTGGCCCCCGACCAAAAGACAAGCAGCGGACAGGTCAGTGGCGTGGAAGGGAACCTGCAGATTATTGACTGGAGTACGGGGCATGGAGGCAGAACTGACCGCCCTCAGGTTGCAGCGGGCTGGCTGTGGTGCACAATGTACGTATCTAATCGGATGTGGACCTATACAGTTCGGAAAAACAGGAGATCTACTCCTGTGCTTAATAAGCATATGCAGAACTTTAGGAGCCGGGATAGTTCAATCAGTACAGCGACTGGCTACGGGCTGGACGGCGCGGGCTCGGTTCCCGGCATGGTAAGATTTTTCTCTTCACGGCGTCCAGACCGTCTCTGGGGCCCACCCAGCCTCCTATCCAATGGGTACTGGGGGGACTCTTTTTCCTGGGAGTTAAACAACCGGGTCTTGAAACTGATAACTCACCTCCATCTTATCTCGAGGTCGAGCATGTTGGAGCTATGCCTCCACTCCCCATACGTCTGCATTGCATGGTACTTAATTAGGCATAGTGTAAACTTTACTTAGTCATTCTAGGCAAACACCCGGCAGTAAAGCGGCAGGAGCGTGAGCTAACCACTCACCTTTAATTACTGCTGAAATGAAGAATATGTGGATCTACACATCCACTCCCCCGTGCTTAATGAGTTGAGCACAGGGACAGTTTTACCCGTTACCTTTTACGGGCAGAAGTTTACTGTAACTGTTCTTCGCTTTTTCAGTTAATGAACGCTCTCTTGTAGGCAACGTAAAGCTAAGACGCAAATAAACGCGCCTTTCCACTTTTTGCACAACGGGCACATGAAGATTGTAGTCATGCCAACTGGAAAGATGAGACTTGGGCGATCTTCGTGTGTGTTCGGGAGATCATTGTTAATTGTTGAATGTACACGTTGAGAAATGTACGCACAGCATAATAATTTTCGTTTGATTGTCTGGGAGACTGAAAGAATTGTGGAAACAAGTACTGGGACGTAAAATGTGTGTTCCATTTCTCTCTTCAGCTCTGATTCGTAACATTCGCTCCGATGAATACTCAGCGAGATGGCAATACGAGTGGAGTGGTCACGTGAAACCCATGAGGTCCTGTGCAGCCGCGTGTATGTCTCCGTATAAAATGGTCGTTGTTGATGCCCAGTGACCTCTTCTGTGGTCTAGCGGTCAGAGTTCCTCGCTACAGATCAGAGGTCCCGGGTTCGATTCTCGGCGCTACCAGATTTTCTGAGGAGTGGGTCTGGAACGGGGTCCACTCAGCCTCGTGAGGATAATTGAGGAGCTATTTCAAGGAAATAGCGGCTCCGGCCTAGAAAACCGAAATTAACGGCTGGTAACCCTCTATCCGCTAAACTTGGCACTAACTTCGCCGACAAGCGGCGGTCGCTCTGTCGGTATATTTCGCTTGCGGACTACAGACCACGGAGTTTTTTTCCCCCCAGTGTAAATTTGGGCGGGATTTCTCCCAGTATTTCAGTTTCCCCTACAAATTCTCATTCCATCAGCTGGAGCACACTCGCTGACCATCCTATCATTTCATGCTGAATGGTTTACAATACTGACAGCGTCGTTAAATAACAAACTAAATATGTAATAAATAAATGAACATTGAAATGGATTCCCAGTTTTTCGCCACATTCTCCAATGCCAAATTTAAACAAAATCGATTTAGCCATTGTAGCGCTGTTTCTGCGATGATAATGGGCGATCCTCCATGGTGAGAAAGCGTCAAATAAAAGTGTACGAACTAGCTCCTGTCCGCGCCACTTGTAAGAATGTCCGTTTAGAAGATAATTTTCGCCTGTTTCCTTTGCAGTATGGCGCAACCATTGTTGCGCGCAATCTTGCAGTCAGTTGCTTTGTCACACTCTGTTTCTGCTTCATAATTGTTGTACCCCTCGGAACTAGGGTTGTTCACCCCCGTACAGTGTCGGGGGGGTTGCATATTTGGCAGCAAGCCCAGGCGCTCCTTAATAGCAGGCTGGAGCCGGTCTTCTGGCACAGGCGTTCTTTGCGATCAAGCCCTAAATTGAGCACTTAATAATTACCTGTAGTTACGGATTCAAAGGGTTATCACCCTCGGCACAAGTATCTGCTTACGAACATTTAACCCACAGTATTGTGGCTCATGGACCCTTTGATAATCGGTGGCTCTGTAAACAGCGGCCGTTGCTAGATAATCCCCACAACATACAAGCACGCATCAATAGAAGAACTGTGTTTTCTATGTAGTCCGTGCCGAGATGTTACAACCTGGAGGTTTGGAACTTGGTCAGGATAGTCTTTTCCTTACTGGAGTCTGTGAAGAGAAGTTTCTAGCCGGAGGCAGTGGAATAGCCATTGTTAGAGCCACGACCAGGAAACGTCTAGTAACAGACTGAAAACATTAGACTGTGTGCTGTAGTGATTTTTAAAGTGCAAAGATCAAAGATGGCGCTGTCATTAAATGTAGTTAACGAGTGTGCGTTAAAGGGGGCAATAAATCCAATCTCCAAACCAAAACTCCGTCGAGAGTCACTGTAGCACGTGACATTACGTCTCTCCAGAATGATTTACGAAATAAGCTTTGTGGTTCATTTCTCTTCAACCCAACAAGTTTGAGTTAGGCACACTCAAAACAACGGGCCAAGTCCCTAGTCACATCTAATCTCCGTTTTCTTATTTATATCTTTAGGTCCGAATATTCTACTCTGCATTTCATTCAAGCATTCCTTCGTATTTGCTTTTCCTTCAGGCCTACAGATCAACAAGCAGAACTGTATTTACGTTTGTAAGAATTTGAACACGTTTTTAACAAAATGTAGTTAATAACACGGGCTTGTAACCGTTTTCTGTGCGGTTCGTCGGTCCGCGGACGGTGATTGATGCTCTTTTGTTTTTATAAGGAAAGATATGTAGGAGGCTGCACGCGAAGATCGCTTTTTGCCTGATAAATGTACCTGGAACTTGTAATGTTGGCAGTAATGACGCTATGTTTAGAGCTTATTTGTCAAATTGTCCGTAAAGTTGCTCTGCTTGTGACTTTTTTGTATTTTCTGAAGTAAAAAAGAAACGACGTGTTGCTGGAGTTTCTTCCGGGAACCGGAAACTGCGCCATTACATGGCCGTGCTTGCATCTGAAGTACGTGTACAAAGGAAAACGTTTGTAAGAGCAACGGTGCAACGCAGCGACCTTCGTTACCGACTTATTCTTACTAATGGACGCGTGGTTTCTTGTGGACACTCCCCAAAAATCAACATTCATTTCTTTCCATTGTCGTCAGTATGAAATACTCGTAAAAGTTGGTACAACATTATTAAACATTAAGTTGAAGCAAGGTTCCTGTTTTAAGTGAAGGTAATATTGTACTTATGCCTGAATAGGACTTCAGAGAGGCGTTAGGGGGCATGAAACTTAATGCCTTGGTACTGGCGGGAGGTAAATTATTCAGCTTCACGCTGAACCCGTCTTTTTTCCTCGGTACCCGTTGGATGGGAGGCGTGCAGAAATATTGGAATGTATCCGTTGAAAACGTAACCCCAGTCCTTCCGACCGTTAGCTATCGAAGTCGTCGTCTCTTCCCCCTTCCTCGCCAAACAGAAGGATTTGCAGGAATCTGTTATTACCGACTTCGTCGGGTTGGCTATATGAAGCTGACTGACGTTGCCCAGTGATAAGGAAACCCCATTGTCCCGCCATACATCCCTTTATGTTTAAATTCGCGCTCCAAGCCTCTACCCATTTGTACTGAATTGTTTAATCTCGCAAGAAACAAGTGGCGAGAGCGCCTTCTTTGTGTTCGGGAAGTCGCAGGTTCAGATCTCGGCCCGATGACGGGGATTCTGACTCTCTGCGTACGTGTTTTTTCCTCTCAGTTCCTCAAGGTAAATGGTGATATAGGACTTCAAATTAGGCCACGACCGCTTCCTTGCATATCATTTCGAGTGAATTATTCACGTATTATTCCACCATTCGACTCTGTATGGCCCTAGTTACTGACAGCGTCGTTAAATAAACCATAATTAAAAATATAAGGCTTGTAGCATCGTCTCGCCGGGCGTTAGTCCAGATCACTTGTAGTCGTTGCAGTGTTCAGTGGCTGGACGCGCAGGAATCCCGTAATTATGGTTATCAGCCAATGTGAGGCGCTCCGCCCACTTAATGACGCAACGAGCACACAGGAATACATGTTTATATTATTACAGGAGTGGCTGACCGCGGTGTACAGTTCGTTAAAATATAGTGTTCCATGTTGGTCACTATGTGTACCACATGCTTCAACATTAAAACCTCCGCATTCTACCTGCAGAGTGTATATGTGTGTTCCTTATGGTTCCCATAGTAAACAGCATTAACCTGCTGGGCTTTGTAGCGGACACATGTGTTTCCTATGAGGTACGGACTGACATTTATATGTTTGCATAATTTTTCTCTTTAAATGCGAGTCAGTGGCAGATTACTGCACGACAGTCAGACCTGTCCTCTCGTAGAAGAGAAAGCCCCATTTCAAAACACTTTAAGTTGTCTTGGAACGAAAATAATATGGTCACGGGTCCAAGAATGACTATGCTGACAAGGGTCAGCAGCAGATTACTGCTCTGCTCGGTCTTTGAAGGCGTACAAACTGAAAAGCCATTTAAAAGTGTAATGTGTGAGTCAGAATGACTGGAGGCTGGAAAGAGGCGTCACGTGAATTTAACTGATTCCACATTGTTCAGAATGTTATTCTGCTGTAAATAATTGTTTACTTTATTTTCCCTTTTCGTGAGCCCCAGTGTAGCGCGCATGCGTGTGGCTTGTTTCTCCCAGGTTTGGTCCTGATACTAGAACATTCGAAACATTGTTTCAGAGCCAGTGTGTTACATTGACACGAAATATGTTTCCTGTGAGGTAGGAACTGAACATTAAGATACCGTATTTACGCATGTATAGGCCGCACATTTTTTGCCAAAAATTCAAGAGGAAAACTGGGGCGCGGCTTATATTCGAAATCACACTTCATTTAAAAAAATATATTCATAATTAGTATTACAGGGTGTTCAAAGATCGAGGAAACCGGGGCAGCAGCGTAGAGCGGATGGAACGTTTCTCCGCGACTACTGTGCCCCTCCCCGCTAGCGAGAGTGCAGTCGTGTCGCTGATACCCTTACATCAGTTTCTGTACATGCACACATTTATAAGAATACTGTCAAAAGATAACACAAACTTACCGTGCTTTATAACAGGTGCTGAAAGTGACCCCCTTCTGCTTGCAAACATGCTTCGCATCGCATGAATAAATTATGCGTCACTTTCTGAAGTTGGTCCACGGTAATTGAACCATATTACTGTTCATCACTTGACTCGTTACTGTCGATGTCGCTCTCGCTCGAAGTTTCGCTGTCAGGTGATGTCAGCCATACAGCGTCATCTTCAGTCCCGTCCATTGCGTTGGAAATGGATGTGACTTTAAAACTTTTGGAAACCATTTCTTCTGGTATGGTGTTCCATGCAGCCACAATCCACTCACACATTTGACTTAATGAAGGTTTCTTCAATCGTCCAGTCGGCGTCATCTCCGTGGAACCGCATCTCCAGTCCCGGTAAAAGCGCCGCAAATGAGACTTGAAAGGACGGTTTATTGACACGTCAAGTGGTTGTAACATGCCAGTCATCCCCCCTGGTATCACAACCATATCACTTTTCTCCTGCCTCATCTTCACTTTCACATTTTCAGTTAAATGGCTTCGAAAACTGTCAACCACTAACATTGACCGCTGACGTAAAAGTGCGCCTGGGCGCCGAAACCACACTGATTTCAACCAATCCAGATAGAGCTCTTCTGTCATCCATCCTTTTTCTTGAACTCTCACCAAAATTCCCGGTGGAAGCTTTTCTTTCGGCAATGTTTTGCGTTTGAAGATTACAAATGGTGGTAGTTTGTTTCCATCAGCAGTGATACCAAGCATTACGGTACACCGCTGCTTTTCTGCTCCTGCAGTCCGCACATGCACTGTTTTTTCGCCTGCTTTGTTCACTGTACTTTCACCCGGCATTTCAAAGAACACAGGAGTTTCATCAACATTTCCAATAGCTCCCATGGTGTAGTTGTGCGTCTTTCTTAATTTCAGGACATGTTTTTGAAATGCAAGCAGTTTCTCCTGGTATGTGTCGGGAAGGCGCTGCGCTATTGACGTCCGTCGCCGAATTACAAGATCATGTCGGGCCATAAAGCGCCTTGCCCATCCATAACTTCCCTTAAATTCATTACGAGGAATTTTCATTCTGTCCGCTATTTTGAGGCCTTCAAATTGAATCATTTCCACAGACACTGAAAATCCATCCGCCCGTGTATTACGCACGTATCGCAAAAGTTTATTTTCAAGTTCTGGAAATTTAGCTTTCTTTGCGCGGAAAGATTGTCGAGTTTGTGACGTTTTTTCAAGGGCATCTTTCGTTAGTATCCATCTTCGCACATTTTTTCGTCAACGTCGAATTTTCTCCCTGCTGCTCGATTTCCGTGTTCTTGTGCGTAACGCACCACTTGAAGTTTAAATTTAGACGTATAACCTGCTCTTACTCGACCCATGTTTCACTCAGAACTAACCAGGCAAGTCAAGTAAAGGCGAAAAGGTTATAACTCTCCCCCGCAATGCCTTTGTTCCGAGCGGTACCGTTATTTTCGCTAGTTGCGAACTTAGGAATGTTAAACGTTGCCAAATTTCGGAATAATTTCTACTCCTGAAATAATATTCCAAGAAAATTATTTTTTCTATAATTTCTGTCTGAAAATTGTGCTGCGGCCTATACACGCACGCGGCCTATACATGCGTAAATACGGTATTACTTAGGTCTGCTTAAGGCCGTGCCATAGCTCAAGCGGTTAGTCGCTGGCCTCCCACCGCGGCGGTCCGGGTTCGATCCCGGGTCTGGTCAAGTGGGATTTGTGGTGGACAAAGTGGCGCTGGGGTAGGTTTTCTCCGAGTACCGGTTTACCCTGCCAATCTTCATTTCACCAGTTGCTCACCCTCACCTATCATCTGGAGCTGGTACAATAGTCCAGAAGTGGTCACAGTACAAGGGACTTAGTCCCACCCCACTAGCAATAAAAAAAATGGGTCTGCTTGCTTGCGTGTAAGCATGTATTCTCTTCGCAACTGTCTGGTGCTCAGCCAGAGTAAGGACACAGTGGAGACAAACATGTAAACAGCACAGATAGGGACGTGTGTTAGGGTTCGCGTGCTTAATGCCGGACTGTTCGCTAGAAGTCAGTTTGCATCCGCAAGGTTTTCCGTGGTTTTCCTTGGTCCTAGAGCAAATGCTGAGATTGTACACAAATTCTACGTTGCACTACAATCCTCACATGCAGTCCTCCCAATGTCATCAAAATGTCACCATAACGCAGCCCTTCCAGCGTCGTATAAAAATTTAGTTCCGCTCATATGCATGAACACTACCAGAAGGACAAGTGGGCACTGCCTGGGAACCATCAAAACCGGAAATGTAGTTTCTAGTCTCCCCCTCAAATGTAGTGTATCTCACTACCTCCCCACTTTGTTTCTTTCCTTCTCTTTCTTTCTGTGAAGCGTCGAAGTGTTAAATGCGAATCGTGCTATGATGTCACAGCGCGTCGCTATGACGACACACGTGTTGAGCTGTCTCTCTGCCGGCACGGTTCCGAAACTGCGGCCTATAGCGCTTGGACGTCAAGGCAGTATGCTGTTGTATCGGCATGTATTCCTTCGGGCCAAGCATCGCTCCTGCTTCCTGAATTGGGGCGTTCTTGGTCACCTTCGCTGTAACAGGATACTGTTTTAGTGGAGTTACTCAAGATACGCGGGTTCAAACCCGGCGGAGGTCGTGGAATTTTTAAGGGCGGAAAAATTCAGGGAACAAGTCCTCCGGGAGGGACTTGTAAGCCGTGGGTCCCGTACGGCACGTAAAAGATCCCCATGTCTCTAGGAGACCTCTGAGCAAAATTAGGCAACAAGTTTCCCGCCCAAGTAGTTTCCAATGCCTCTGGTAGATGGGGGAAATATCAGGTACCGAGGGCCGACCTCGTTGGCTGAACGGGGCTGATAGCACGCACCAGTACCGGTAAGGTATGGCGACAGTAGAAATTAAAGGGGGACGCACAATGGACTAATAACTGGTCTAAGTGCATGGGGAAACCAACCCCCTCTAATAATAATAATAATAAAATAATAAATAGTGGAGTTAGAGACATAGAAACTAGAGTGGCCTGAAAATTCAGGCTCTGGCGGACGCAAGGTATGACCGGCTGGTGCAGACTGCTTCGGAAACTGGGAACTGGACACCCCTCGTGAGTAATCCAGTTCAATCAAGGCTTTGATTTGGTGAATCCACGCCCAGCTTTGGACTCACGACCACTTTGAGCGCCCTGTCTGCGGTCCTGTGGCCGCTCTGTTCACACAGATGTTGGCAATCTGGCGACTTGCGCTTTCGTGTAGTTGACATAGGCCACAGGGGGCTCGAGCGAAATGCAACAGCAGCCAGACAGGTGAAGTTCTCGAGTGTTGTCACCCATGAGGCTTCTTCCTGTCGCCTCAGTGCGATAATCTGGAAATGTTTATAATTTCAAGAAAACAAACAACGCATAAGAGAATGTCCATATCCGTCCGCACATTCCAGCCGGAGAACTGCCTGACGGATTCTGGCAAATGTTTACGTCGCCATTATGTCATAGAAGGTGAAAGGTAAAAAAAGTAAAATTGTCCTGTGCTTAACTACTTAAGCACTATACCATGAAGGCGAACAGGGGAGTGCACATGTAACGCCACTACTCTTGCCCTCGGCACTAGCTGGAGGTGAGTGATCAGCTTCAAGCCCCGACCGCTTTGCTGCCAGAGAAAAATCTGTCGGTACCCATTGGATAGGAGGCTGGGTGGGCCCCACAGGCGGTACTGGTCATCGGAATTTTGTACTTTTACAGTAGAAGCTTTTGATATAGGATTCGCTGCAGCGCAAACTTCTGAATGGAGATGGAGGCAGTACATTATTCCGAAACGTCGGCGAACTCTTTATCAAACTACATTTCGTCACCGAACCGGCTAGTCTAGAGGCGACATTGTAGGTTTATATTCAGTAGACGATCTGTTCTGTTCATCTGAGTACTCAGGCCTTCCGTCCTCCCAGGAGAATTCTGGGATAGGACTACCATTAGACCATGGCTGCGTCCTTCCAGATCTTCCAGATACTATCCAATTTATCTTCTGATGCTCTGTAGCCTGGGGGATGAATTCGTTGTTGGATGCACAGCGCGTCTCTTCCCAGAGGGCGCCGGCACTCGGCCGAAACATGTAGTTGTGTTCTGTAGCACGACAAACAGAGAGGGCAATGAGTTGCCTTGAAACCGGACGGCAAGATGCAAAACAGCTAATTGTACCGTCGTCACGGCGGAAAACATAAATCATTGGCAACGAATGAAACAGACGAACGGAGGGGGGATATGTGACGTCATCTAAAGATAAACAATGTGTATTAATGATCACGGTCGCCTGGCCAAGCAGCTCATTTGCGTTTCAAATCTCGAATGCAGCCGCTTCTGTTCGGCGACATTTATTATCCTCTAGAAACTAGGCGTCAGGGTTATTCTACCGGGGGTCACCAAATATGGTCACATTCACGCACCAGACTGCAGGCCGTAAGGACCTATCTGCATAGCGTTAACATAAGGACGAAACCCGAAAGTGAGAGTAGCAGTATGTACAGAGTGTGCCATAATTACCTCTTGCCCTGTGTTGCAGTCTGGCCGGGGCGTTTTGTACCGCTCCTTAATCGCTCTTATGATGACAGCATTTTCAGGCGCATGTTGGGTATATGGTACACGAGTATATTGCGTGTCCAACTATCCGTTTTTCGCAGTGTGTTGTAGGCTGACTGGGGAGCGCTGTCGACTGCCGAAGTGCTGTTGGTCCCTCCCATGAAGACGGCCTTTTGCAGGCTCCAGATTTAAGCACGCGAGAATAACATATACCGCATGTCCCACAAACTACCTCAGTTTCCCTCTCTGCGTTACAGGCTGGATGCGGGCTTCCTTCATCGCTTAGCGCTGTTTTTCTCTCCTAAGACGATTGTGTTTTGCAGGTACAGTATCATAACAAGTGACTAACGATATATACCGCATGTCTCACAAACTACCACAATTTCCTGAATTGTGTTGCAGGCTGGCTGGGGGCGCTTTCAACAGCTGTAGCGCTGCTGATCTCGCCTGTAACAATAGCGTTCTGCAGGCGTAAGTCAACCCGAGTAACAGCCGTGCTAGGCGGGCTGGTCACTGCACTGGGGTGCCTGTTTACGTCATTCGCCTCTCAGTTTCACCAGTTGTTCTTCAGCTATGGGACTGTCATAGGTACGTCGTAATGTCACAACTGGAATCATACAGTGTTACGCAGGATCTGACAAGTGATGAAGTTGGTTGGTGGTGTGGTGCATTACATCTGTGTGTTATTCAGGCCACCTGTACTGAAGCCATAGAAAGAATTCCCATGAATCAACCTCCTCCACATCCTGCCTTCATCTGTTATGTTTCCCTTTTCAGTATATTTAAACTTATTCCCCTCCAGTCATGTAGCCGTTCTGTTGATGCTGATTATGGTCACCTAGACTTGCTGACCTAGGCCAGAGGAATTGGGTGGGAATGTAGCAGTAGGAACAGAGTAAGGACCCCAGAGTCCACAAGATGCATGTCCTTAATCTCAGTGCAGTAGTGTAAGGGAAGTGAAATCAAGCCTATTACAAATAGGCTGGACAGCAGGTAGCGTGGAGAAACAAGAAATGTGTCTAGAATTTCGATCGGCATATCTATTAGAAGCATTCACTTGTGCTCAAAATTTTGGTCGATATTGTTAAACTGGATTATACCACTGTTTCAGGTATTGGTGTTGGTATGACACGTGACTGCTCCACACTGATGGTGGCACAGTACTTCAAGAGACGTCGTGAATTTGTGGAAATCTTCATTGTTTCAGGGAGTGGCCTGGGGATAGCTGTCATGTCAGCCTTTATCAAAGGGGCCATCAGGTACTGCTCACACATTTTTCAGTGTTACCTATGCATCCCAGTAGAAAATTAATTGTTTTCCAATATAGCGTAGTTGGCTGGATGACCAAGGGGTTGGGACCTGGTAGGGTCAAGAATTTTTTATTCTCCATGTTGTCAAGATGAGCTCTGGGACCCACCTAGCTTCCTATCCAATAGGTACCAGGAGCTCCTTCCCCAAGGAAGAAGCATCTGGCGTTTGAAGCTGACCATTCACCTCCAACTACTGCTAGGTGATGAAAATGTGGATCTATACATCCATTCCCCATACGTCTTCATGATGTAGTGTTTAATTAGTTAAGCACAGGCACAATTTCACATTTTTCTACCCAAGAGTGCTAGATGAATACAGAGATCTAGTACAGGGCTGCTAGAGTATCGAGTGGCACCTACAAGTTCATGAAGCCTGCAGGTAGGAAGGAAAATGCTGGACAGAAACCAATGGGGGAGCACTGCTGAGGATGTTATAGCCTCACAGGGCTGACTCGCCACAGAATGAGAACAAGAAGCAAGTTCCAAGCCGCCAGAATTTGCATTGTTACATCCTGGCCAATAGGGCTCCAGACCACTCAGTGTACTCTGTACTTCTGTTATTGTTTCAGTGCAATTGGCTGGAGACTGGGGCTGCAGGCTGTCACCGGAGTCGTGTTCCTTACCTTTATTCTTGGCACCTTCTACCGCTCTGCGTCTCTCTATCACCCACAGAGACGCGCCATCTTGCATCTCAAGAACCAAAAGCGGAAGATCAAGGACAAGAACAAGGTTGATGACAGACCCCCATTCTTCGACTTCAGCACTCTGCGTAGTAAGACAGTGCGCATCCTCTTGGTTTCAACTGGCATCAGCTCCTTTGGTATCAACACACCCATCTTCTACCTGGTCAGTTACTTGTTTTCCTAACTACAAACCATCCGATATCATCATTCTGCACAAGAATTGTGTATATTGTGAAGATAAAAATTTTAGAAGCATCTATAGAAGTCCACAGCAGTACCCCCACCTCATTATTTTGCATGGCACCAATATTTTTGATACATAATTAAAGAAAACAGAATTAATGTATCAGTTCATGTTTTGGCATTCATGGTGGTTGTTTATAAGTGTCAGCACAGAACAGGTGGCAATATTAACACCTCACATTCCTCGTGGAGTGAAGGTGAGGAAAACAGTTTCAGAAGCTATTCATAGTAATCACAGACCGAGAGAAATTTGTGTAGACTACATGCATTACACCTGTGTTGTAATAGGTAGAGAATTTTATATTTTGAAATAATATTGTATTGTAGCAGCTCATCATCATCATCATCAGTAATCTGTCAAGACGACAGGTCCACAGTCTCTTTCAAAACAATTCCTCCACTTAATGCGATCTAGAGCTTTCTCCTTCAAATGACAGTATCCTCTTCTGTCCCCAAGGTCATCCAGCATCTTCTTACGTCTTCTTCCTCGTCTTCTTGTCACTTCTATCCGCCCATCTATCTTTCCTTTGATAGCTTCTTTTAGAAGGCAGTTTCTGCGTAAAACATGACCAATCCAATTAGCCTTCCGTTTTCTTATTTCATGTAGGATATTCCTCTGCTCACTGACTCTAATTAACACTTCTTCATTTCTCACATAATCGGTCCAACTGATCTTCTCCATTCTTCTCCAACACNCATGGCAATCCTGGATTTAATTTCACAAGTACACCTTCCATCATCTGTTAACAAGCTACCCAAATATTTAAAACATTTCACATTCTCCACTTGTTTTTGGTCTATCTTTATTGTGACTGGGGTTGGTTGTCTCGAAATTTTCATTACTTTTGTTTTCTCCACATTCATTTCCATGCCATAGCCATAAATAAGTGATGAGCTGTAGCAGCTCATCACTTATTTATTCCTGTTAAATTATTATTGCTTTTTAAAACCTTTAAAAGTTCTAAAAAGCAAGTTGCATATGAGTTGGATAATAATTGACAGGAATAAATTTATACTTCGAAATTGCAGGACTAAAGGTAGTCGAGCAAATGTTAGCTACCTGTCTACTTCGCTACACAGTGTCACATCTCAGAAGACTGTAACCTTAATACTGACTGCTGTCAAAACCTCAAATCTCACAGAATAATCAGAGCCTATTTTGGTAACCAGCTCTGAAATATAGCAGATTTGAGGTTTTCATCATGGTGACCATGAAGATTGCTGGCTGCATGGATGTGACACCATGCTCTCTAGTAGAGAGTTGCCAGCATTTTGGAGGAACTTACCCTGAGGATGCAAGCATGAGGTCTCTCTGAATTGTTGGTAACATTCTACCAGACTACACGGTGTCACATTCCAGAAGGCAGTAATCTTCAGTACTTAAATAAGACGTGCGTTAACAACAGAAACAGAAAACAGAAATGTATATGGCTATTATGTGTGGTGCACATAAGTATCTTAGTCCTTAAAACTGTTAAAACATGAAAATCTTGTTTAAATTGAATGATAGAAAAGTACTCATCAGTTAATTAGTGTTTCTTGTTGTGCTCACACACGAGAAGTGGTTACTGTAACCAGGATTTCTCAACACTTCTGATGCATTGACCAGTAAAATGGTGATCTGTTCTCAGAGAGCTATTCTTTACCCTGTGCCTTATAATATGCTATGCAGATTTAGTGATCATTACGGTATCTGACTGTGTTTATTTATAATATTAGAAGTTAAAAAGATTTGTGTGGTATTACAATATAACAGTAAGTAAGTAAGTGAAGTAATGGTATCCCTGTAACAGGCCGTGGAGGTCCATAGGGTTGCAAGATGTTGAGGTTCCCACATTTTCTAGACAATCGGCTCATAGATGGCGGTAAGCTTGCTAGCCGTACACACTGGCCGATCTTTAGCCCCAAGAATATTCCAATAACATTCCTGATATTCACTTCTGTTAGAGGCTGAGTCAACCCCAGGGCCATAGTGTGGCTGGAAGTATTAAGTCAATTGAAAAAAATCCAGTGACCTCATCATCATCAGTAATCTGTCAGACGACAGGTTCACAGTCTCTTCCAAAACAAGTCCTCCACTTAATGTGATCTAGAGCTTTCTCCTTCAAATGACAGTATCCTCTTCTGTCCCCAAGGTCACCCAGCATCTTCTTACGTCTTCTTCCTCGCCTTCTTGTCTCTTCTATCCACCCCTCTATCTTTCCTTTAATAACTTCTTTTAGAAGGCAGTTTCTGCGTAAAACATGACCAATCCAATTAGCCTTCCGTTTTCTTATTTCGTGTAGGATATTCCTCTGCTCACTGACTCTAATTAACACTTCTTCATTTCTCACATAATCGGTCCAACTGATCTTCTCCATCCTTCTCCAACACCACATTTTGAAACTTTCCAGATGTTTCTGATCTATTGCCCTAAGTGTCCATGTTTCAGCCCCATACAGAGCTATGCTCCAAATGTAGCATTTCACTAGTTTCTTCCTCATAACAACTTTATTAAGTATTTGCAGTATGAAACTTAAAATCTTCATATGATACTTACAAAAGAAAAGTTAACCTCATTTTGTGGTATTCACACTATAAAGACTAACATCTGTATATGTTATTTACAGTACGAAAGTTGATGACTTTTTATGTGATATTTACAATATGAAATTTAACATGTTAATGTGATATTTGCAGTATTCAAGTTGATGTCTCTGTGGGCTGTTAAATTGAAGAGACCGAGGTGCATTACCATGTCTGTTAGCTACATGTGTTTGTATTGAAATGCAGGCTCATCAGGTAGAGCAGGAGGGGCTGGGTGACACAGCCGTGCTGCTTCAGACATACCTAGGACTTGCCTGGACACTGGGATGTGCTGCATTTGGTCTGGTGGTAGTCCAGAACTCTGTCGAGTGCCGCATTGCACGTCAGTACCTCTGTCAGGCTGCAGTGTTCATGTGTGGGCTATCCATCCTGGCATTGACAGCTGTCCATGGCAACTATCATGGCTATGTTATGTTCGCATGGATCTATGGTATTTTCTGCGGAGGGTATGTTGCTGCCTCACGTTTGTGAGGGCTTTAATTTGGATCTTTTGTTGAATATTCTGAGGTTTCATTGTGCTTATGTGCAGAAAGAGTGTGCCATAGCTCAAGCAGTTAGTCCCTGGCTTCCCACCGCGGCAGCCCGGGTTTGATCCCAGGTCTGATCAAGTGGGATTTGTGGTGGACAAAGTGGCGCTGGGGCGGGTTTACTCTGAGTACTTTGTTTTCCCCTGCCAATCTTCATTCCACCAAATTCTCCATCATCATAATCACCCGGGGCAGGCTACAATAGGCCAATCAGTGGCCGCTGCGCCGAGGGGACCCCGTTAGACTCCAATCCACAACTAAGCAAATTAAAAAAAAAATTATGTGTAGATATATCAGAATAGTACATTACAGATCATGATCACTTCATGTTATGTCCTGTCTCTGTGTTAATTATCCAAAATGCATGTCTTTTGGGGCTTTTAGATTATTAAACGTCTTCTCACGATTAACTTCGGCTCACAGTACGATGAGATGTATACACTGACAGTTTGTGTTCTTCATTGTGTCATAGGAACTGAGGTACCTTTGAATGTTAACATCATTTTCTGGCCTGTGATGCCTGTAAATAAGCAGACTGCCCCAAGCTGTAATTTCTCTGACGTGTAACCAGTTGAATCCAGGCCAGGGTGCTGACTATGCATCCTTCTAGTAAATGCTGGGCTAGTGTTTCATATTGGGCTGTGCCCGTGTCCTTTCGCATCCTTCCCAATTCATTTTTCAGTTACCATCCAATCATTCAGAGCCTGAGGACCTTGATTTATTATCCACCTTGAGGACAGATGTAGAACTGAATTATGGGTATGTATCTACATGACTACATGATGCCATGTCCCAGAAGTCCGTAATCAGATTTTCTTATTTTTCAGTGCGTAAAGTGTGTCACAGTTTTTGCCTACACTTTGTATTATTTCCTTTGTGATGAAAACAGTATGGGAAAAATATTGAAACATGAAATACATCTAGAATTTTGGATACAAAATAGTGACTTGTAAACCTGTTGACTGGTTTCTCTACAGGTACCATTACTCCCTCAAGATGTACACATATGAACGTGTGAGGGCACGCAACTTTGCGCGCACCTGGGGATTTGTGCAGTGCTCACAGGCTATCCCAATTGCTATTGGGGTTCCCATATCAGGTGAGTGTCTGCATCTTCACACTTGTCAATATGACCTCCAGATGTGTGCTTGCTGGGCCCATAATATTATGGGCACCTACAAGTATCTATACTGAGCCCATATCGTTATAGGCTAGACTTTGGAAATACTACAACATTTATTTTGAAGCACATAATAGGATTTTATATAGATATTTTAAACAAAACTGGATAGCAAGTTCTGACTAAAATATAACCTTGATTTTCTTTCCACAAGTGGTAATATGATTTTTGTTTCTTCTTCTCCCCTCTCTGTGTCTCGTGTGACTGTATTTATGTCCACTCTTCCTCTACTCTCTTGTGTATGTCTTCTGTCACTTGGTCCATAATCTTGCCCCTGGTTTTCCCAGTACTCATTTATTTTCCACCTCATTATTTGTGCTCTAAAAGGAGTCTACCTTGATCCTCATCCACAAAGGCCAATTTTTATTGAGAATGTGGTAAAAGGTAAAAAAAGGTAAACTTGTCCCTATGCTTCACTAATTAAGCACTACGCCATGAAGACGTATGGTGGAGTAAATGTATAGATCCACATTTTTTGTCTTTGGCACTAGTTGGAGGTGAGTGGTCAAGTTCACACCATGGCTGCTTTATCCCCTGGGAAAGAGCCCCTGGTACCCATTGGGTAGGAGTTTGGGTGGACTCCAGAGCCAGTCTGGATGACATGGAGAAGAGAAAATTGACTCTACAAATTCTTGACTCTACCGGGACTTAAACTCGAACCCCTCAATCATCTGGCCCATAGCCAGTTACTATACTGACTATGCTATCCCAGCTCCCTATTGAGAATGTGGTAACCAGACAAATATTTTGTTCACCAGGAGAAGGCAGATAAATACTCACTGCCAGCTTGCATAGGCTTTGGCCTCTGCTTGGCCTGCTGGGGTAGGTTCTTCCTGTTTTACTGTTTGTCCTAAACACATGCAGAATGTGTGTAAGTTCATGGGAGGAAAACAGAATTTGAAGGTGAGACTAATTGTTGTATGTTGATCTTAACTTCTGTGGATGTGGCTGGCCATTTCTTCTGTGCCATGTGATGTTGCCAGCCCTCAAAACCCTAATTGCTGTATGCCAAGTGGGAAATCAGTCATCAGCCAATATACGTGGGTTTCCATTGGTGGCCTAGTGACCTTATTTTCCAAGCCTTGCCCATCCATGCATCATTATATCCTTACTTTGTCCAACCATTACAGTGTTTCAACTTTCAGATTTTCTCTCGGTGTTTCTTCCTTCATTTACATGTGTACCGTAGAAGCTTCATTTTCACCAATTGCAAACTGTTTGATCTCTCTTCAATCAAGCCAGTGCCACATAAGACCCAGCAGCACTCGACTGCACTTGCAACTTGCTGTTATTCTCATATAATACAGGTTACATCAATGTTGGCTGTGGCGGTAAGGCAGGATACTACTTCAGCTCCACCTGTGTGTTGGTCGGCAGTCTCACACTCTTCTTTATTGACTTGCACCGACGGAACTTGGCACGGCACAAGCACACTCGCGCCAATGGCACACAGCACCTGTGTGTTTCTGAGACCTGCCCCCAGAGGCGGCGTCTCTCCTTCAGCCAAGAACCAGACAACAATGACCCAGGGGGTGGTATGATGGTGCCCCCTATGGTAGCAGTGGGTCCCAGTGCAGGGGCAGATCAAGTGGCAGGGGCACCTTTACCAGCAGAGCTACTGGGGGGAGCAGGCAACTTGCTGCTTGCGACAGGCGACAAGCCGGAGCTGACCTGCATATCGGAGGAGGGCATAGCGGACATGGACCTTCCCGACAATTTATTGGATGACCTGGACTACATAGGGGACTGCATTACATCATGTAACAAGGTAATGGGGCATATGGATCTGGTAGATGATTTGACATACACAGCAGTGTTAAATCATGAAACGAGTTACATATAAGGACATTACATCAGCACTGATGTTTGAATCTGAGCTGGGAACTTCCTCTTAGGTTTGCACAGTGTTGAATATTACAACATCTTCATCTGGAATGTCATGGCGTGTAGTCTGGTGGATAAGTACAAACCTGCTGCCGCCAGCTTCAGGTTATAAGTGATACATATAGATGGAGATGCACTGGAACTGGTGACATGCACTGCCATTCACTGCTACAGGCAGTTTCACATTAGTACCGAAGTGAGATACACCCTTAGAATTGTACTTTATTTGTGCCACTGTGTCTGCTAGGTATCCTATGATTTGATTGGCTGACACTTAAGAGGCTGGTTTTATATTGCATGTAGTTCACATACATGTCAGCAGATGGCACAACAGACAGTGTATAGAATTAGTCTTGTCAACTTCTGAACCAAATACAATGAATGTTTACTAAAACACATGAAAATCAGAGTTCAGGAGTGAAATATTTTTCAGCACTACCTCTTAGTGGCATTAAACAGTTTTCCAAACTGAGTACTGTGTGTTTGCAGGCCATAATCATGAACCTCAGGATTACTCAGTCACAATTACATATAATTTTAGGTTTGTAAAGTACTTTTCCAAAGTTCAGATATATTTAAATGAAGTGTCAAAATAAAGTAATAATGTAATCATCATCATCAGTGGCAAGACGCCCCTTTTTGAGCCACAGCCCTCCTTAGAGGATTCTGCCGGATTGCGTCCGGCTTTTACTTCTTTGGATTTTGCAACAGTGATTTTTTTACGGAGCAAAGGCATCAGCCTTGCATCCAACCCCTGATCTGAAGGGCCAGGTCTCTGTATTCATGTCCCCCAGTGACAGGGTGGACCAGTTATACCCTCAGGCATTGGATTCCCTTATTGTTGCCCTCTACGACTCTCAGGGCTACAGTGGAGGCATTCTAACCCAGGTCCACGTGGGGAAAAATAATAATATTAACAAGTCCAATACATTTATGACTTGCCTTGGGTCTGTGAACAGTTATCATCAAAACTCATGTTACATTGCAGGTTGAGAACTACTTAATGCTGAGTGAGTTTGAGAACAACCTGATTGCTGAGATGCCGGTGATCCTGGACAGGAAAGGGCGGCGCTGGTCTGTCGCCAGGTGAGCTAAGTCATGCAGCCAATCCCTTCTAACACACAGCAACATCACAATTCCAGTTTGGGGCCCACTGAGGTCTCTGTTTGCAACCTTTGTTTCATTTACTGCAGAGTGAGACTTGTTCTCAAGAGCACAGGTATCTCGCTGCACAGAAGAAAAAACCGTTGTTCCTTAGAAATCTGCTAAATACTCGTAGACACTCTATCAAAAAATATTTCATATGAAAGTTGACAATGCTTATGAGTCTATATTTTTTGTCATATACAAATCTTTTATACAGTAGATGCGAGAGTGTGCTGCCTGATCAGGGCTGTTATATTTCTGGGACCCCAGAATCAAATTTAATTAAAACCACAGAGTTTTCAAGACAAGACATCTAGACAGATTCATCGGTATTTAAATACACATGCTTCTTCATACTGTTACGTGTTAGGGTGTGTGCGTGACTTATAGACGGGATTTTGGTTTGGATGATTGGATTTATTGACAGGGCACTGTTACACACACACACACACACACACACACTTCAAAACAGCACTTATACTGGTCTCACTGTCATTGCAACATACTATGGAGCCTTCTTTTCACAGCCTAATTCCATTCTTGCCATTTCTTGTCAATTATTCTGCCAACTTCAGATACTCTCAATTCTCTGCTGCAGTCACTGACTCCTAATTGTAGCTGCCAAAGATCCTCATTATGTAGCCTTGGCGCAGCCCCCACAGAAAACAGAAGTTACTCTATTGTTGCATGTTGATTCAATGTAGAGATGTGTTTACTACACCATAGCGTAACAATGAGCACAGCACTGACCACAGAGAACACTGATCTTCTGTTGTTGTATGCATTCACTTCTGCAGGGGTGTTTTTACCAAGTCGTTGCCTAGCAATGAACTATTCTGGCTTTCAGGCATCATGTCACAGTATTTTAAACTGATATGTGAAAATCAAGTGTTATTCTCTAGTTTCACAAATTTTATGAGTTTGTCTGTGTTCTGCAGGCAGAACACACGACCCACGGATGACATGACCACCGAAGTGAAGGTGGATGAGGGGGAGCCAGCAACGGGAACAGGGACTCACCATGAGGCGCGACAGGGTTCTCGGGAGCTGCCCCCATTTCGAGCAAGCAATACCTGGCGCCTCATGTCAGGCCCAAAGCGAGTCATCACTGTCATTGACGAAGCATCTGTGTGATGAAAGAGGCAATACAAATAATAAGGAAAGTACCCTCACAGGCACCATGTGGCTGTCTGTCTGGTGTGCTTGAGATGCCACGCAGAACAGTAGCGCTGCTGTCGACCACCGGTGGAGAAAGAGGAAAGGAAACGTGTTTGTATTTGTATGTGAGGGGCTGACCAGTACTATGAAGTTCTGCCCCTGCTCAGGTCAGGCACCACTGCAACATGCAGCCACATTTGGATCTCAGAAGGTCACTGTTAAGATTATCAGTGGTTTCATAGTTTGGATGCTGCCGGTGTATTCTCATTTGACCTCACAGCACTACCAGGCTTGTATATGTTAATGCACTCACTCTGTAATCAGCCAAATGCTCGGTCAGAACAAAACCCCAACTTGAAGTGCAAGAATGTGATAATGTGCTGCCTGGCCAGGGCTATCAGGGTAAAAAAGAGTTATGTATTTAAGTTTTTGGTCTGTTAATAGTATCACAATAAGCTGAGCATTGACAAAGGGGTACAGATGTGGGGAGAAGGGGGGCCAGAACACATTCTTTGAGCATGCCAATAGGAGTAAGGGAAATAGTTTGAAGAATGAAGAAAGCAGTCTTCTGGGATTTGGCACCGTGTATATGTGGTGTTAACCGACGTTTCGGAGGACCGTATCGCCTCCATCTTCAGGGTAGAAGAAAAATATAAGAAATCTGCAAGCGAAGAGACCGTGAGAATCGGTAAAAGCACAGTCTGCTCCTCCGAAACGTCGGTTAACACCACATATACACGGTGCCAAATCCCAGAAGACTGCTTTCTTCATAGTCATCGCCGTGAAAGCCTCAAATCTTACATAGTTTGAAGAATATTGTCTCTGAAATGGCCCATTTTCCACTCATTGGGAAGGACAGGAAATTAAGTAGCGTCCCTTCACTTTGTTCTCCTTCTGTTGGTTGCTCAGAGCCCTGGGCCTCACTGTCCTTGTATGTGTACTACTTTCTTCTCATTCTGGGCTTATGTTCTGCCCTGAAGATGGAGACAACAGTTCCTTCAAAACATTGGTAGCAGTCTACCTTACTACACAGCATCACATCACAGAAAACATTAACCTTCATGAAATCAACATGGCTGTGAATGCTTCAAAGAAAAGATGCATCAGAACTCAATGTTATATTTCTTGACCAGCCCATGATGTTTTAAGTTCCCACTCTCTGTGTCAGTATCCCATACTTTTGTAGAAATGCAAATTGGGATGTGGTCGTCTCACTGTGGCGGACAGTCATAACTCACTGTTCCTTGGTGCCATGGGGACAGCCTTCTGGGTTTGCGGCCAGCTGCACTTGGGTATATACATTTGTATTGCTGCAGCAGGCTGGTGTTCCTGTCATTTGTTTCGGTTCAGTAGTTTGATGTGAGCTCAGTTCAGTGGTAATGTTTGTCTTTTATGTGATGTACTTAAGAAGTAATTCTTATTTGTAATTTTTGTTGTGTTGTTGTTTATGTATGGCAGATGTCTTCCTTCCTGATTTGCTCACCAGGATCAGTGATTGAAACACAGTAATTATGAACAATTTATCTAGCATGCTGTTGTGTGTTGACAACAATTTTGAATAACTGCTGAAGTGTCATCAGTCATCTTTATGTCTGTTATCAACTAGCAATGCATCAACATAATTTCTCTAGTGTAAGTTAGATGTAAGAAAAGTGGAGAAGTTCACGTTCTTACATTTAAAAGCATTTTGTACTGAGGCCATGGAAAGGTGTCCCCTCTGCACAGTATTATAATCCCTTCCAGCCCTCTCTGGTCTCTGTAAGCCATTACAAAACACTTCAGTAGTGATCGTTATGACTACCAACATCTGTATGGACACACTAGCTAAGTGAATGCAGAGCAATGTAAAGAATAATAAAGCGAATGCGCACAATGTGCATAGAGTAATTGTTTTTATTCGCGACTGTAGTCGGTTATTGATGTGGTTAAGTTTTTGCATATGGTAATGTGGCATCTACTGCACTTTTTATCACAGTGTTTACACACACACGCGTCATTTGCTTCGTGGAAATGTTCGTTCTTGCATATCTTGTGGTGGAATCCGTGTGTTGCCAACCTAGTAATTGTGTGTCGTAATTTTCTGTTGGGTCCTGTCCAGGTTCTGTCAGTCATTGCATCAGTGCTGTAGAACTCTTCCCATATTTCCTCTCTTTTTTGTTTTCTTTCTTTGATAACTTCCTCTGAGTTTTTTGTGCTTGGCAGTTGATATCTGAGTTCTTCTAATAGGAAATTTTCCTTGCAGAGTTCGTATGTTAGTCTGGATTGTGTGTTCTTAGGAAGCCCTAGCGCTAGTTTAAGGTATCTTGCCTTCACTTGTTCTATTTTCCGCAGGTTTTGTTTGGATAGTTTTTCCCAGGTTATCTCTATGCCATATAGTAGTATGGGACAAATTTTTGCATGGAATATTTTCATTGCTGTTTCTAGCGATAATAGTTGCAGGTTTCGGATGGTGTATATAGCTTTGATGGCTGCTGTGCATTTTTCTGTTATGTGTGGTGTGAATGTTGTAGATGTAGACTGCAGTGTTAAGCCGAGGTATTTATATTGTTTTACTGATTTTATGTGTTCTCCATTAAATTTTATTTCATCATTTTTTCCTTTTCTGAAAGTCATTAGTTGGGTTTTGTTTTTATTTATTTGAAGTTTGTTTTGTCTTGCCCAGTTCTCCAGTGTAGTGATATCATCGGCATACATAATTAATTGTACCCCTGTGTGTTTTTCCATTGTTTTGGCCAAGTCTGCTGTTGTAATATTTAATAGCAATGGGCTGAGGGGGTCCCCTTGCAGTACACCATTTGTTTGGGTTATTTCTTCGGATTCTGACACCGTGTCTTTTATTATGATTTTATTGTTTTTGAGGATGTCTCCTATTAGTCTTCTTGTTGTGTTTTCTTCTCCTACTATTTCCTTCAGTTTTGTTGTGATTATACTCCTGTTGAGTAGGTCGAATGCCTTGCTATAATTATAGCAAGGGAGAGAGACTATGGTACCCATTTGATAGGTTGGGTGGGCCCCAGAGCCAGTCTGGATGACATGGAGAAGGGAAAATTCTTGATCCTACCGGGACTCGAACTCCAACCCCTCATACATCCNTGGTAGTTGTTCGGGTCTTCTGGATCGCCTTTTCCCTTGTACAGTACTTTCATCAGGGATTTTCTCCAAATTTGTGGTATGGATCCAGTTTCGAGGCATCTGTTGTATAGTCCCGTTAGTGGTTTTGATATAATGTCCTTTGCTTCTTTTATATGTTCATAATATATTCCATCTGGTCCTGCGGCTTTCTTGTTTTGTGTTCTTTTTATAGCTTTTAATACTTCTGCATGTGAGATTGGTTGACATGCCCTGACGTCGTCCGTTCGGGAGCCGCTGGTGGGTGTATTTTGGCTGAGTATCTTGGTGAAATGCTGTTCCCATATCTTTATATTTACTTCTTGTGGCATTTGTTTCTTCGTTGTTTTGGTTGCCACGAACGGGTCTTTCTCGGCTTCTTCGGCTATCATTTTCCCTTCATTTTCGATGTGTTC
>NW_019730108.1:1067501-1072344 GCF_002891405.2 Cryptotermes secundus
TGCTTTGTATCTTTTTCTTTTTTCTGCATATTCTTTTAGTTCGTTGCTATTCTGAGTTTGTCTTGCCCTGTGTAGTGCCTTTACTGTTGCTTTTCTCATATTGTAACATTCTGCATCGAACCATATTTTGGCCTCCCTCTCTTTGGCTGTTGGGGCAGCATTCTGCAGTATTTCAGACAACTTCCATGTGGCATCGTCGATTTCGATTTGTTCTATTATTTGCATGATGTCCTCTTGTTTTCCCAATACATATTTTTGGATTCTTCTTGTTTTTTCAGGGTGCTTGTTTCTGTTTTCGTTTGCTGTTCTTTGCCCCCATATTTGAATCTTGTGCTTATCGGTAGGTGTTTCCTTAGTGGTGAGGTTGATGATGTTTTTATTTTTTGTTGTTTTATTTCTATCTCGTTTCCTTTCTTGAACACGAGGTCAATACAGCTGCATCCATTCAGCGCTATGTATGTCATCACATCTCTTATATTTGCTAGACAGAATCCTTCTTCCTGTAGTAGTTTCGTAACCTCTTGGGTTTTTTTGTCGGGTTTATCAATTCTACAGTTTATATCCCCTGCGAGTATGGCTGGTTTTTTGTGGTCTAGTCTACTGATTGCACTTGCTCTCTTCTATGTTGGTTTGGGGTGAAATATATATACCTATTATTTCTAGGTATAAAGAAGCGCCCTGGAGAGGTAAGTGTAACAGCTCAAGGGAGATGCAGAGATATTCAATCCATGGGACTTCTTTCTGTTGCCTCAGAATTGTGTCTATAATCTCTATCGCGTTTGTTGTGTTGTCTCATGGAACAACTAAGTTCTGAATAAAAAAAAATTAATAAGAGATGAAAGCCAAAACTTTTATTTTCAGCAGGGTTGCCAACAAACAAAGATGAATAATCTGATATTGTTATGTCCCCTTCTAAAGTATTTGTCTCCATTCATTACTCGAAGTGCACTGAAAGTGTACAGTAAATCATGCTTTCATCCTCTGTTGTATGCTCCTGACATCACATATTCTTTGTTCTACAAAAACATGGAACAGCAAATTCTCTCAGACAGAACAAAATTCAAACTGATGTCACTGCTGTGTGCTAGAAGAATAAACCAAAGCATGTGATCACAAGCTGTTTATTTTGCCTCCATGGCTTTGACTAAATGAGGCTGTGAAACATTTCTTGTAAAGAATATATGGGAGTTATATAGACTGTGTTGATGCATTGCATTTGTGTAGCTCTCAGATGGTGGCCAATTTTATGGGCAATGTAAAACTGGCTTGCAGTTACCCTCAACAGTCATGAAACTTGTGATTTTAGAGCAACAGTATTTTAGTATATTAACCTGTCTCAGCCAGCAGGGAAGGTTTTATTTGCCTCGCTGATACTTTGAGGATGATCTAGCATAACATATAATTCATATACCTGTTCAGAAAGAGCACTGCTGTCACTAGTCTGCTTCCATTTCTGGGTGCAGAGGCCTGCTGGCAATAACAGGGTTAATGAAAACTGAGGGTTCACATGAACAAGTCATAGCACACTTCCGTCAAGTTACAGAAGTGCCCACATGTGTAAAATTATGCTGTTCATTGTAGTCATGTAGCATGTGTGCTGTATGTGACAGATGGCACACTCACCATTAATGGGGACAAGATACAATCGTATCTGTTGACACTGGTAGTGACACTTTATTTCTTCCTATGACACAGCAGCATGTTTTGTGAGTGTGTTTCTGTGCTTCACATTAAGAAACAAGCAACAACCATGCAAAGTGGAAAAGTCTGTGTTAGAGTTGAGGACCAATGGTGATGAAATTTTCTTCTTTGAAATCTGCACCAAGGCTCACATTTCTGTGTGACAGAATTAATTTTATATTCTGAGCAGACATTTTGATAAATTGAAGATTACTGTGATAGTTTTAGACGATATTGTTCAACCAAGGTGGTCACTCAACTTCAAGGCCTGTATGAAGATTTAGATATTACTAAATTATCAGTGGCTAAATAAGAATTCTGGAAGAAGAAATTATGTAAAAATCAAGGAGATAATTATTTTATATTGTATACATTTCATACTACACTTTTCCACCTTGCTTGTGTGTTTTATGTTGGTAACACATGTTGTGGTTTCATCTGGTGAGAGACTGCAGCGCACGCACCGGCTTTATGATATCAACAGACTCAAGTTTGTGTTGTTGCAGTGAGAATCTAGTCAATATTACCAACAGGACACAGGTGGCTGTGAGGTTGGTATCACGTGACAATATGAAGAGTATCGTCCATTTTTCAGATTTGTTAGGGTGTTTAGTGTCTGGGTAGTGTTCATCAAGTGTGATTTAATTTGTAACCACTTCATGTCATGAATCGTCTGTCAGAATTTGTTTTTTCATAGTGACTCTGCTTGTGGTTCTTTGAGTCTTCACTCATGTACACATGCTGCATTCAGGCTACACAGTGTCACAGTGTTATCCTGCTAGTGTTTAGTTTAATCTACTGTGCACCAATGATGAGCCTGACATACAAGCTTAATGGAAAGCCAAAGAACTACTTCATGAATCTGACTTATTCTCTTACAGATAGTTGTGTTCCTTTGGGCATTTAAATAGGATTTCTAAAGAAGGTGCTGATATTTTACTAGAATTTCAGGTGTTTATAATCTATTGTTCACCATTGTCACCTATACCTCATTGGGGTTTTAATGCAAGCCGAAAGCTGGAGTTCTGACGAAACAATCAGTGACATACGTTTTTCAGTTTATTATGCTGGATGACATCTGATTTGTAGTTCAGAACTGTGCATTTGGATGCAAGGATACCAACAGAAGTGGAGAAACAGTCTGGGAAGACTAATGTGACTGCCTTCCACAACCAGTATCCCATAAATGATGGGGGACAAGACTAAACAGCGATGGAGAGACGGGGGCCATCTTTGGATTTATAGGAATAGGTTTAATGACCTAAAACTACATAGCTATAGGAAGACCAAGGCATAGGTGGGTGGATAACATTAAAATGGATCTTAGAGAGCTAGGATGTGGTGGTATGGACTGGATTGATCTGGCTCAGGATAGGAATTGGTAGAGGGCTCTTGTGAACATAGTAATGAACCTTCAGGTTCCATAAAGTGTTGGGAAATTCTTGAGTAGCTGAGCGAGTGGCGGCTTCTTATGAAGTGCTCAGCTTCATGGAGTCGGTTAGTTAGTTAATACTAACTAGTGGTTAGTATAGTGGTGATGTATTCTGCATAAATTCTCCATCTTCTCTTTTAGCTAAATTGATGATAATGTCTGGATACATTTTAGTTTGTCTGTTTCTCTATCAGTTCATCTCTCCAACTCCTTTAACAAATTTTTAATGAAATTTGATACCATTTGGAATACGTAATAAAGTTTTTGAATCAAATGTAATTTTGATGTTACTGTCTTCTGGGATGTGATGCCAAGTACTTTGATACACGGTGTCACATCCTAGATGGCAGCAATCGTCATGGTCACTGCCATGAGGATATCAATCTCACAAGTATAATTTTGATGCTCCCTAGAAGTTTCTAGACCAGCTCAGTGACTTGTAAGCTTCTCAAATAAGCTGCTTCATGGAATTAGTTAATTCTACAATGTGAAGCTGCCATTTTATGTTGCCGTAGTAGCTCTTCTATTGTGGGTAAATAATGCATAAAAAGCCCTGAAGAACTTCAGATGTATAGAAAAAATCTCAAATATTTGACTATCTAGTTTATATAAAATGCTAACAGATGTCACATGCTGTTAGATATTGTGATTTCTGTAATGGCTGAAATTTGCAACACTTGGCACTTGTAAGGTTAATATAATTTTGATAAAATTATACCTTGACATGAAGCCTTATATACATTTTCAGATATATTTTAGTAAATATTGGGCAGTGTGAAGAATACTTCACATGTAATTTGTAGCCACTAAGGGGATAAATATTTTATTTGATATATGATTCATTCATGTGATAACATTTCTAGATAACATTCATCAAATAGTGAAGAGATATTGATGATTCTGCATACTCATGACCAATGGTGATTTTAGTTTAAAATAAATAACTGATGCAGCCATTGCACCCAAATAATTATAATTTCTATGTACATTATGAACCTTAGAAGTACATTATCATCAAATACTGCAGATTTAAATTCAGAAAGGTTTCAAGCTGAGCTACCCAGTGTGATGCAACAGAAAATCACCATTGCTCATGGCCCAGTGATTCTTTAACACGAAGCGTGCATTGGCCGCTAAAATATCTGGATCAGGCCTCAAGCAGAGCCAGTGTCTGACAGGTGTGCAGCATGGATGATATTTTTGTAGAACCAGAGGTGATATATTTATAACAATAAAGAGTATGTAGCGTTGTGTGATTGCAGTCATGTGTGTCACCTCAGTCAACATTATTTCAGGTTCCTGCAATTAACATGATTTGTAAATGTTTACTGGGTGCCACCTTCTAAACATAGTTGGCTAGCCTGGAAGGTAACAAACACAGAGCAAAACGTCCAACCCACTAAAGTATTGTATGTAGGTCCATGATTTATTTAATCTGTCTTGCAGTGCATACACTCATTTATCTCCTTCTCTCCCTCGCACTACATGTTTCGGCATAATAATGCCATCTTCAGGTGCTTACTTATCCACGTCAAACCAGTTCATTGCATGCCATGTTCACACATTAAAATAACTAAAATATGTATATATCATATACATTGTCAAACGTTAAAAATATTAAAATTGTTCAGGATACCACATCGCTACGTCGCCCCTCACTACGTCAGTCACGCCCATTCTCCTTTGTTGGAGCACTCCTTCACAATCTTGTGTGTCTGTAACGTGAATTTT
>NW_019730108.1:1072481-1112675 GCF_002891405.2 Cryptotermes secundus
ACAGGGCGGCCAACCTCTCAACATGACTTGATGGTGCACACCGGGTATTTAGGTCACACTGACAGGGCGGCCAACCTCTTAACATGACTTGATGGTGCACACCGGGAATTTAGGTCATACTGACAGGGCGGCCAACCTCTTAACATGACTTGATGGTGCACACCGGGTATTTAGGTCACACTGACAGGGCGGCCAACCTCTTAACATGACTTGATGGTGCACACCGGGTATTTAGGTCACACTGACAGGGCGGCCAACCTCTTAACATGACTTGATGGTGCACACCGGGTATTTAGGTCACACTGACAGGGCGGCCAACCTCTTAACATGACTTGATGGTGCACATCAGGTATTTAGGTCACACTGACAGGGCGGCCAACCTCTTAACACTGGAGATAAATGAGTGTATGCACTGCAAGACGGATTAAATAAATCATGGACTTAAATCAGTGCAACAGGACGCTAAAATATAATATTGTATGTATCTTCTGTGTTGTCAGTTACTTTTGGTTGTATGTCATTTGGGACCAGGAGGGCTGGGGCTGGGATAACTAATAACATTTCCATTGCAAATGGCAGAATCTGTCATTGGAGTGAATGTGCTTTCCAGTGTTAACAGATGGTGGTATTGTCTTAATTACAACCCTAAATATGGCAGGAGTATGTTCCTCCAAAAATTTGATTCCCATCAACCAGACTTGATGGTGGAAATCAGAAGATAGGAATATGAATTTTCATTGCTGTGGAAACATAGAATCTTACAGAATATTTGTTCTTCTTTCAACGGGTAACAACCTACTGCAACAGAATATTTGCAGATGGTAGTGCAGTCTTCAAAGAGAGAGAGCGTGTGCACGTGCACAGATGGGTGGCTTAGTTTAGAGGTTTCAGAATTCATAGCTGGTATAGAAGTCAGGCTACAGAACCTTTTGTTAACACAATATAAAATTAATTAAAGATAGATGTTTCAGAGTGTAGTGGGTAGTGAATGTCTTTAGAGGCACATCAGCATGTGCCTGGATAATATTCAGGGTGGATCCCCTTTTATAAAATCCTGTACAACAGTACTTAAAATCAGACCTGAATCAGAGTGTAAAGTGGCCCAACACTCGGTAAATGTTTAGTAGAATCAGTGATAAATACTCTGTTAAGAAACCTCAATAAATCAGGCTTTGTATAGGCCAGTAAAAATCATAAAACAACAAATATTTAAAGCTCAGCCCAGAGGAATGCCATGGTATCTTACCGCCATCTCTGAAGAATGCTGCACAACAAATCTTTAAGATGAAATATATGAAGATACTTGTCATTATCTGTGAATTTTATAAATGTGTGTAAAATGGTAAGGGGTAGACCACAGTGTACATAGAGCGGTGCCAGTTCACGTAACATCACACGCTTCAAAGATCCAATAGCTCTATCAGCTGTTGACATACATTTGACGCAGTTTTTTATTTCACCAATTTAGAATACATAAAAATGTGTCAGTGAAAAACAACCTGTAAATGCACACAGGGAATGTGTCTTAAGTGCCAAACTTTTAACATCTCAAGAATTGCTTCTCCCATCACTTTCACATTTTTCCATTAATTCCTATTCCAAGCCAGCTGAATATGGTTTATTTCCTCATAACCCATTTTACCAAGTTGAATTTTAATATTGTCACATTCATAGTCATTTATATCTGAAGATATCAAATTGAGGAGAATGAGATGAGTAGGGTATGTAACACTTTTAGAGATCAGAAATACACACGAAACTTTACTAAGAAACGCCAAAGGGAAGACCTGTCTTCAAAGATCTATGCATAAATGGAAGGATAATATAAAAATGGTTCTTGAAAAAATGTGAATTAAATCTGTCTGGCTCAAGATAGGGATCAAAGAGTGGCTATTATGAAAGTGGTAATAAACTTTTGTGGTTACATAGAAGGGAAGGAATTCACGGAATCTCTGGTTACCCATTCACTTCTCAAGAAAGACTGTTCCATGTGCTCTGTGAAGTTAATTAGTTCTAAGAGCTATGTCTCCCAGATTGAGTGCTAATTCTCTTCCCTCCTCCCAACTACATATCCAGCCCATCTGACTATCTTAACAGCAGTAGTAGTTTCATATAGTATCTTTCATTCATCCCTCTGATTTACAGACACTATATTCATAACTTTATTTTAAATAAATGGGCAGTTATTTATTTCCACAGCAGGAGACCACATTTCACAATTCTACATGTGAATGGGTAAATTCATTTTGTTTCAGGATTGCAAGACTGGAGCTGTGATTAATTTCAATATCAAGTAAGTGAGTTAGATATCAGTACAGCAGATGTTAAGAGCTGTTGATTCAGTTACTATCATGATATTTAAGCAACTGCTGTGTTTAAAAGAACTAAAATATTTTTGCCCTTGGTGAAATTTATCAAGAAATCGTGTGCTGGAATTGGAAGCTGCAAATATCCATATTGTATTTTTCACATCATGTTAACTTCACTCCAATTTAACCTACAAAATCATGCTCTGATAAGTAGCATTAGCATATTTTATGCACCACAAGCTTTACACGTGATATTTGATTGAAAAGTAGCATAAACTATATGAAAGAATACAGTACATTATACAATTTTATTTTCAGAATGCAAATTTTAATTTAAATTACTATAGGATTCTGACGATGGTGTATAACACACTGATATATTGGGTTTCTGGACTTTATCCATCGTCCTGGTTTTTAAGATGATAAATAAAAACAACGTTTTGGAAACTGGATCTGTTTCCGTCCTCAGGTGAAGGAAAAGGGAAACACCTATTCTGTTGGGTCCATTAGAAAAAGCTAGCCTCAATCACTGGACGAATTGATTGAGGCTAGCTTTTTCTAATGGACCCAACAGAATAGGTGTTTCCCTTTTCCTTCACCTGAGGACGGAAACAGATCCAGTTTCCGAAACGTCGTGTTTTTATTTATCATCTTAAAAACCAGGACGATGGATAAAGTCCAGAAACCCAATATATCAGTGTTAAATTACTGTATTACATTTGATGTGCAGAGATGGGGTAGCTCATTCAATATAGCAACTAGGGTAGAGGCTGGATGACAGGAGAAAGATGGCAAAAGATTTTTCTCTCCATAATGCCTTATATCCTATGGTCCACCCATCCTTCTAATCGAGGATAAGAGTGGAAGGGGAAGGAAGCTGTCTCTCATCTCTATATAGTGTCAAGAAGAATCACAGAGCTATACCTCCACTCCCCTACATTGTCTTCACAGAGTGGTG
Organism: Cryptotermes secundus; assembly: GCF_002891405.2. Lineage (NCBI taxonomy): Eukaryota > Metazoa > Arthropoda > Insecta > Blattodea > Kalotermitidae > Cryptotermes > Cryptotermes secundus. The sequence goes on from NW_019730108.1 coordinate 1,075,749, forward strand.
GGCAATTTATGAATCCCAGAGATAACTATAACTTATGTTATATTAAATAATTGACTAAGTCATGATGGATTAACATTTCCACTAGCATAAATGGTTGTAATATAAGATTCTGAATGACAAATTTAAATGCTTTTGGTTTATTATGAATTGTCAAATAAAATATTAAAAACATTACATTATATTCAAGATTAGGATATTTTGGGATAGTTCAGCCAGTTTAACAACGGATTGGTGTCAGAGAGGCAAAACTTTTCACCATACTACACATTGTCCATACGATCAAGAGTGATAGAGCTTTTTCACATTTGACACACATCTTTGTATTGAATTGTATTGTATTTATTACACGTTCAAGTACATCCATACAAGGCCGAAGCCATTGGATACAGAACCTGTCACACCATAAGCGTGCTAAATCAGCAATTAAAATATCTAAAGTGTAATAGGATTTTGTATGTAAAAAAGCACTTAAAGCTGCTCTAAATTGCTTAATATTACGGATTAACTCTTTTATATTGTTCATCGCGAAGTGCTTAATTACTTAAGCACAGGGACAGGTTTACTTTCTATCTGATGGTAGTTTGCGTGAGTTGTAATTTGGAACTGTGTGTAAAAGTTTTGACTACATTTATGCATAATACAAGTGATATTTTCATATGTGAGAAAAAATATAAGTACTTCAAAGTTATACAGTTGGTAGCAATGTGGTGGTGTGCCCGTCCCATTGGCTCTTGACCAGAATAGAGGTATGATTGGATAGGGCGTTTGTGTGCAGTACGGTTTCGTTCCTTACTAGAAATGCAAAGAGAGTAAATTCATTGATTGTTTCTAACACGGTTCAGTACGTTGCTAAACTGCCAGAGTAATTATGATAAATGACTGTTAAGTGTGTCGAATGGATCCATCAATATTCCCGGAAGAAATATGGATAAAAATACTGACGTATTGCGACGTGAAAGATATACTGTCATGCTCTTCCACTTGCAAGTATCTGAATAAAGTCGTCACTTCGGATTATTTATGGTAAGAAAATGGGGTTGGTGGCCCCCCCCCCACAATAGAAAGGAGAATTAGTAGTTTGTAATACAACTTGGTGCATTACTTCATTGCTTACATCCTCATTTAAAGTATTATACCCGGAATGGAGTTCGAGTTGTGAAAAACTAACCTCTCTTTTACTTTATTTATTTATTTATTTCCTCTCTATAGATCATTGTTACATGATATAGGACAAGTCAGTTACTGTACATTGGCTGATTACAATAAGAGAATAAAGTTACAGTACTTAAAATTGTTTACAGTAGATTACAGTATTTAAGATTTCATATAGTGTGAGGTGGAATCCATATTAGGTCACGTCGGCTTCCATATGTCCTATTGTACCTGTACAGGTGATAATGCTTATGGAGAATTTGATTGAATGAGGATTGGCAAGGGAAACCGAAGTACTCTGGGAAAACCTGCCTCAGCGCCACTTTGTCCGTCACAAGTCCCACTTGACTAGACCGCAGCGGTGGGAAGCCAGTGACTAACCGCTTAAGCTATGGCACGGCCTTTGAGATAATATTGGTGAATTTGGTGATAGCAATCATAACTCTGAATTGTTCTGCAAATAACTTCATGGTTGAGTCTGTACTGTAGTATGTGTGTTCAAGAATTATAATACTTCTCAAGATATATAAAATAATATGATTTCAATTCATTCAAAATGTTGTGATAGTTTTTCTCAGACATTGTAAACTAAAGCGTTGAATACCATGCAATTACGTGCACTGTAGTCTTGTTGATTACATTATGTTAGTTTATATGACAGCAGTTAAATACTCTATTTTATTTAATTGTAGGGTAATGTTGAAGGGTACACATGCACACCAGTTGTGTGTTGTGTTGTGTATCAGTACCAACTATGTGTTCTTCATGATAACATTAAATCTATCATAGAGAACTGATTGTGTCTCAGAATGGGGACAGGTGGTGTGTCTTCTTCAGGCTTGGAGTTTTGTCAGCAGTCAGTTTCAAATCTGAACTGTAGCCTTCTGATTTCAGGAAGCTGAAATGGACACAGCTGGAGTCTGTATGCAAATTCAACTTCCCAGATGTGCATGGGGCACGGCTGAACCACAAGGAGGTGTGCATGCGACTGCACACCATCCTGCAGTCTGACACAGTGTTTCGACGTTGCTACCATTGTATGGAATTTTCGTGTCATTCATACTGTGTGGAGAAACATGGCTCCAAGGTTGTTGTAGACATAGGGAACAAATTCACTTGGATTGTGACACCAAGCTTTGGTGTCCGGCGACACTTCACCATGTTAGGCATCCCCAAGGTGCCACCAAATGACAGGTTGGTAGAACTCAGCAGTGCATTCTGTGCACACCTTCAGTAGAGCCTGAGATTCAGTTGAATGGTCTGAAACAGCTGCTGTAGTAATATTACAGTTATCATAGACAGAATGGCTTGACGGGAACTAATCCAGTGCTTTCATTTTTGTTTAAAATCCAGAGCATGATAACTGTCCACCTAGGTATGACCTAAATTTCTGATCACTACTGCCATATGTTGCATTTTTTCATAATTAATGTTGTTACCCCCAAAGATGAAATGCGACCACCAGCCTTGCAGAACTCATAGAATTGGAATTTTCTGTTCCTGGGAGTCAAGTCTAAAGGAGCTGTACATTACATTAGATCTGTATCTCTTAACAGATGGAATGTGAAAGTGATCATTCATGCATCAGCGGGCCATTTGAATGGTTTTCATCAGTCCGTCCTGGTAAATGTGCATACACATTAAGCTATGATTGCCTCCATTTACTCACATCATCATGTAATCATCTGTCATTCAACTTTATAAAACCTAAGCAGTCTCTGCAGTGTCATGATATAAACAATAAAGATAGCACTGTATCCTGCAGGAGCAGCTCACAGGAGGGGACTGACAGTGCTGAGGTTATGGCATCGTCTACCCTCCCCACAACCCACACCTCGAAGCTTGATCGCCGAGCAAGTGGTCCATTCTGTGTGTTCTGCAATCCAGTGAAACTGTATCGTGAGAAGAAGCGAGTTTCTGAACAGAATCGGGGAGCCTGTGGCCCCAGCCGTTATGCGGACCTTATAAATGGTTTCTGTACTGAGACTGTCAACATTCTGGGGATCCCAAACATGGATGTTGTGAGTCCTGCTGCAGCCCTACTGCGAGATGATCACTTCCCTGTTGTACAAGAATTTATGGGCCACCTTTTCCATCAGATGGGTCTGCTCCCAGTGCTGCAGAAACCAAATGCCGTTCTGGTGTTCTGTGAACCTCTAGCCATGAGCAACGCCGTCCGCATGAGCTTGCTGCACTACCTGTTCCTCAGGATAAAAGTTTCTAGGTGAGTTCGAAGTACAGAGGAACCCCCATGTGTTCAGCTTCAGCCATCCCAAGCCAGTTATCTCACTGTTATGGGTCACCAATCACCAATTTAAGATTTTCTTGTTTAGTGATCACATCCACAGGTCCCCAGAAGAACTCTAGAAGTGGGCTCCAATGTGTGTGCTTTGAGTGGAAAATGAATTCTGTACCTCATGAGGTACATGAGGGAGCACGTGGTAGCGTAATTGGTTGAGGCACTATGCTACAAGCTGGAAGGTCACGGGTTCAAGTCCTGAAGAGGTCATTGGATTTTTTCAGTTGATCTAATCCTTCCAGCCGCACTGTGGCCCTGGGGCCGACTCAGGCTCTAACAGAAATGAGTACCAGGAATATTCCTGGGGGTAAAGGGCAGCCAGCACATAGGACTGACAACCATGCTGCCATCTATGAGCCGATTGTCTAGAAAATGTGGGAACCTTAACACCTCACAACCCTATGGGCCTCCATGGCCTGTTACAGGGATACCTTTACTTACTTTTTTTTATGAGGTACATGACAGCAAAATACTGAGAAAGGAAGTATCAAAAGACTGGAGAAAATTACATAATGAGGAGCTTGACAATTTGTACAGTTTGCATGTTTTTCTGGGCAGGTTGAATTGAGTATATGATGGGTGCGGTATGGATAAGGGCACGGGAGAAATGAAAAGTGCAAAATAAACAATTGATAGGAAAGTCAGAGCGAACACTTCACTATTGATGGGAGGATACTCTTTGATAAATATGGCGTAAATGTGTGAGCTGGGTTCAGTTGCAGATTTCTGTCTTCTGGGATGTGACACCATGCAGTCTGGTAAATCATTGCAAACATTTCCTGGAGATGCAGCGCCTCCATAACCAATGTGATGGAGGGAATAAATTTAAGGTGCACATCATGAAGATGTATGGAGGAGCCATTCTTAACCGTGACATTGACTGGGAGTGAGTGGTCAGGTTCATGCCCTTGCCATCTTTCTCTTGGAGAAATAGCCCCTGGTGCTCACTGGAGACGAGTCTGGGTGGGCCCCAGGACCAGTCTGGATGGTATGGAAAATGGAAAAATCTCTTACCCTTGCCGGGACACAACCCTTGTTTCTGCTGCCATCCAGTCATTAGCATAATCACTGTGCAAGTGGGGGAACAAATTTGTGGAAAAATTAAGATAAATTTTGTGGCTTATATAAGTCGCAGCAGATCAGGTAGCAACTTTCACTGGATTTGATGGGTTAGATGTGGATCTGTGAACTCCAGTATTGACTATTTTGCATATTTATGTATTCCTACATGTGAAACCATGTGTCATCAGAAAAGAATGTCAATTGCAGATCAATCTCATCTTCAATGACAGGCTGTAGTAACTAACTGCAAAAATGATACCTGCTAGCTGGATCATGCAGCTGCAAGACATGCATTACTGTTGTTTTATAGGGTCGAAACTTCAGCAGTTGTGTTGCTGTTCTTGCACTAGACTTTGACACTCCAGTCTCTTGAGCTAGACATTTCTTTGACTTTCTAGGTGTATGTTCAAGTCTGTCCCTTGTGTCATCTGACTTTTCCTCAGTAAGCACATGGGACTTCTGATTTTGCTCCTTGTGCATTGCTCCATTGATCCAAGTTTATTCACCAAATTCTTTCATCACAAAATTTTCACCAGCACTTTCTAACAGATCTATATTTCACATAGGTGTGTTATACAGAAGTACACATTCCTCCGAAGTATGCTGACCACTCACTAACTGTTACTGAGAACAAATGGCTAATGGAGCTGATAACTGCTATCTACTGCTGACAAATCATAAGCAAACTTACACGCACGAACTGCACTGTTTGCTGTGAAACATAATGTCATCAAGTGATGCAGCAGTCACTGTGTAGCACTGAGGCATGACTTTGTCAACAAAGTTTAAATCCCTCAGTAGATGCTAAGTATGGTGAATGGAACTGACTCATGATTGTGTTGTGCCTACATTTCAGAGTGTGTATGGTTGCCAAGCCTCTTGCAACATGTGCCATGGCATGGATGGACACATGCGTGGTTGTGGACAGTGGTGCTTTCAGCACATCTGTAGCAGTTGTATTGAATGGCCAGGTGGTGCCAGAACGCTGGAAACACATCCCAGTTGGCGGATGGCATGTTGCTGAGTATTTGAAACAGGCCATGCAGTGGCAACCTGAGGAGTACACTGAGGTAGGTCATGAACAGCCAGTAGTGTTTTCTTGTGGTGGGATGAGACTGAATCCACTTGGTATGTTGGCCACTGTTTGGCCTGTTGTACCACCCCCAGATGATGGATGAGTGTGGTGCAGTTGGTGGAATTGGAATTTCCAAGGGAAACTGAAATACTGGAAGAAAACCTGTCCTAGTGCCACTTTTTCCACCACAGATCTCACATGACCTGTTCTGGGATCAAACCCAGGCCATCACGGTGGGAAGCCGGTGACTAACCACCTGACCTATGGCATGGCCTTGAGCAGATAGTAATGGTGCATGTTAGAGTGCGGCAAGTTGAAATAGACCTAACCATGGTCGCTGTGTTGCCAGATCCCCGTGTCATACCTGGACGCATTGCTTGTGAAGGAGAAGTGTCGTCTGAGTTACAACTTTGCATGTGAGGAGCGTCGAAAAGGACCTGCACGTCGGGAGCACATAAACTTGCGTGTGGACAGCTATGCAGACTACAAGCAGTTCTGGGTATGTACCCAATGTTGGTACATTGTTGAGATGTTGGCTGGTGATACTGTCTTTATGCATACATCTTCTGAGATGGGAGTCGCTAATTTCAGCTCTCTGCTGTGCCTGTAACAGTTCTCAAACTTAGAGTCTTGTACTTTACTGCTTTAAATAGATATAGAACCAGCTCATCACAGATTAAATTAATTGTCGGTGTAATTGTCTGTGCGACTTAAATTAATCCTTCTAGTTTATACTGAATATATTTATTGGAAATTAATGTGACTGTTATACAGAGTAATTCACACACAAGGCCCTGAATTAATATCTCTAAACAATGCAATAATATGCTGGTGAAAACGAAACTTAGCAGGTAGATGTGGGCATAATTGGGAGACAGAAGATGTTGGTGTCCCTGCACCTGGATACCCAGGCCAACATGACAGTCCATGTCCACAAATGTTGCAGCCAGGGTAGGAGATGATGTGAACTGGGCAGCCAGTGTCATGGACAGTGTTGCCAAGTTTCATTTTCAGCAGTAAATTATTGCATTGGACAATGTTAAAATGGATCTTAGAGGGATGGGATGGATTGGATTGGTTCAGGATACCGACCAGTGGAGAGTTCTTGTGAACACAGTAATGAACCTTTGGGTTCCATAAAATGCTGGGAAATTCTTGAGTAGCTGCAGAATTGGCAGCTCCTCAAGAAGGGTTCAGCTCCATGAGTGAGTAAGTAAGTAAATTATTGCATAAGTTATAATTATTAATTCAGGGCTGCTTCCAAGTGAATGGCCCTGTATATGACTCTGCTGTAGTCACGACTGATATGATGAGAAATACATGATTGTGAGTGGTTCTTCTCTAAGGATGAAGCATGGCTTGCTGTGTCTTACAGAGGGTATCCCTAGGGCCAGAGCTCTATCTTGCCCCAGAGATGATGTACACTAGTCTTGGACTTCCACAGGCAATCCGGGATGTGACAGATGGGCTGCCTGTGAACATCCTGAAGGAGTGTCTGCGTCACATTCTGCTGACAGGTGAGTGAGTGTGTGTCAGTGTTCACAGGTTTAACATCTGACAAGTGTACAAGAGGCATTCAGTTCAAATCCTCACAACGTTCATGTAGTTCAGTCGAACCTCACAGGTTAATTTAATGCATTCAACTAATTTACACTGACCTCAAGTAGTACCGCTTGCTTTGATGTAAATTGATGACCAACTGAGAGGCATGGGGAGAAGCAGGAGGCAATTATTGTGTGGGTTTTCAGAGGAAGAATGCAAGGAAATTGAAGAAAATTGTTTGATTCATGCAATTTCACCATCTGAAATTTGGTTGGGGGGAGGGGGGAGAACACAACTATTGCATAAATTGCAGAATGCATCTATATATTTTACGGTGATGGAGTAAAGGATGAGGTGGTAGGGCCTGTGGCATGCATGAGAAGTACATACAAAATTAAGAGATTTTTCACAGTGTCCAGACTGGCTCTGGGGCCTATCCAGCCTCCGTGGGTACTGGGGGCTCTTTCTGTGGGGGGGGGGGGGGGGANGTGGTAAAGCAGTAGGGGTGTGAATCTGACCACTCGCCCCCATCAAGTTCTGAGGTAAGAATGGTGGTGCTATACCTCCACTCCCCAGCACGTCTTTTTGGCATGGTGCTTTTTGGAAGTGGGGTACCTAAGCATAGACTAGAGCAGGCATGTCCAACACGTCGATCGTGGGACAATTTTTGGTCGATCTCATAGGCCTATAAAGAAATTATACGTGAAAAGCATGTAAATTCACTTATAATATAACATAAGAAAGAGATCATAGCTACTATTCAAGATCTTTAATTATTAAGAAACACCACTGTGCGGCAAATAGAAATGATGTGCAGAAACATAACTGAACAGTTGTTGAAAGATGTTTCCAATTGTGTTGCTTTCTCCCTCCAACTGGATAAATCTACAGACATCAGAGAGACAGCCCAGTTACTAGTTGCTTTTACAACAAACATCATGTGTCGTGTTATTTTTACCAATATTTTTGCTTAAAGCGAGGTATGATAGGAGGGGGTGGTAGATCACTGGCAGTTTTGACTCAAAAAAGTTGATCACAACCTGTTTGAAGTTGGACATGCCTGGACTAGAGGATAAATTTAAAATGGATCTTTCAAAAATAGTTTGTGAGGGTGTGCACTGGATTCATCTTGCCCAGGAGAGGATTGAGGTGGGTATTGAACCTTTCATTTCCATTAAAGAGAGAGAATTTCTTGACCAGCTGAGCGACTGTTAGCTTCTCAAAAAGACCCAGTTCCGATACTTAAACTACAGTACCTGAGAACTGTTGAAAGTCCTTTAAAGTAATTTTTGTTGAAAATAAAATGTATTTATAGATATGTATATACAGTAGACAGAGGCCCTCTGTGAACTGTCTTCATGGATGTGTGTGCAGGTGGCAACACTGACCTGATGGGCTTCAAGACACGTGTGGCACGAGACCTGTGCGAACTGCTACCAGAGTACAGCACTGTGCTGAATGTTCAGATGTGTCCAGGCTCCAGCAGCTGGAGTGTGGCCATGGGATCTACGTACGTGACTATGCCATGTTCAGGTAAGCAAGACACACATGAGGCACACATACAAGACCAACTCAGGAGCACCGACATCTCACTATTTCTTTTGTACTTTTTATAGACCAACCCAACCGAACTCTTGGCAGTCCATTCTGGCTGTCTCGTGAGGAGTATATTTTGTATGGCTGTGATTCGTTTGGTGAGGCCATGTGATGGAACAGCGTGTTGATAATCACCAAACAGACGGGTCTGATGGTAATGCCTTTGACTTTCATATGCAAGATGCTTGATTCAAATCTTGTCTGTGACACTGGATATCCTGACAGATTTCTTTTGTGCCAGGATAATATGCAAATGAGGCCATGAATGATTCCTTCCAAGTCCTTTGGTTCATTATTCATCTTATCATCCTCCCATTCCATGCTATATAGTCTGCAGTACTGAAGGTCTTGCCATATAACCTACAAGAAAGATGTCAGTAATGAAGTGAGGCCATGTGATGGCAAAAGCATGTCAGTAATGATGTTGCAGGATTTCTTGTTTACGGAGTGATGAAGTGTCTGTCAGCGTTACAGAATGTGTGACAGATTACGACACTTACTAAAGCAAGACAGTTAGAATCTTACTCCAGGAAGTGATGTGTTGTGTTGCCATCACTGGTTGTCAAGTGTTCACTATTTCTGAGCTTATGTAATTCAGAAGACACTGCTGTTCAGAGCACGACAGTTCTGTATTGCATAGACATCGAGGGCCCTCTGTGCATAAGTAACACATTAATGCTCATTTATGTCACAAGAATGCACCACAAGTTGTGTTTTGACAGCTTCTATTTGTGTAAGAGGGTACCAGTTTCAGAGGAACCTACCTCCTCCATCTTCTCTGGTGACTGTGCCCCAGTTGAACCAGAGTAATGGACGAATGTCAAAGTTTTTGGGCTGCACAGCAGAGTGTTTTGTTCCCTCTCCAATGACCATGTAGTGAATGGATAAAAAAAGGAAGCTAAGAAGGGCAGTAGGATTAAAATTTATATGAAAGAGACCTGTGGAACAACCCAGAATGATTCAGCTAAGCAGTTGGAAGAGGCTGGAGATTTTCTTCCATCAACCTGCATAACATGGAAATAGCATCATTCACACTAATAACGTTTATTATTTATATATGTACAACTCAAACAATCCAATTATTAACAGTGTTATCACTAGGAATGCACAGCACCCGAGGGCTCCATATTCTCTATCATGCAGAAATTTTCTTGGCTTTGATTTTTCATCAGTTTGACAAGGAGAAATAAGCATGAATGTTGTTTCTGAAAGTCACATTTCCATGTCCTGTTGTAGCTGGTGGTCGGTTTAACCATAGAGAGGGACTCATATTCACTTGCGCAGTTCACATCCTGCAATGCGGCAGTGACCGTGCTTGTGCAATCTTGTTCCGCAGAATACAAATGGAAGCATGCGACAGTGATGCGTTTGGTTTAAAGCACAATTGTACAGCCATATTTGATTTTAAATACATTCTGTTCAACTGGTAAACTTCGAGCTTTGTAAGTGACACATGCGCACACAATCTGTTGTATGTTTCTCTTATGAACAGAATTATGTACAGGCTATACCATGTATGAGAAATTCCATGGTTAGAAGGAAAGAAAACTTCCAAAAGGACAGTGTTGCCATGTGCACTTTTCATTTTAAGATCCATATACCGTGGAAGCCTTATTTAAGGTCTCTGGGGGGGGGGGACAGTGGATTTCAACACTAAGCTGAGGGAACTCTTAAACAACACTGACAGTCACTTGGGATCATTGAAATTGAATGTCAAATGGAGAAAATCTTACACTGAGAAACATTAAATGGGGATTCCACAATATTCTTTACATAAAAGAAGTAACTTAAAAGATCATGTCAGTAAATACACATTTCTAGATGATTTAAAATCCCAAGAAGTTTCGCTGTGTTACCAGACTTAGTTGTAAAGCTTACTAATTGCATGAATGTGGTCAACAGGACTGTATATAACAGTGATACATAGGGATCAGCAGTGGAACCAGCTGCAAAATTAAAAACATTCATGATTCATGAATACTCCCTGTCAAAATGTAATTTGAACCTGAGACTGTGATGTTAGATGCAACACACAACATTCAAAGATTAAGTCTGTTCAGAAATTTCACAAGAACATCACTGTCTCCTGAGATGTGACACAGTGTTGTTTGGCAGATTCTATTTGAGAGAAACCTGCTGCCCCTATCTTGACAGAAGAATAAGCCAAGTGTGGGAAATAAAATGGATTGCTGTCTTCATCCACCAGGAAGATTGAGAAAGGAGGTCCCTCGAAAACATTGGTAATGATCTAGCGGACTATATGGCATCACATACCAGGACACTGTATTCCTAAAATGAATGCTCATCCTCTGTAGACCATGAGAAATTACTATGCATTACTTCTTATCTACAGAACTTAAATATATCACTTCTTGTAAGATTTGAGGCTTTCACGGCGGTGACTATGAAGAAGGCAGTCTTCTGGGATTTGGCACCGTGTATCTGTGGTGTTAACCGACGTTTCGGAGGAACGTATCGCCTCCATCTTCAGGGTAGAAGAAAAAATATAAGAAATCTGCAAGCGAAGAGGCGATACGTTCCTCCGAAACGTCGGTTAACACCACATATACACGGTGCCAAATCCCAGAAGACTGCTTTCTTCATAGTCACCGCCGTGAAAGCCTCAAATCNTCTTGATCGATTTTTGCTATTTGAGTATTTAAGTGTTTATCCTATAAGTGTACATGAGAGTAATCTAAGCTTTCAGTCATGTCCCGAATTTCTCTTTACTTTTTCCAGACTGTGACTGCTCCTCACCGTACCACCTTACACATGTGAATACAGACGTAACATATGAATCGCAGATCCCAAAACTATTCAAAATGAAACTACTCTGAGGTTATGGTTTTGATGCCTTGGGCTGTCCATACAGGTCTGTCAAAACTGGTGGTTCCCTGCTCTAATTCATATGAAATTTTACAGAAGACCATGTGCACATTTACAAAGAGAGCTGTGACATTCCTTGAAAAATGATCCTTCATACAGAAATTTATAGTATAATTTGGACGACTTCTATATTCATAGTTACACTGAATTTTGTAAATAAATGTGGTACCAAAGGAAGGCAATTAAAACCAGTAAATTGCTAGAATCTTATTTTGTCAATCTGTGGACTTCATAGTCCCACAGTCAATTCCAAGAGACTTCCCTGGCAGACCAACTGGCTGCTCTTCTCCTTTAAGTTTCTTTAACAGAACAGTTGAACTGCATGTGGGAGTCTTCATATGGCAAGGTTTGGCAGTGCCTTGCTTGTCACACACATCACTATATTTATAGAGGACTGTCTACAACAGAGGCACCGTAATTGTTCCAACTACTCCATCATATACCTCAGCAGCATGTGGATTTTGCAGGCTCTGCCTCCACTAAGTTAAAATCCAGCCCCCCAGGTCGCTGGAAGCCTGTCTTGATGCCATCCCACCCATCCTCAATCTTGTACTCTCCGGTCTGGATGCGTGAATATACTTCCTGTGTCACTGCATTGAAAGCTTCCTCGACATTCGCACCTGTCTTCGCTGATGTCTCCACGTGGTGCAAACCATTATGTTCTGCGAATTCTCGGGCCTCCTCTTTGGTGACTTCACGTCGTCCGCTTGATGATACTAGGTCCAACTTGCAACCCACCAGTGCAAACACGGGCCGGTGTGGCTCAATGTGGCGACGAGCCTCCATCATCCACAGCGGAATATGCTCAAAGCTTGAGCGGTTTGTGATGTCATACACCAGCAGTGCCCCAACAGAGTTGCGGTAGTATGACTTGGTTATGGACCTGCAAGTACATACATTGCAGTGGGGCACCAGAACCCTCAGATCTATATGAACTTTCATGGATTCTGACCCAAGACAGGTACATTTGTAAAACATAAAAAAACCATCAGGATGATGTGACTGTTGCCTGTTTTAATAACTATCTTGCCATTTTGCTGGGGGGGGGGGCAAGAAAACTGTGAAAACATTAGGACATGAGCCAAATATCTGAATAAATAATACAGGCAGCATTTGAAGAGTTATATACAAGGGAGAGTCAGTAAACAGGCTACAAACGGATATCAAATGTAAAACTTGTGATATTCAAACCTGGAAAAAACATTTATTTCTTGATATATCCTCTACCAACATTGATACATGTGTCCCATTGTTGTACTAGTGCACTGGAATCCACAGCACAGATGTCTTTGACTGTTGTCTCAACCACTTCCGCACCTCCGTTTAACCTCTTCATCAACAGCAAAACGTTTGCCACCAAGGCTCAAACGCTTCCCACCGCAAACAGGAAAATTTTCTTTATTAATATCCCTTGCATTGAGCCCTTTTGCACACAAAAAAACGCACAATAGAATGCTGCTCTTTGGTGGTTGACTCCTCAAGCACGGTCACCATTTTGACTTCTGAAACCAGCCTCTGAACATGCGCATGCACATCTGCTATCTAGACTGTTGTGAAGCTATACCGTGCTGCTACCTAGTGACACATATAGAAAAACTATTACATCCATTAGAGCTGTTTTACTTCCATTTGTAACCTCTTTACAGACTCTCCTTTGTACCTTTGCTATATATATCGCAACTTGTACCCCTTAAAGCATGGTCCCTACTTTAACATGAGAAAATTCCCAATTTTTCCCACACAGTGTAGTTATGTGTTCTGTATGATTCTCAAAATAAACATTAATTAATTCTTTATACAGCATTACCCATCTGGTCTTCGTAATGGAGAAAATATAGTTTCTGTATAGCAGGGCATGAGTCTTTAAATACCCTTCGAATGGATTTCAGGCTTCAGAGAGCCAAACAACCAAATGTTTTTAAATGAAAGTTCCAATGACAGAAACACCCAAGAATTTTTCATCTGTTGATAGCGTTCAGAATATACATGACTGCTGTGGTTGGGTATGAGTTTCTCAAAAACATTAGCAAAATCTGAAGGCCAAGGGATGTGGTGAAAATTTTGGCAATTGGGTATATACATCATGCAAGACAACTATGCAGATTAGAACTAAAAATTAATAAAACTGAGGAATAAAAGAGGAAGCAGGTGCAAAGTAAGAAAAATGGTTAGCAACTTCCAAGTTTACCTTTCTTTATTAAACCTTGTACTGGAGTTCTACACACCAATTTTTCAGTGAAAATATCACAGAGTCACAGAAGTTTGGACTATTTCCTAAGTCTTGAAAAATATTCTTCTCAGTTGTTATTAATAATAAATTACCTACTCTTCTCTCCAGTCTTGCGTGCTGTGTGGGCAAATATGAACATTTCAAAGCATATAGTCACCGCTTGACATTCACTGGCTGCTTGAGTGATTGATTATTAAAAAGGTAGATGATTCTGTGACTTCTGGTAATGCTTTACTCAGACCTGAAGCAATGAAATATTTGAGGTCTCAAATATTATTTTGTAAAAATTCTTCCTGACAAATACATAACAGAAAATTCATTTTTCAGAAGGAGAGATATACTATTTGTATGATTTTGAACAGTGGTTCACAAGCAGTAACTGGAAACTTTCCAGAATTGTTTTTAAAATTTCCAAAGCTCAGAAATAAAATTTCAGTTTGAGAACTTTGGAGGATTGGCAGACAGTCCTTTTATTGTGTTAAATTATTTCACAGTACAGCTGGGATACAACAAGCATGCAAGCAACTGATGTGCGTTAGAATTCCTAATTTGGCAAATGTGATAGCTCTGAATGCCATGCACTTCCTCCTCTCAAGCCCATACTGCATCATGACTCACAAACAGCCGACATAAGCCTGAAGGGACTGACCAACAATTCCTGTGATGAGGTGGTGGGCTGTATAGTGTCTGATCATTTTTCCTGCCAGTATGTGGAGTATGACTGAACCATGAATGTAACACTTTTCCAGCACGCCTAACACAGTTAACATGAATGCTTCACCACTGCAGGACCCCAGAGCGAGCCTGGGCATGTGCAAAAGAGGAAATGTTTTGCCCATGCCAGCAATTGAACCCTGGGCATTCATTTCATAGCCATCCCTATATTAACATAGCTACCACTTTCAGTCAATTTATAATTAGAACCACCCAAGGGCTGACTCGATGTTCACAATGAGAATGATGTATCTTGTGGTCTACTTCTATCAGTTTCTGTAAAGGCCCTCTTTCCACTAAGTGCTTTTTCCTTACAAAAGTACAATATTTTATATCATTCATTCAATTGCTCATATATTTGCATAACTATTCTTTCACAAAAGGAAGTTTAAAAAACAGTGAATGTTATCGTTATTGGCCTGTACTGTCACAAACCTAAACTGATCACAGATGGGCTTAATAACGTGATGTAGTTTGATTTCTTTGTGGGTATCAAACTACCCTCCTTCCTATTGTAGTAGTTCATTATTTGGTTTCGAAACCTGCTATTTTCCATTCAATGAATTTGTGGGAACCATACACACAAATAAAACATCTTCAGTATGTACAGACATTAAGCCTAACCTCAAAATTTACCTCACCTGGCACAGACATCAGGATCAGCCTTTATTCTCAGAACCCAGCTCTGATTTTACACATCTTGAAACTGAAAATTTATGGTCCGAGTATGACATATGATAAAGCATGCAAAGAATATGCCCATAATTAATGACCCACTACGTACCGAAATCTTTCCTGTCCTGCGGTGTCCCACAGCTGTAACTTTATCCGGGTTCCATCCTTTACTTCAATCAGGCGAGCAAAGAAGTCAACCCCAACTGTTGGGTCTGAAAGCTAAACACATTCAAATGCCGTCAGTTTTGTTTTCCATAACTGTAAAATGACTCACCTCGATTTCCCCATCACGTACCTCTGCGAACTTCCCATCCGTGAAGTATTTTAATAAAGAACTTTTTCCGACCGTACTATCACCTATGAGTATCAACCTAAACTGATAGTCGAAAATCGGCTCGACCATTTTGAACACCTTCTTTTTAGATATGAAAACTATAATCATTCTTCATTGTGCATATTCACGTTCCCTCGAAATTAGACGTATATTTTCCTACCCTTCTCCTCAGCTGACCGTGACACACTGAGTCAACTTCCGGTTTCAAACCCACCGAAATTGTTGCTGTCAACATAGAAAATTGATGTTGCGCAATGTCAACAGTTGGTGGTAATTTCTATGTTATGAGGTTTACGTGGTTTTTAATATCATCAGGTTAACCAATGATTTAGGAACTTCCCTCACATGGGTAACGAGAGAATATTGAGAAGAGATGTTGTGTATATCAGACACTTAGGGTTATGGTTTGAAACTGTGACTGTGATTGGCTAATTGTAATTTGATCATCCAATGATATATCTGGTACGGAAACGCCACAAGGGAAAACAAATTTTGTGTTATGGCGGAAGAAAGAATGGTGATCGGTTCTGGAAATGGCGAGGCGAATGGTTCCAATGAAGGAATATCTGAGAAAACTGACAGATGCTTGTCGGAGTTGGGCAGATGGTATGTGTTATGGAGATGTGTTTGTTAGGATTGGTTCTTCCTGTGTTTATGTTACCAAATGACTCATACTTATTTATGAAGTGGCGTTTCCGCATGCAAACACATGCAGCGGATTTGCATGGCTAATAGACAGGACCAGACTCGAGCCAGTTGCGAGTTAATTGTGAAGCAGTATTGCGCCACTGATGGCCTCCTACCCGCGTCCTAGCTCCCTGACGTCCCTAATGGACATGCGTTTTGGTCGACGCATGTCCGCCCCTGGTCCTGCGACAGTTCGACGCACGTCTCCGGTTTCGTCCGTCCCCTGCTCGTCCCGCAGATTGAGCCTGGCCGAAATTCCGGCCTCTAGGCCCAGTAGGAAGCTGACATTAGTGGAGTGCTCTACCACCACCAACGGCCATTCGGATTCCAGCGTAGAGATAGACACGTCCAGTCTGTCATATGACCAGCCGCGAGCCAGCGCCTCCTGTGCAGGTTCCTACCAGCCGATTCCTAGGGACGCAGCCTCAAGACACAGCCCAGGGTTTCTTAACCACATCACCATCAACAGGTCATATCATGTTATGGGCCAATGGAATGAGTCAGTGACTTGCTGATCTGTATTCACATGTCGTCATGTTGGTTAGCATGTTCAGAAGTGTCCAGGTTTATCCTCCAATTTATATTCAGAAATACTGTGAATGCAAGCTGGCTGCAAGGGGCAGAGGGGCTCATCTGTCATGTCTGTCACACAATGTCTGTTTCTTGTGGAAGAAAGACAAGCAATTTAGAAATCAAAAGCAGCAGTGTGAGTTCAGTGTGATTAAGTTTAGATGTATTAACCCATTAATCCTTTTAAACACAACGGGATGTACATATACCACCTGCTTTAATATTAAAAATCTGTACTTTTTTCCCCACACAGTGCATTTATGTGTTTCATGTGACTCTTACGGCAAACCATAGTGGAAGGGTATTGTTCTTTATGTGTGGTAGAAACTATATCTGTAAATATGAACTTATTTAAATGAACCTCTGGCTGCACAGTGTTAAGACAGTGGCTGGTGGTTGGTTATGAAATGTGCCATTTTGTGTCATGAAAATCCTCAAGCCAAGGTTTTTGATGTGTGTGCAGAAGTGATTGACAGCCCTGACATCCTGATATGGGATACAGTGAAACAAGCAGTATATAGGGGTTGTGACACCATGTAGTCATGTAGTTGGCTTCCAGCATTTTGGAGGAACCTGATGCCTTATTCTTAAACCACCCTTCATGTTATTCATGTAATAAGCATCCTGAACATCACGGGAGCTGATTCTACCAAAATGTTAGTTGCCACTTGCAAGACTGCAGTTTGAATTTTTGCTGCCCTGGAAGCTGTAAGTCTTACAAACTGCATATACTTAAGGAGTGTCATGGAACAGAGTTTATAATATCACCTGAGTACTGGAGTGCACTGTGTCCATCAACACCAGTTGTCAGGAAACTGGGTTTGAGGTTAGGGAATCAGCTGCAGCTTGAATATGACCTAGAACAAAATGCATGATGAAATCTCACACTTGCAAGTACGGTAAACCCGTGGAAGTGTGCAGAGATTGTGAAACACACTAGGGAGAATGAGAAACATGAATTATCTCATTTTTATCCAAAAGTGGAGATAGAACCCCTCACTGGTCTGGTGATGATACTTTAAAGGAATACAAATCTATACATGACATCACCAGACAGGTTGGTATAGAGGTAGCTCTCTAGACTTGTATTCAGGGGGTGCAAGGTTTAAATCTCTGACTATTGTGACTTAGATTCTTAGTGGTATTCCTCAGTCTCTCCTGAGATAGTACCTTTGATTAGGCCATGACTGCTTCCTTTTATATCCCTTTCAGTTTATCTCTCATCCTATCATCTGATGCTACATAGTCTAGCTGCTGAAATACAGTCATTAAATAACCCACAGAAAGAAAATGACACAAATTTAAATTTACCCATGAAGGGTGATGGAAGGAAGAACGATTTATAATGATATTGAGAAGCTGAGTAAAACTGCTTCTAGGAGAAGTAAATGTCATTTTTATGTCAGCAGTTGGGCTGCTCTCATGCGGATCGTATAGCATCAGGTGATGTCATGCTAAGGTATGGAGTAAGCATTGTTCAGATGAAACGTGCAGTCTATACAAAGGAGAAGGTTTGGCAAGACCACACAATAAGCTCTTATGTGACTGCTTTCTCGAGAGAACAATCAAGAGGATTGAAAAGGAAAACAGTTGACCTCAGTTTGTTTTGAACTAGGCTTTTAATATACTGCCTCAGCTTCCACCTGCCGAATATGCCTGTAGTATTTAGATGTCCTGTCACAGTTATACATCAGGCCCAGCCTTGAACTACGGACTGAATAATGGGTTCATGTCCTGGTACAGTTTTTTCTGTGACCATCCACAGATGGCTCTACAGCCCACAAAGCTGACAGCTCGCCTCTGTGTAGTGAAACAAAGTTATATCTTTGCTTAATTAATATCACTGTGTCATGAAGACATATGGAGCAGTGGAGGTATAGGTTCATGCATTCTTAGTCTGTACACTAGATAAGGGTGAGTGGTGAGCTTCATACCAAGACCTCTGTATATACCCCCCTCCCCAGGAAAGAAGCCCATATATTCACAGAATTGGAGACTGAATGGGCCCCAGAACGATTGTGCATGCTGTGAAGAAGAGGAAATGTCTCGCCCCTGCAAGGAATTTAACCCTGATTTCTCAGTTGTCAAGCCCATAGCCTGGTCACTGACTGTTCAGCTTTATCTCTAGTCAGATTGTGAGGAGTAGTAATAAAGTGGTGATATGTTGGCAGGCCTGTATGGCGGGCGCTGGTGCTCGGACAACTCATGTCACTCATACTGTGTGTGATGGCAGCATGCAACCACTACCTGTCAACACTGTACCAGGTTGGCTTGCCAACAGGTGAGCATCCTATTTGAAGTTATCCTTGGCTTACATTTGCTTCTGTGGCTCGAGATTCACCGTGTCCACAAGTGTAGCAGTAAGATGCCATTGTATAAAGCAGACATTCTGTATGTGACAGGGCAAAGCACCCTGCACTATGTGCTGCAATGCCTGCTGTTTACAACGTGGCTGTCGTGTCGTTCGGGGGATCGAGGTATCATTTGTGTGTTGAGGTACAGAGGTTGGCGCTACCTGCTGTTGGCCCTGGTTGATGTGGAGACCAACTATCTGTACATCACTGCTCACCAGTTCACCACACTCACCAGTATTCAGGTTACCCTTTACTATTGAACCAAGTTCTCTGAGGTTACATTCTCTAACCAGAAATCAGTAGCCTCTTGTTATGTCCATTCCATGCCTGTACTGATGTGAAAATATACACTCCACAGCTGACTTGGGAATTATAAGGTTATATAACCCACACAGTTGAGACAGCATTGTTAAATAAATTATAAATCATGTTAATGTGACCCCCTACATCTATGCAGCAAATGCTTCCTTTCAGTTGTTGGATTGTGTGTCCATCACTGCCGCTCTCGCTCTCAGTTGCCTTCTACTCAGGGTGCGCTACAAGATTGTGCACATTGTAGGGGTCAGCATTTGTCTGATGGGTGTGGGCTGCCTGGTTTGGGCTGACATTGATGATGGACGTACACTGACAGGTGGTAAGTACACTCACCGTACCAGGAAGTATGATCTAAGTATGTCCCTTATTAGCATTTTCTTTCCTGCACATAGTTTTCTTGAATTTTGTCAGCTCATATGCATTTTAAGATCTGTCAGAGTGAGTAAATTGGTTCAGGCAGTAAGTATGTACACTCAACTCTCGATTATCCGGGATAATGGTGGGGATGGAAATCACGATTAATCGAAAACCTGGTTAAGACAAATTTTATTAAAAGTAGTACTGTAATACCGTACCTTCATAATACTATAGGCCTACCTGTATTTAAATTTATTCAACCTCATTTTTATGTCATCTTGTGGCCTATTTAATACTTTTTTTACATTACAGTGAAGTATGATTTTTTTTTCCTGTGGCGCTACAGCCCCAATTTGGGCCTAGGCCTACCTCCATGAAACTCTTCGTTTCACTTCGGTTTACTAGATTTTACACATACGGTAGGACTCCTTGGGCGAGTGATCAGCTCATCGCAAGGCCTCTACCTGTAAACAAACACAGAAAAACGCACACAAACATCCATGCCCTGAGTGGGATTCGAACCCACGATCCCGGCTTTTGAGCGACCGACGACAGTGCATGCCTTAGACCGCTCGGCTACCGTGACCGGCGAAGTATGAATTAGTTATTTCAATCGCAGTGTTCAACAACATCCAACACTTTTTACGAATATTCACATTTAACACTTAAAAAATATAATATTGTTGTTTGCTTTTTCATGGCGTTTTCCTTTTTATGGATATCCATACGAAGCCTGCGTAATATTAGCTTGTCACTTAATAAACTGTTCTCTTCACTCTCAAGATAGTCTAGTAAGGATTCCAAATGATTAAGAGCAGCACCATGTGATATTTTCTTACTAGCAGCACTGTCCACCTCTTCCTCATTCTCACTTTCTTCCTGCTCTTCTGGCTGCACCCCCACTGAACTTACAGTTTCGTCACTGCTTAACATTTTGAAGCCCGGCTCACACGAGTTTCTGTTGAATACTTAACACAACACACTTCCTTTTACACCCTGACAGTTTGCTAACGCACTTGAAGATCGATACAAAGAGACCAACTGGGGCGGTGTATCTGTCCTTGAAACTTTCCACAAATCCTTGCATTCTTTCACCCCTACCCTAGAACATTGTGTTAGCATAACGGGACCAAAGAATGCAGAGCTGGGTTCACACTAGTGCGAAAATAGTGTTACAACTCACCATGTGAAACAAAAGTGAATGAATATTAAACAACATATAAGCCTAAAAAAAAGCCTCAGTAGCCCCGGTTAAGCCACAAACCGGTTAATCCGCCCCTGGATAATCGAGAGTTGACTGTATGTATGTATGTATGAAGGTGTAGGCCTTCTCAGCCCTTGCACTTAGACCTCAGTGGTCCATTGTGCTTCCCCTTTTTTTAATTATTCCCCTCAGCAACCCCACGCTTCGAATGAAGCACAGGACTTTGGACGTGGGGGTGTCAAAATAGTCACTTGGTTCCATAAAATACATAGTGACATAGTCTTAAATAAGCTAAAGCCTCACATTCACATAGGACGTGTGTGGCTGTTTCGTTTTCTATCTGACACCTCTCACAAGTGGGACTGTCACTTAGTCCCAGTTTGAACAGGTGTCCTTTGAGGTGACAGTGTCCTGTAAATAGTCCTACCATCCATCATAGCTGGTTCCTGTTGAGCTTCAACAGTTCCTTTGCTCTTCTAGCAGAAGGTCCTTGTATGAGTCCCTTAGCTTGCCTGAGTCCAGTTAAGGATTCCCAGTATTTCTTATGTTTTATGTTAGTTCAGTCCCTGATTGCCTGTTTGGCAACTCCTGGAGAGATGCCACAGGCTGGTTCAGGTCCTATGAATGGTTGTTCAGCTCCAATTTTAGCTAATTGGTCTGCTGCTTCATTTCCAGCAATACTCTCATGCCCCGGCACCCATATCAGTTGTACCCTGTTATGTCTGGCCAGTTCCATGAGGGTTTGGTGGCAATCCCAGACCAATTTGGAATTGATCTGGTGTTTATCAAGTGCTTTGAGTGCTGCTTGGCTGTCAGATAGAATGTAGATGTTCCTATTTCTATAGTTCCTATCTAAATTCTCCATAATACATGCTTTAATGGCATATACTTGTGCCTGGAATACTGTCGTGTACTGCCCAAGGCTGAAACTAAGTTGCTGCCTCGTGCCATGACAGTACACACCAGCTCCAGTGCCCTTATTTGTCTTGGAACCATCTGTATACCAGATCAGTCCCCCTTTTCTATCGGGTCGAAACCCGTTCTCCCATTCAGGTTCAGGCAGTAGCTCTTCAGATTTGTATTTGGGAGGAAGCTGGTTTGAGTCTCAGCCAAGACGCCATCTATCCAGAATGACGTTTTTGTGCTTCTGGTATAGGCCATAACCACCTTCCTCATCCTATCCAGTTCATTATTGATATTATCTTACTCTTCAACACTATATAGTCTGACTTACTGTCAGTGTGATTAAATAAACCAGAAATGCAGAAATGAGGTCTGTCACCGCACAGAATGGCAGGTCCTGTTGTGATCATGAAGCAGCTGTATGTGTGCTTCACCCACCTTTCCCATGCAAGGTTGCACTGTCTCTCACATCAAAAGATTTTGTATTCCCCTCCTTTGGCACAATTCAGAAAATAATTCCAGCACACATTGTTTGGCTACATTTTCAGTTACCAGTTTTAAGTCTTTGCCAACAGATATTTTTTCACAGTAACATGAGAGGTGACCTGTGATAGCTCAGTCAGTATAGTGATTAGAATCCAGGCTGGACAGCTGAGTAATCAGGGTCTAACTCCTGTACCACCAGAGATTTTGCTCATCTTCATAGCATCCGCACTGGCTCTGGAGCCCACCTAAGCTCCCATCAACTGACTACTGTGGTCTCTCTCCCAGACAACAAAGTGGCAGGGGTGTGAAGCTCATGTCCATGTAATACAAAGGCCAAGAATGCATGGAGCTATACCTCCACTCACCCATACATATTCATGATGTGGTGCTTAATTAAGCAGTGAGGCAGCTTTGCTTTTTATAATAGGTGACAAACACAGAAATAGAAAATTATGATGTGAACATGCTGCAGAAACATAACTTGACCGTGATAGGATCTGACTGTAGAATTCTAGGTATTACTGATAATATGGAGCTAAATATGATGAAGACTGAGTGGTTCTGAATGTTAAGATATCCATGAATTTTACTCAGATTGTGTGCCAGCGGTTGACTGGATAATAATGAACTGGAAAGGATGCGGAGGAAGTGATCATGGCTTAATTTTGAGGTACTCTCCTGGAATTTTCCTGGACAGTTTGAGGAAAAGTATAGTCAGTGTTCTGGTCAAGATTTCAATTGGGCACCTCCTATGTACCAGTCAAAATTATTGTGCTTGACCCAACTTGCCTGGTTAGATGTTCATGGAAATGTGCCATTTGGCAGGGGGCCAGATACATATGGAAATGTGATGATGTTGCAGGAAAGAACCAGCTTCTGGGGGACATGCTGTGTCTGGGAGGTGCAGTGCTATTTGCAGTGGTGTCAGTTGCACAGGAATTGGTGGTGAAGACACTGGACTGGGTGGAGTACCTGGGCATAATGGGACTCCTTGGCAGTATCCTCAGCATCATACAGACGTACGTGCCTAAGGGCAGAAAGGCCTGGTGACGTCTGTGTCCAAAATTAGAAGCAGAGCAAATATGGAATCGTGTTCAGCTATGCCAGTAGGAGACATATTGAGTTTTATAGGAAAACCTCATGGAAAGAATTGCTTGGGTGATGGAGACATAGATCTGAGGATAATATTAAAATGTGTCTTAAAGAAATAGGATGAGAGTATGTGGATGTGACTCATCTGGGTTAGAATAGGAACCAGTGGTAGGCTCTTGTCAGCATGGTGCGGAACCTTCGAGTTCCACAAATGGGGAGGAGCAACTGTCAGATTTTCAGGAAGGGCTCTGGCTATGGAATTAATTAGTTATTTAGACCTGTTGAGATCTGTTATAGATATAATGAGGAAGATTAGATGGGCAGAGCATGTAGCAGAGCCATACATACAGGGTTTTGGTAGAACCTGATGAAAATAGTCCACTAGAATGATCTGGATGTAGATGAGAGACTAATGTTAAAATTAATCATAGAAAAATAGAATGGGGGTGTGGATTGGATTTATCTGGCTTAGGATAGGGACGAATGGTGAGCTTTTGTGAACATGGTAATGAAATTTCAGGTTCTGTAAAATGCTGGGAATTTCTTTAGTTGCTGAGCATGAGTGTTGGCTTTTTAAGAACTCGGCTCCATGGAGTTAGTTAGTTAGTTTTTGGCTATTACAAAATGGTATCAATCCATTATAATTTCACTGGCAAATTCATCGGCTAACTGATCCACCAGCAATACTTTAAAGTAGATTAGAGAAATGTGTAGTCTGCAAATACATCTATTAGAGTGGCTGTAGATTTTATATTGGTTCGCAGGGCCGTGCTAGAGAGAGACACTGTCTTTTTAATGCCATGGGGTAACTGGCAAGTGGTAGCACTTCTACTGGGGTTTGGACTTGCCCAGTTTCTGTTCTGCATATTGGCACCGGCCATGCTGCGTGACAGTGGTGCCACTGCACTGCAACTATCGCTACTTACTGCAGACTTTTACTGGCTCATGTTTGGCATTTTCCTGCTGCAATACAAGGTAAATCAGTGTTACCAACACAGTATTATTATTTATTATTATTATTATTATTATTGGAGGGGGTGGGTTTCCCCATGCACCGCGACTAATAGTCTATTGTACATCCCCCTTTAATATTCTACCAGTCGCCATACCCTTCCAATACTGGTGCTCGGTATCAGCCCCATTCAGCCAGCAAGGCCGGCAGTGGTACCCGATACTTCCCCATCTACTGAAGGCATTGGAAACTACTTTGGCAGGAAATTTTTTCCTAATTTTGCTCAGAGGTCTCCTAGAGACATGAGGATCTTCTCCGCCCTTAAAAATTCCACGACCTCCGCCGGGTTTGAACCTGCATACCTTGAGTCATGAGGTGGGAACGTTACCCCTAGACTACAGAGGCCGCTTTACCAACACAGTATCTCCGACACAAAGCATAGGGTAGCACACCTGATATATAGAACGTTGATGGAATGTTGTGTTTGTCTGCAATCCTGAATATTGAATCAAATTGACTGATATACATGAAACTTTTTGTGGGAAGTGTGCTGAAAATTTAAAAGCTGTACTTTAATTTTAGGAGCCAATTCTTACTTATTGCAGATGTATTACAGCTGATCATTTGACACTGCATAAAGAGACATCTGACTTCCATGGGCAGGGATGTAGTCATAAAAATTAAAGTTTGGAAACGGCCCGGAATGACTTCCAGGCTGAAACAGTTGGGCATGAATCATTACATGAACTCATCCTTGTTACTTAACAATAGCTCTACTCTTGGAAATGCATAAACTGAACAAGACACCTTGTGAAATTCATATAACTTAATAGAAACTCCTGCTGCTTCAAGCAGAGAGATCAGAAATCATCTCTCAGCTGATATAGTGACAGGCTATGGACTAGAAGGCGAAGGAATTGGGGTTCAATTCCTGGCAGGGGCAAGTAATTTTTCTCATCTCTACAGCATTCATATTGGTCCTGGGGTACCTCCAGTATCATGTATAATGGGTACCAGGGGCTGTTCCCCCAGAAGTGAAGCAGCCAGCACTCACCTCCGTGTAGTGCCAAGGTTACAGATGTGTGCATCTGTACCTTTAGTTCTTCCTGGTGTATTGCTTAATTAAGGACAGGGACAGATTTACCTGTTATTTATGTTTGATATGATATGTTTTTAAAACAAGGGCCAATGTGACATATCGACAGTAAGATATGCACCAGGGTGCCACTCTGTACTGCCTTTGCACAAGTAGAGTCCTACAAATAAGATGCATTCATGCGACTGCCAAATTGAAAATTTTATTTTGACAGTTCCACACGCTGTACATCCTCTCATTTGCACTGACGGCAGCAGGAATCATGATCTATGCATTGAAGCGAACGCCCATCTTGTCCCAATCCCAGCAGCCTGCAACGTACAGGTGAGTCATGAGGGGACTCCAGTGGCAATGCACCTTACCAACTTCAGTGACAGGACTTGAACTAGTTCTTTACAGTCTACATTTTGTATTAAATTATATCTGCAGGTGGCAAAGTGTTTTCGCTTGCTGATCTCATTAAGATTATGGCCTTCTATGATGTGATGCTATGTAGTCTGGTATCTGTCTACCAGATTGCATGGTGTCACATCCCTGAAGACCATAATATTAATATTTAGCACTGTAAGAACATCAGATCTCCTAGAGCTTTATATCTTTACATATGCATTTTTCTGCCATTTACAACTTTAAAATCAACATTGTCATTCATTTCTTTTAATTCCATATAGTGATAGTTATTGAAATTTGAAATCTTTGGTGGAATGCTAAATAACAGCATGAAACATTTACCTAACTATAAGTATGTGTACTGAATTTTGGTAAAAAGTTGCTGCTGGGAAAGTAATAAAGTAATATTAAAGTAGCTCTTTTGGAATTAGGTTAGAAGATGTGAACTGAATTGAACTGGCTCAGGATCAGGTCCAGTGGTGAGCTGTGCTCTTAATGAATTTGATTTCAAGTCAGTTTGTTAAGTTGATGGAGCGCGCAGTCTCGCATAGCGGAGCGCAAACAGGAGAGCGAGACTAAAGATGGGATCTTACTTTTCTTTTATTTGATTTGTTTTCTTGTTTTGTTTTAGTGCCTTCTCATTTCCATCCTTTGAAGAATCTCAGAAGAAAGGTATGATACACTGCTTTTGTTGTAGTGGTAACAATTTTATGGGCCATTGTCTCCAGTTTTACACAGATGTTCATTTTCTGTTTGGTCAGTTTCCCCTTCCCATAACCCAAAATGTTACAGCCAGGGAACTAGCAGTGCTTCTCAATATTCAGGAAGTCCCAGGTTAATATATCAGCCCAGAGATCGGCTATCCTGACCGAAAGATGTATAATGGGATAGTCCACACAACAATAATTATGAAAGAGACAAAATAAACACTACTGTGTCAACATTTGTTTTTATTAGCTCTTGGTGGTAACGCTATGTGTTTTAAGAGTACTGGTAATGAATTATTCTTGTGTAGACTGTCCCATTATATATCTTTTGTATGACACACAACAGGATGGATACCATAAAGGTTATCATGACTGGAGTTAATCATGGTTTTATTCAGTCCCTCGAGGCAGTTGCAGGATGGTACCTCATGTTAGGCCACAAGTGCGTCAAACATCATATCCAATTCATTTTTCGCTAATCTTTTTATGATCCGACTATTCTACCATATGGCTTACTTTTTTTAGCCATGCCACAACCACTCCAAACTTTTCTTAAAATCCACTGCCAAATAAGGGGGTTTGTATAATTCCACACACTTTGGTTAGTTCTGATTCTCCAGAACCCTTGCTCATTTACTGGTTCGTACACCTTCGTCAAAAATTTCCTCCTCCACATATTTAACATAACTGTCATTCTGAGTCATGGATCATGTTTTACACCCATACATCACAACTTGTTTTAACTTTGTTTTGTACATAAATAACAATTAATAGATGTGTAATGAGGTGCTTCATAATTTGTTTCCCTCACCAAGTACTTTTATTATAGTAATCAGATCAGGATGAGAGAGATAGAGTATGTAGCACACATGGGAGGAAACCTGAAGGATAGAGACCACTGGGAAGACATAGCCGTAGATTGGATGATAATATTAAAACTGATCTTGAAGAAATAGGAAAGCAAGGTGTGGACTAGATTGATTTGGGGTCATTGGCGGGCTCTTGTGAATGTGGTAATGAACCTTTTGGTTCCATAAAATGCTGGAAATTTATGGAGCAGCTGGGCAACTGTTGGCTTCCCAGGAAGAACTTTGTTCCATGGAGCTGGATTCAGATTTGACTAGGAGAGTTGTCTGTTGTTTCAAAATGGGTAATTTGAAAATAAATTTGGTTCATGATGTGAAATTGTACTAAGGAGTTTCTTCTGAAAAAATATGAAAACGAATTTTTCTTAAACTTCTCACCTGAAAATTGTGATAAATATGTTGGTACCAATGGAACTTTTAATTCACATACAGCAGTGTAGTTTCACTGCTATACCACAGGGCAGTAGGCAGCCTGATCTTAATATTTCATAAACGCTGGTTTGCATCTCTTTAGAGGCATGTCAAGAGACCACACCATTGCACCTGACATGGAGCTAGCAACTCCAGTGAGTGACCTTGTCTCATCATCTATGTGTCCATCACAGCAGCTAGGTGGCAGCACTGATATATCGCTCTCTGCTGGGTCCCCAAACAGTCAGGTACGTCATGTGGTAAGAATGGCTTGCTTTTGAAATGTATACGTGACGCACACTGAAACACTGAAAAGTCATTCAGGTGCTGGCGATTCACACAAACGTATCTTCCTTTTGAGTTGGTGGTATTGAAATATTGTGTTCATTCACTACAGAGCTCCTTTCCATGTACAACCTGAAACATTGATTATACTTTGAATTTTCAAATATTTTTAGTTGTAGTTTTAATGAAACAGCGAGCAGAATCAAACATGTTTGAGCTTATATGCATTTAATACTGTAGTTACCTAAAAGTGATGAGCTATCTCAAGTATTTGGGTTGTGTGTAAGTTATCTTGTGTGATACAGTATTATGAGCCATCGTTCTCAGCTGCAAAACTTTCAGCAGCATTTTATTGTAATGTTGACCTTATTTTGCAGATGTTAAAGATGAATGGTGACATCCTGTTCTACTGAGTGTCTTCACATGATTAACTGATAACACAGTCTGCTCAATTATCTTCCGTACCCTCGTTCTGACGTTTCAAGATGTCATTTAGGAATTGTAGTGACATTCTAGTGTGTGTATGTGTATGGAGTGGCAGTACTTGTGTGTGTCAACTGGGAAGTGTGGTACCCCAGTCTGTCACACATTATTCTTTCCTATAGAATTTGAGAGCCTTTTCATTGTGTCAGTACTCCAGTTTGGAGTATATGGTTCTGTGTCTCACTGGCTTTGACACACTTAATGATTAGCACAGAGGAAGAGTGAAGTTATTCCTGTAATTAATTAAACACCACACAATGAAGATGTATGGGAAAGTGGAAGTTTGCTCCACACATTCTTAACCTCAGGATTAAGCACCATTATGTTATTTAAAAGTTACTAGATACTATTTTCAGCATACAGTGGAAACCACAATCGCTGCCCCAGAGATCTCATTGAAAACACAGGATTTTTCTTCTGTAAGGTTGCCTACTGAAGGCATGACTTGTCAGAAATGTTTTAGTTAAACTACAGATGTAAGCTTCACAGCCTGGTTACTTTACCCCACAGTACCTATTGCATAGGACGCTGGGTGGGCCCCAGGAGTGGGTGCTGTAGAGAAGAAAGAAATCTTGCCTCTGTTGGGAATCAAATTATGAGTCCCCAGAGATTGAGCAAACAGCCTATTTAAGTACAAAGAAGCATGAACTATTTTATCTTTTATTTTGTTAACTATTGTCCATACTGTGACATGTTTAAAATAATAGATGTAAGTCTTAATGATATTATGTGTTACGTCATAATGTTTTGTATGGCGAATGTTTTCTGAAAACTGATGGAACTTCATTTGAGGTTCATGTTACATTTCTGACAGTTGGTGACAGACACACATTGTCTCCGAACTTATTTTTGAAAAAACTCAAGGTGATAGACACTATCCAAAATAACAGCCATTTGTATTGTAATCAACTCAATATGTATTTATTGCGCCATGAGTTCTCTATTTGTCACAGTGTTTACAGGAACAGAATTGTTTTGTGATTTCCTAAAATACATGTTTTGGTACCTAGACTACAGAGACTGCCAGTTCATATAAATGTATAAATATATGTTTTTATATATTATATAAATCTTCAGCTGGTAGAAAAATGTTTCAGATAAAGTTATGAGTCATTAATGAAGTGAACAGATTAGGGTCATTCTTATTCGGTTTTCACTTCTGGAGTTCCATGTGTGATGTCAGCTTTCTGCAATATTCTGTGTAACATGTTAGAGATATTACATTTCAGCAAACATTGCAGTTGCCATCTTTAGGGGCAGTCTTTTTATTAATCCCATCACTGAAATGTTTTTCATGATCTTTTGGGGACCATCTGGTTGCCGTAACATCGTTGATCACCTCATTTCATTAACTACAGGACTGATCCCCATTGGGTGGTGCCATGTTCTTCTGTTTTATCCGATCACAGCTTCACATCCCACTCACCACCCACTTGTATAAGGGCTTCCAAACCTTCCCAGAGGTGGCAACTGCCCTCCTTGCTGAAACAATGGAAAGACTTCAACATTTATGCAGCGTATTCCAGAAAGCCAAAATCATAAATTTAAGGTTGTGTAGTTTCTTGTTTTCCAAATAATGACCATCAAATAGCAAAGTCGGTTCTATGGATGCGTGTTTATGAACTGTGCCTGTTTGTGATGTGTTCAGACATGATATCAGAATTATATGTTGAAAAGATAGTCTGCTCCCATTATGTGTCATGATAATGCTGTTTGTTGAGCTTCACATGACTTATTGCTGCAGTTAATACCACAGTATCTTGAGCAATTGATAGTTGCTCAGCTGTCCAAGAAACTCCCTGGTATGGAACTGGAAGGTTTATCACCCATCTTCTGCGATGAGACACCTTGTGTTCTGCTAGAAGGCGGCTCCACTTGCTGCCTGCATCTTGCTTGATACTTGCTTGGTTTACTCTTTCACCTGAAGATGAAGCAGTATGTTCCTCTGCAATGTTGGTGAAGTTATACCAGACTGCATGGTGTCTCATCCCAGAAGACAGTATTCTCCATAATCACTGCTGTGACCCCGCCATATCAGACAAAGTTCATTACCATGTTCACAAGAGCTTGTAACTGGCCCCTTTCCTGACCCACATCAATCCAGTCCACACCCTTCGATCCTGTTTCCTTAGGACCCACTTTAATACTATCTCATTTACATCAAATGTTTCCAATTTGCCTCTGTTCTTCATGTTTTCCTACCCGAACTTCATACATATTTCTCTTTTCTCCCGCGTATACTACATGTCCCACCC
Organism: Cryptotermes secundus; assembly: GCF_002891405.2. NCBI lineage: Eukaryota > Metazoa > Arthropoda > Insecta > Blattodea > Kalotermitidae > Cryptotermes > Cryptotermes secundus. The sequence goes on from NW_019730108.1 coordinate 1,106,727, forward strand.
ATCTGATTCTCCTTGAACATATAGCTTGCTTGGCTTACTCTTCAGTCTTGAAGATGGAGGCAGTATATTCGTTTGAAACATCTACTGAACTTTTACCAGGCTACACAGCATGCACATCCCACAAAATATACCTCCTCGGTGTCACTGCTGTGAGAACCTCAAATCCAACAAGATCATTTAATTCATCCAGCTCTATAAGAGAGTGTTTCAGTTATGAATTAACAACATAGATTTTAATAAATAAGCCAATGTTTGCAAGTTCATATTTGTCAGATATGAAGCTTTCAGTTACAGGAAATAGAATTTACAGTTTGCTCACACAAGCTTTAAGTTTTGACAATTAATAGCAGTGGGTTGACTTCACATATGTTTAGTGCTTGCATCTATGAAATAATAATTGAGCTAAAACAAAGTAATGTCAACATCACTCAAATTCAACTTCTGTGTCTCTTGAAATTAGTAAGCACAGTTATAGCCTTTGCCAAGATTCAAGCTGAGTCAACCTGTTCAGTAATGGATGTACATTTCTTGAATGTACTCATTATGTGTTACAGTACATGTTCCTGCACAAAATTCTTATTTTATGTGATGGAGAGTATAATCTTGACTGGGATGTGATGACCTTAGGACTTGGTAGCAAGTGCACACCTACATTGGATAGGACACCTGATAATGGCCAGTTGAACCAAAACATATAGTGTTTGAATAACAGGAAGAGATTAATGCTTTTTAAGTGAATTTTAATACATCAATGAAGTTGCACACGGATGGTGAGAAGCGAGAATTCCAATTCAGAATATACAGTGCAACAGGATGTTGCAGTATAATGTTACATTGGGTTGAAAGATAATTGTCAGAAGAACAAGAAAAATTAAATGAAGCTCATGAGAAACATAAATCGTGAATCAGGTTCTAGCAGAGCCCACATGACGGAAACTTTGAGCCTGAAGTAGGGAACATAATGGGCTGAAAACATGGCAGTGATAACCACCATCATATTGGCCACCCTCTTCCTGCTGTTATCCTGGACAGTCAGCCATTTCTCCCTAGGCATCCTGTGCATGGTCACTCTCAGGTTCAGAAGTGGTATAAGGATAAACACAGAATACAAACAACTGAACTGTACATGTTCTTATACATTCATCATAAGAGACAAAGAGGTGCCAGGAATCTACTGCAACTGTGAGGAAGTTTGGAGGGGCCAAGCCCCACAATACGAGAATAAACATGGTGGTTGTCCTATTTTCTGAGAAGCCACAGATACACAAAGTGTTTGTGGAATGACAGGAGGCAATACTGCAACACTGTATGACCTCACTGAGTACACTCAACACCAGCAGTCACATATCTGGCAGCCAAGAGCACCTTGCGCATCGTTCTGCCCAAGTACCAGGATACATTTATGATGTAGCAGTAGCTTAGTGGCAGGTTGGTTGCGAGAGACAGGAGATCACCAACTGCCAGGTCCAGACTGTATGCACTGGGGCCACGGTGTCTCATAATGGTGTGCAAATATGTAAAACAGTAGCCAATTTCCAACGACTGATCAGTAAATGATAACCAGAATATTTGGTTCCACATACTGCTTAAAGAATTTGGTTAAGTCATCCTTTCTGATTGCTTCAAAACTGCACTAAGGAAGAAACACTTGGGAGACCCAGTTCACAACATCAATAATCAACATTGCAGTTATCATGAATCCAAGCCCGGTGTTCAGTAGTTGGCAGTCACAGAGAAGATTATTACTTAAGCAAGTGACTTGAAGTTGGTCAGACTGTTTTAGCAGTTGTGCATCAAAGGAGTTTGCATTTTAATTTGCAACTCGAATAATTTTGGGATACATGTGAAGACAGTTGTTGGAAGTTAACTGATGTTGTACCAGGATACATCCAGATCTCTGAGTGGCGCACTGGATACACAAATTAATTATGATCAGGAAAGTATTTCCAGTGTAACAGAAACTAAGTTCCTTGGTTTCATTATTGATGTATTATGTTTGGAAACAGCATACTGACCTAATGATCAATAGATTATCCTCTGTGTGCTATGCATTGCGAAATATAAAACATATTGTATCATTTCCAAAGTTAAGGCCAATCTACTTTGCTTACATACGCTCCATCATGAGTTATGGTATAATCTTCTGGGGTGACTCCTCTCATGCCAGAAAAGTGTTTAGCTTGCAAAAGAAAATTCTTAGAACGAACACCAAACCCAGACATTCTTGCAGGGATATTTTCAAGAAATTGGAAATTATGACATATTCACAGTATATATACTCATTACTTTTATACATAATAACAAACATTTATTTAACTTTACTAATGAGATTCGTGAATATACAACTAGATCCCAAGGTAATTTACATGTACCTATTATGGGTACTTCAAAATTTGATAAAGAAGCCTATGGGTACTTCAAAATTTGATAAAGGAGCCTATATAACAGGTATTAAAGTGTTCAATCGAGCCTATATAACAGGTATTAAAGTGTTCAATCATCAATAAAGATTTTGGTCAATCATGAGATAAGCTTTAAATTTACATTACAGAGGTTTTTATGTTGTCATTTTTTTTACTCTATACACAAATACTTTCAATATAAAAAAGGATTGTAATCCAGATATTTTCTTGAATTGTTTGGTTGATTTTCTACTGTCTAGTCGGTCTAGTCACTGGGCATTTAAGGATAAATAACACATGACAGTAAACAATTAAGATGGTCATGAATGGTTTACTTACAGCTCATTTCCTTTTATCCTGTAGAGGAATATGTTAATTAGCAATATTTAATTTTAAGGTTCTTGCTATGAAATGACTGATTGTATAGACTGAATTTTTATTATATATTTTAATTTTTAAATCCTGATGAAATGTATTTTACTTGGACTGTTAAATTAAGTATTTGTAGTTATGTGATGGAGATAATTGCATCAAACTTCTATATTACGAATAGGTCTTTTCTATTAATTTATGATTGTGACAATGATAATCATATATCTGCATAAATTTGATATTTGAACATTTTATGTACAAATTTTGTACTGTGACTGTAGTGCATGTTGATGGGTCCATTGTTTTTATGTATTTTGACATATTCTATATCCTATGGCATGCGTGACCTGAAAGGATCAATGGAATTTAAAATAAAGTGAAAGTGAAAGGATACAGTTTCCATTCAACACCCCTACCTGCAGCTGCACATACTGTACAAAATGCGTGCAAACGTATCAGTGACCGTCAGTGGCAGGCCTGGGTATTTCTGACTTCAGGTGCTACATGTGTTGCATACTTACATACATCATCAACATTCTCTGGGCATATAGCTCCTAGAATTAATAGATCCAACCATAACCTCACTTCGCCTAATAACCGAATTCAAGCGGCCGTGACGGACCATGACAGCAAAAAGTTCGGGTGAATATAAGTTGATCTTGCATGGTTGTAACGGTTGTAGTGATTGTTGTGTCGTTGGTGGTCAATGGTAATCGTAAGCGGCGTAAGGATGTCGTATTATTTGTTGTGTTTATCGAAAAGTTGAAACGCAACTTCTATTTTTCGGCATGTAAAGAGACATGGAATGAACTTTCATAGACAGAAGTGACAGAAGTACACAGTACTCCAAGGCTAGCATCAACAGGTAGAAATGTATATGATACAGTAATATTGGAATAACATGGATTATGTCAAAAATGAACCTGATGCTGACAATGGAAGTTTTTTAGTACGTCCAACTACGGATGCTACAGTTACGGAAATAAAACATGAAGATCATCTGGAACCACCAGTATTCTGTGCCGTGAAGAGTGAACCTCAGGTGAGATTTTCTTGCAGTAAATATATCATTAAAGGTCGCTTCGTTTGATCGTGAGCTATTCCTGAAGGTTGTGAAATGATAGGAGTGTTCTGTGCTGTATAACTTACTGCAGTGTATCAAGGCGGTCACGTCTGGTAGAGTTATGTGACTCAAGGATTACAAACTTTTTAGCGCACTTTAATGACAAACTGAGTTTTGTTCCATAAAATTTCAAAATATGTTAGATACACCTGTAGATTAAAATAATATGTTTTATGGGGTTGATACTTAAATTTATTTTTGCTATTTGTTAAAATATTTCTCCAGTTCCAAGTAAAATTTTGTTTATACTAGTGTGTTGCAGCAGTTTACACAGCAGGGGAATGTGCAATGGTACAGTAATTTTTATTATATGTTATTGTGTGAAAATGTGCAGATTTTGGAATGGGCCTTGTGTTGAAAGTATACTTGAAATTTCTTCATAGGTATATAGGTACATGATCTTCATGTACAACAATGTAACGCATCAGTTTTTAAGAAAAGTGTTATTAATGTGGGCATTAAATTATATAATATACTTCCTTTGGAAGTTAAAAAGTCAAAGGGATGTAACGAATTTAAACATAAATTAAAATTATTTTTATTTGATCGTCCTTTCTATACATTGAATGAGTTTCTTCAACAGGCACATGAGGAAGCATAGCAAGGTTTTTTCTATTTAACAAAAAAGGAAAAGAAAAGGGAATTGTAGTAGTTATTGTTATATTTTTAAAATTTTTAGTGATGTTGTAAGGCAAGTACAGTTTTATTTTTAGTCTAATACATTCTAGGATTTTAGAGCTTTTAACAATGATGTATTTAGTGAGTTGACTTGTTCAAGTGTTGCAGCTGTAACAGTATGAATGCAAATAAATATGAATATGAATATGAATGAATAGGTTCGAAGAATGTAAAGTACCTTCCCCAATACATAACTTGTTAGTGTTCATGGAACAGTATTCTCCAGAGTAGCTGAAAGATACAATACACGTGGTACCTGGTAACAGTTCCTACAACATAACATGGTGTTGCTAAATGCAGAATTCATTAAATTATAACATGAAATTAATGCATCCATGGCACATTTTTACAGGAGGACGTGAATAATTTCAAAGAAGAACCTTCCTCAGATTCCCCATGCAGTGATGATGAACTCACTCATGGCCATTATTTTGCGGCTGTACCAGTACAGTTGATGAAATCTGAGCGTGGGGTATGTCTGTTATCCTGTTCATTTCCATTGATGCATTTTTTATCCTACCCCCATGACTCAACACAATTCTCGCTGGCCTGCGTGATTAATAAAGTACAGAATCTTCATTGAAACCATTTTAACATGGCTAATCATTTCTAATTCGTTTTTTGTGAGTTTTGATTTGACATTTATTTGTGTTTTTGAAGCCTGCTTATTCAGAATCTTCTTCAGTATTCACAGAATAAGCTTTAGCACTTAATATTATTATTTTCTTCACTCAAATGATGTAGGATTATCAGAATTTTTGTGTACTTTCTTCTTTAATTGTGCTAAATAATATTGAGGTGAAGATAAAAGTAGAATTGTCCAGTGTTTAATGAAGCATTAAATGAAAACTACTGAATTAAAGTTTTGGGGGTTAGTATTACATAATAATATGTCTTGGAAGTCTCATATTGAAAATTTGGCTGTTAAACTCACTAAAACTTGTTATGGTGCAAGAGTAATTAGACCTTTTGTATCATTGAATTCCCTTAAGATGATTTATCAGCGTATTTTCATTCAGTTATGTCATATGGATTGATGTTTTGGGGAACCTCTTCACATAGCTCAGTTATTTTTAAACTTCAAAAGTGAATGGTTAGAATACTAATGAAGGCTAGACCTAGGGATTCCTGCAGAAAATTCTTTAAAATATTAAATATATTACCTCTGGCCTCACAGTACATATTCTCCTTGGCTCTGTTTGTGATTGCAAATAAAACTTGGTTCAGACAAAATTCTGAAATTCATAGTTTCAATACTAGGAATAATTCCAATTTTTTCCAACAAACGACCCATCTAACAATGTTTCATAAAAGTCCTGCTTATGCAGGTGTCAAGATTTATAATCATCTTCCAGATAATATTAAGGTATTGGC